>NW_019100736.1:0-345584 GCF_001856785.1 Myzus persicae
ATGCATAGAGACTTCGATTAAAATAGTTTAGTACCTATTCTAAAACTTTATTTCCAATTAATTTAGTATTCCATATGTTTTTAAGATTTTCTCAATTTTACATTGCCAACATTATTGTTGTGTAAATAAGGAGTCATCATTTTCGTTTTATTCGCTTGAGAATAGGGAGTTTTTGTGTGGGGCAACCATCATTTACCTTTCGGAAATATAATTCTAGCCAAATTTTAGTAAAACATTAAATTAAATTTTTGTAGATTATTAATTAGTACGTTGGATAGACATTGGAAATTATTTTGTTTACAAATTTGAAACTTACCTATTTATTACATATTTTATAGAATACAAATAAATATTTTCATGTTGATAGTGACACTAGATAGATTTATCTTCGAACCGATCTTACATACATTATTATTTTAAAATACAGTTCAGACGAATTTGGGCGAGTTGTTCGTCGTAATAGTTAATTAAATCTTAATTACAAAAACATAATATACAAATTAAATAAGCGGAAAATGGCAATGGTAAAAAAAGACAATTAAATTGTCTTAACCATATTATTTATTTTTTTAATTTATAATTGTGAAATATTTATAATTGACTGTTCTAAAATTAATCTTAGACCTACTTGAAAATACGGGACAAAATGCGTCCCGTATAACTTTTGTCGGGACAACGGGACACAAAGTGGAAAAACGGGACAATCCCGTATAATACGGGACGTATGGTCACCCTATTTATAATACATAGCGGGAACAGTGAAATTTAATTTATTTTTTACCGCATTACTGTTTGCACAATACAATATAATAATTCATATTTTTGTCTAATATCGTAATACCGCGTTGGTGTGTAATGATGTGCCCGTGTGCACAGCCAATTTATGGGACTCGGTACCTGGTACCTACAATGTATTTGTAATTTATGTAATTGTTAATAAAATGTCGTTGCATTATATTCATTATTACGAGAAGATTGGTTTGTTAAAAAAACACATAAAGTTTGAGTTCAATTTTTACTACATAAACATTATGGTTTTTTGATACATTCGTATGTATTTTTTTTCACAACGCAAGATACTATTATGGGTACAAAAGTCGACAAAGCCAATAGTTTTGCGGTCATATTATAACGTATTATGCATTGAAAATTATATTTTAATTATTATTTTGAAGTATATTATTTACTTTTTAGTAAATAGGTACCTAAAATTACATATACGAGTATAAACAATTGTTTATATTTCAAATTGAACAGCTGATGTTGATAACGATTTTGAAATAATGAACAAAAATGATAATGTATAGTTATTCCTAAAAGAGCCGTTCTTGAAATTTTAATGAAAATGACTAATCGCGTATTAAAAAAAATTGTACAAATGTATCTTTAATATTTTTGAACAGCTAAAATGAAAATGTACAATGAATCTATATTAAATGAACCAATTCAATGTTCAAGTATATTACAGAGTGAACAATATTAATGAAAATAATTGAAAAAAAATATTCAACCTATATTTAGTTTGAAAAGAGCCAAAATATTTTGAAAGTTATATGTATAGAATATTCAAAATAATATAATGAACATTTTGAATCAGGCGAAGTGGGTGATCCAATGTCATATAAATTTGAATTTGAAACGATTATAAAAATAAATATGACTTTGTGGTTAACTTTTTGATTACTATTGTTATAAAAATATATGTGGAATTTTTTTGATTCGGCGAAAAAATTTTAATTTACAATTATTTAGCAAAAGATAAAATGTTTAAAAAATCGAAAATCGAAAATGTTTATAAATAGGTAGCTCAAAGAGTATTGAAATATTTCAAACATTTTGTTTTTATTGAAAATAATAATATGAACATTTGATGAAAATTTTTAGTATTTAGTATATACCATTATTCGTTTTTTAGTAAGTAAAAATAAAAAAAATCTTATCAATTTGATCAAAAACTGGTTTATTGTAATAATTCCCAGATTTCTCACATTTTTTTTTTTCCCGATTATCCGGTTATCAGGAGACACACGCAAAAAGCAAACTTATTATTGTAAAATCAATGCTTTCATTATTTCTTCGGCTAAGCTCAGAATCTTTGATGTATTAGTGTTTAAAAAAAATGTGTGTGCATCAGACCACACGACAGAAGTGAAAACTTCAACAAGGCGAAATTAATAATACGAAATACAAGTTTTTTGAGTTCTATATTGATAAATTAATAACTTTTACAATGTACTTAATCAAAATTGTGTAGAAATTACTCCAGTGAATTAAAAAAAATAACCATTACTTTGCTAAAAATAAGCAAAAATAAAATCCGAATACAACGTTTAAAAATAGGCATTTCACTGAATAACCACGAATAAAAACAGAAGAATTGTCGACTATCCGTCGACTGCGGCACTCAACGTGTTAACGAATAATAGATTTATAAAGACTCCGGACACACACACAAACACACACACACACACACACACACACACACACACACACACACCCATACACATACACATCGTAACATCTTTTTTTTTGTTTTTTTCCCCTTTTGAAACCGGTAACGGGCGGGAACTGTTTAGCACAATACTGCCACCCGAACCCGTATCGTTTATTCACCTTGACAAATAGCAACATACATAATAGCTATACATACGTGGGGGCCTCTAACCACCCTAGATATTTGGCCTTCGGCCCACAAATTCAGTCACCATACTAAAATAATCGCGCCTGCCTTGCCCGCTCTGCATTCTTCTTCCGCCCAAGAATCAGCTCCACCAATTTGCCAAACGCCAACCTCTGTCCCCCCGCCATCGCCTCGATACGTCGCCTCCTGAATGCATCATCTGGGAGGAGCTCCTGCATACCGTTAATCTTTACATCCTAAGCGACACAACCTGATCTGACCTTTTTTTTTTTTGGAATCGTCAACGGGGAGGGAAATATGGCTTCCCATTACTGCCTCCCCGCTCATATCGTTTATTGACACAAAATTATAACATACAATAATAATATATACATGACACAACACGAGGTTAATATTTTTGCAAAAGCCTTTGGGGCCTCTAACCACCCTGCTTTTAGCCATTCAGCCTGCAGTTATTAACTTAAATAAATTTATAGTTAGTCTGCTGCCGCAGCTTCTTGAGCACTTCGTCTCCTCCTCTCCAACTCCTCTTTGCGGGCTATAATGGACGCTACCATTTTGGAGAAAGCTGTGGCGATTCTGGACTTAGCCTCTACGATAGTTCTTCGAAGAAGTATGTAGGCAGGGAGCTCTTCTGGCGTGGGTCTGCAGTGCAGTTCGGTGACGTCTTCTGAGTAGGGTTCTCTCCGGAAAAGTTCCATAAGCTCTCTTCTGTCTTCATCCCAAAACGGACACATACAAATATTGTGTGCTCCGTGTCATCATAATCCTTCGTACAGTGGTGGACGCAGGCCAGACTACGTGCCTTCGCCTTGGACCATAGATACTTTTGAAAGCATCCATGGCCCATGAGCGCCTGGGCCATGTGGAAGCTCACTTAACCCGGTCCGTGGTGCCACCATTTCGCCAGGTCTGGAATTAGCCGTCTAGTCCACCTGGCCTTCGGGGTAGAATCCCATAGTGACTGCCGGACTATCTCTTGCTTCCTTCTTGGACCGAACGTTGAAATTCTTCCTGGACTCATCTATCCTTTTCCTCGATTTGGCGAGAAGGGAAGCCGGAAGCATTTTAGCCAGGACCAACGCCGCCATATCTGATACCATCCTGTAACACCTGGCGACTCTGAGGGCAGCAGTCCTCTAGGCCTGTAGCGACGTTTCCTCCTCCGATTTTCGGACACCTTGTACACTTTCCACCCACGCAGGAGCACCGTAGAGAAGCCGGCTATGTACTATGCTCATGAGTTGGTTTCGCTTTGCATGAGAGGGGCCCCCGAAGTTCGGCATTAGCCTCCCGAGCACGACCGCCGCTCTTTTGGCACCCACGGCTACCAGGTTGGTGTGTTTCACGAATGAAAGTCGGGTGTCCAGCTGCATCCCTAGTTACCTGATGTCCCGTTTCACTGGTACTTGGAAGCTCTGCACTAGGAGTTTCGGTGACCCGAAGGAGTGTTTGCCCGTCAAGATGACGCCCTAAGACTTCTCCGGAGCAGGAGTCAACTCGTTTGCTGACATCCATCGTGACACGGCCTCGACAGCTTGCCATTACTAATTTGTATAGTTTCCCCGTGTGTCGTATTTGACTAGATCGCAGAGTTTTCTCCATGCGTCTTCCTTCTTCGCCCTCTTTATGGCAAGAACTAAGTTCTTCTTTCGTTTCCTCATCAAGCCCCGACTTGACTAGAATCGCGTCCGGGAGAAGTGTCTTATTCCGCCTTCTATTTGGCTCATTCTCAGTTTTTGTTTTTTTCTCATATGTTTTAGTTTTTTTTCCCACAATGTTCCAGTTCGCATCTTCAGTCGGTAGTATGCTCTCCTTGGTTTCTTCTTGCTGGTTGGTAGAAGGCGCTCTCGATCTAGTACGCTAGTCATATGTAGGTCATATCTGCGCGGGAGAGATTTTCAGGCCATTGATTTCTTCTTTGTGATTGGCAATCGACGCTTTGCGGTCCTGGCATATGTTTAGTATGGCCTCTTGGTTGGAAAGGATAGTAGGATGCTCAGGCTCTGATTTTTTGGGAGTTTCAGTGGGGGCTTGTTCGGACAACTTGCAGGCATCCATTACAATGCTGTGCAATGGTTTCCTGTTTGAGTGCAGTTTTGACCCAGCGCTGTGAGGTTTTTGATCGACTCTTTAATTTTTTCAGACCTCGTTGTCTGCCTGAGCACGGAGATTGTGTTGATCTCCACGAATAGTAAGTTCAATAGATTATTCTGAGCCTTCGCCAAGCTCTTCAGTTTTATCATCGTGTTTGTTAGACTATCGGCGGCTACAGAAGACCCCAATAATCGCATCTTCAAAGTCATCTTCCTCTGTTGCGTGCCTGGCAGTACGACTGTCTCAGCAGGTGCATTTTTGCGAGAATCCGGGGCCTGGCTGGACACCCCCTCATCAAGTTTGTTGCGGTTGCTCGGTGACGAAAGCACGTTGGGACTGGCTTTTAACCCAGTTCCACCTGCTCCCAACGACTGCTGATGCTCCAGAACTTCTACAGTAATAACATCATCATTGTTGGTTGTACTCATCATATTTATTTTTGCAGCTTGTCCACCACTGACGGCACCAGCCTCGCGTCATCTATCGGGTTTCGGTTCGTGTTCCTGATCTTCTGGGACACCGGTCATCGATCACTCCCCCGGTGGTAGATTTCCGGATTCCTTCGTATCCGTTTGATGGCGTTAGCAGGTGGCCAAGGCTTGCCGGTATCAACCAGTGATGGTCGAGACCGGTGCAAGGGTGGAGAGTGGAGACCTCTTAGCACAGACCAAGTAAATGGTCTGTGAGCCCCCCACCACATCAAGGTGGGTCTCGTCGGGGGCGGGGGACCTAACCTAACCTTACCTAACGTAATCTTTTTTTTTTTGTGTTAGAGTTACGGCACTGTAGCGGAGCACTCCACTGATGAGGCCGTCCTTCCCGCTACATCCATTTCATTTATTGTATAAGATCACAAGTTTTGTTTTTATGCTTTACAAAAAAGAGATTGACCTAACCCTCTAAATTTTGCTTTCGGCTCACAATACAGTTAACTCTTAACTAACTATAGTAATTCTTTAATCTTGTTGTCGTTTCTTTTCCTCTTCTTCCTTCTTTGCCAGTATCATGTTCATAAACTTCTGTATCACATCCTATTTCCGCTTGCACTCGAGCATAGCTTCAACAATTGTTTCCGGTTCGAACAGCATACCGATATCTTCCTCCAGTGTCTTTCTTACCGACCACCATCTGTTGCATTTGAAAATTGCATGCTCTGCGTCGCCATTACTGAATTGACAATAGACACATTTTAAGTCAGCGAACCTCTTGAATCTTGAGCAGCCGTATCCGGTGAGCATCTGTGTTGTATGGTAGTCGACCATATCATATCTCCTAATTGACCATTTTTTTACATCTTTAATCATTCTTTTTGCCATCTGCGTTTTTCGCCACATCCCATTCGTTTTGCAATCATTCCACTGTACTCTCTCAAATCTTTTTTTGTCCGCTTCTCTCTGTATCTTTTCCCTGGATATCATTTGGCTTGCCAGTGCTGCCAAGTGCGTAGGAATCAGTTAACTTAATACTAATAAGGCTTCGGTCAATATGGTTCTGTAGGCCATCACTGTTCTCAGAGCTAACTGTCTTTGTGGACTTTCCAAGACTTTAACTTTTTTCATCAAACGTTAATTCCCCCGCCCATATTGGCGCTGCGTATAGTAATTGATTTGTAATTGCGGTGGCTATTGGTTTTCTAGCCTTCTGTCTAGCTCCTCCGACTTTTGGTAGAATTCTCCCAAGTGTTTCTGCCGTAGTTTAGCTTTTGTAGCCGCTGTTGGGTCCCAACTTTCTGCTGAGCTCCACCCCAAGGTACATTAGGCGTACCTATGGTTAAATTATCGTGTCCAAGATCTGGAATTTAGGGACGTCATATCCTCTATTCGTAGTAAGCATCAATGCTTCCATATTGTTTGCTGCTTTTTTGAGCCCACTGTTCATCATCCATTGAGACACCGCCCCGAGTTTTGAGTTCGTTGTTGTTTCTAGTATTTCCGCAGTTTTTCCTGTTGCGATAACGGCCACGTCATCAGCAAACACTACTAGCGTAGCCGATGAGTACCCTGGAGCTGTCCATCCTAGGTCCACGCTGACTAGGTCGCCGTTCATAATGTCCCATAATAGCGGTCCAATGATCGACCAATGTGGTACGCCATAGTTCACCCCTCTGATACCGTCGTAACCTTAATTTATGAATCGCTCGCTCATATAGCTCCGGATAATCTTAGCCAGGTAGTTTGGGACTTCCTTTCTCCCTAATGCTCCGTTAATTCTTTGCCAATTAGCAGTGTTAAACGCATTTGCCACATCCAGCGCTACTAAGACGCATACCCCTCTGCGCCGGAGATTGCCTGTAGACTTTTCTTTGACTAATATCATTGATTTATCTATTGAATCTACCGTTGACCTTCTCTTGCTGAAGCCAAACTGTTGGTCGCTCAATCCACCTCCGTTCTCTAGGTGCGCTTCTAGCCTACTTTTAGTTATTCGCTCAAAGAATTTCCCTGCAGTGTTCAATAAGCAAATTGGTCTATACGAGGATTGAATCTGTTGGGCTGTACTAACCTAGACGTCTTCCATTCTAGAGGGAACAAACCTTCTCTAAAACATTGGTTGAGGGCTTTAGACAGGATATCTGGTCTCCATTTCACAACGCCTCTTATAACAATGTCACGTACTCCATCAGACCCCTGACCCTGAACTTTGCCTATTGGTATTCTGAAACTTTATCTCTTCTTCAGTTATTTCTGGAAATGCTCTATCTTTTCCACTTTTGGCCACTTGATAGGATAGTGGCTTGGGAATAATTTACATATTATCGTCTCTAAGCGACCTGCTATAATTATCAATAGGATTGGTTTGTTTCCAATAAACTTTTTTTGTAACTATTCTATATAGTAGGCCCCACGGGTTGGTCTCCACCTAACGACATAACTTATTCCAACTCTCCTTTTTACTTTTTTCTTTTGTGGATCTGAGATTCTTTTTGCTTCTTTGTGGTCTATGTATGCACTATCGTTGTAAACCGATCCCTCTTTCGTTTTTTCCTCCTCAATGTTCTTCTGGTAGAATTGCATTTTTTGCGTAGATCCTCGATCTCCTTGGTCCACAAATAATTTGGTTTTTCCCTTCTCTATACGGTCCTTTAGGCATGCTTTCGTGGCATCCTTCTTCGATAACTCTCGCTAACCTATGAGTTGCTTTATCCACATTGTCCATATCTTCCAGCGAGATCATTTCTATATATGATCTGAGTTTCTCCTCGTCGTATTTTCTCTAGCTCCACCTTTTTGCGATGTGTTTTCCTAGATTTGTTACTTTCTCACATCCGAATTCGAAAGTTATATATTTATAAAGGCTTAGCGATTCTTCGTCTAATACTTTCCAGTCCTGTACCTTATCCAATAAGCTACTACTTGCAAAAGTTCAAGGCGATAAAGGTGGCTGAGTTCTCCCTTGCGAATGTTTTTACTCCTCCCTGATTGCACGCTGTCATATTCAAGAATGTCATCAAGTCTTCTAGCAGAGTCAATTTTGCTCCAATTGTAACCGGACTTCGAATTGAAGATTCCTGCGGCTATAACTGGAGCCTTGATCCCCTTATGTTGCATTTTAAACAGTTTAGAAAATCTTGGAATTCTTTGATCTTAAAACTCGAACTAGATGGACAATAGCAGCTGTATAACGTAGTTCCTAAGGTTTCTATCCATATAAATCCTTTTTCGTTGAACCCTGAGTGTTGTATTTGTTTTTACACCACCTGAGCTGGTGTAGTTCCAAATCTGGCGGAGAAATACGAAGAAATATCCGGAATATATATGGTGGGACATCCCATCTTTCCAGCACAGCCAGGATGTGTTTCCATTTTATGGAGTTAAAAGCGTTCTTAATGTCGATCCCAATCGCCAGGAAGAATTTACCACGGTTAACCTCCTGTACTATGTTGTTGTGCATCCAGCGAATCGCATCGTTGGTTGACATCTTCTTTCTAAACCCAAAATGGTTTGGAGAGAGGCCACCACTGCTCGTTATGAAATCTTCCAGTTTTCGCATGAAGAGGGATTCCAACAGCTTTCCGGCGTCGTTGAGCAAACAGATGGGTCTGTAGGACGACGGTACTCCTTCTGGCTTATCGCATTTCCTCAGAAGCACTACCCTGGTTGTTTTCTACTCGGACGGAACGGTTCCGCATCCGATGCCATTGTTACACAACCCTGTCAGCTTGGAGGGATCGGCTTTGTGCACGGCCGTGAGAATGTGGCTGGTGATGCCGCCCACGCTGGGGGCTTTGTTTTTAGCCTTAGCTTTGATGATAGCTGCATCCACTACGGCTGGGGTAATTGCTACAATGGACTCAGCGGGCGCCATTGGTTCTACAGCTCTGCGCTGGTATGATGGGAACAGTGTGCCGATTACTGCCTCAAGCGTCTGTTGCTCCATGGTGGTGATTGCTGGAGGTCCCCTAAGCTTCCACATTACTAGTTTGTAAGACTTCCCGAAGGGGTCTTGGTCCATAGACGTTGTAAGCTCATTCCAA
The DNA here is from genome assembly GCF_001856785.1 of Myzus persicae. Lineage (NCBI taxonomy): Eukaryota > Metazoa > Arthropoda > Insecta > Hemiptera > Aphididae > Myzus > Myzus persicae. The sequence continues at coordinate 9,213 of NW_019100736.1, forward strand.
CAAGCTGTTTTTGCTTTGAGAGATCACGTGCTTGAGCTGCTTCTTAGCCTCGACGTAACCAGTGTGAATTTTCTCTAGCTCAGCACTTGCGCGTTCATCGTCGAAGTCTGTGTTTGTTCATCGTCGTAGGCTCGTCATTCGTTCAACCATTCTCACCTTTGGCCCTCACGCACTCAGCTCGGAGAAGGTGGATTTCCGCGTTCCACCAGTGGACTGGCAGCTTTCCTGGCTTCGGGGCCTGACGTTTGGGAAGGGCAAAGTTACACGCCCTGCTTATCCTAGATTGGAGAATTGACGCTCCCAAAGTCTTGCACATCGTACTGGTGCCATCCGTCAAGCTATTCCGCGATCAGCAGACCTATGCGGACTGCTTCAACATCGATTCCGCCGGAGATGTTCCAACCACGGACACTGGTGGGGGAGAAAGGCGGGTTCGGTGTGTTGGCGTTGAGGGTAAAGCAGATGTAGTGGTGATCGCTGTTGTTGAATACCGATATCATGACCCTCCAGTTACTAATGTCGCTGGCTAGTGACTCGGATGCCAGTGTGAGCTCAATTATGGAGCTGACGCCTCTTGCGAAGAATCCGGAAACCGGAGTTCACTATCACAAGCAATAGAGAATCAAGCATTAAGCCTTATTCATCCCCCCCCCTCCTGTTGCTCATCCAGTTACCCCAGGCGGAAGGTTAGATTAGGTCTCTAGTTACTAGAAACGGCTGATGGTCCTGATGCTATCATCAAGTCGCTGGAGAAAATAGGTAGAAGCTTCGACTGGCTGGTTGGGGGACACGTAGCAGCTATACAAATGAACTCCGCTGATGCGCGCAGAGACAATTTCTGAGTCAATCAGCACGTTGGCCAGCGACACATCGTCGCTTGCGATGTAAAGCTGCTTTAGCTTGAACCTGAACTGGCGGTCCATTCGTTGGAGTCAGTATTCACCCTGTATGGATCGCTTAATAGGACGATGCTGATCTGTTCCTCAACCATATACTGGGGAATGAGGTCCTGCGCCACACTGCAATTTTTGAGGTTGCACTGCATCAGGAACGTCATGATGATGTTAGTATCCCAGAGCCAGCTGGCTCTTTCTCCTGGGCCGGCTTTGAATCAGCTGGGACCGTGGTGGTTGAGATCGGGCTCCGGGTTGCCCCAGAACACTCTTTCGCAATATGCCCTGGTCTTCCACCTCTGTAGCATTTTCTACTTATTTCGGTAGCGGTGCAGCTTGCCCCTAAGTGTCCTCTCTGCAGGCACCTGTAGCAGGTAGGTTGGGTCTTGAAACGGCACAGTCTCAATGGACCGGCGTTCAAAAGAATAACACTTAATAAGTTATCACGTCTGGTTTATATTTTACGTTTATACAAAATATTATACAGTCCGGGGAGTGAGGAACGTTACGTCCGGCGTCTCGGTCCTGGTACACACTTCGGGGATGTTTCTTATTTACAATACGGATGTTAACAACTTCCTCGTTGTCAGGCCCGCTTAACGAAGTGGCGTCTGTCACCGAAGTCCGATCGGGTAGCGTGAACGAGACCGGTGCGCTCGGGTGGATTTAATTTGTAAAGTTCTAAAAAGGGCTATTTTATGGTTTCCCGAGTTTTCTGTACGGGTATCAGCCGTACAGTGAGTGGAGAACTCTTAGCATAGACCAAATTAATGGCCTGTGAGCCCCCCACCACGTCAAGGTGGGTTCCGTAGAGGGGGGGGTCTAACCTAACCTAACCTTTTTTTTTTAAAGCAAGGGGAAATCTGGAGGGGACTTCGTTAGCATTACTTCCTCCAGGTTCCTGTCGTTTATTAAAAAACTTTACATTATGAAATAATAGGTGGTCCTGGGGGCACACCTTCCATAACCGGCCTTTATTATTTCTCCCTAGTTACACATTGTAGGGGTTCTAACCCTACTCATTGGGCTTCGCCTACATTAGTGTTACTTAACTAGTGGTTATTCGTCACGTCGCTACTGCTTGCTGGGTCCTCTCCGGCAATATAATAATAAAAATCACAGCCAGTTATTTGATATAATAATAATGCAATATATAAAAATGATAGTATCAGTTTCAAATAAATAAATATAATGTAAAATAAATCAATATGTATGTATAGCTACAAAAAATATGGCAATAATATAAGACCTGTCGGTCATACACACAGGCATTTGGTCGACCAATACTCACATGACAGTTGAGACACACACCTGGTTTTACACCCACGCTACCGCACCAGGGCCTGTAGTTATGTCAAATAAGTTACAATAAAAAAACAAATTGACCCTGCGTACGTGCGAATGTGTGCCGACAACTTTTAACGAAGACTTCACAATAGAAAACACTGAATGCAGCCGGGACATGATCTCTAGCATACACTACTGTTCCCACGAGCGATGAGATACACCAAAACACGTTGAATCAATGCACAAATCGCTTGTAATTTGACTTCCCTAGACTAGGGAATAACAAGTTATTGATAGCAATGAAAATACACGGAACGATAATTACCAGACGATGGATTCACAAAATCACAACAACGTGGTTTGGGACGACTGCAAACAGAACATGTAACTAGTGTTGTACGAACACGAAAATAAGCTGACTGGACAGTGGCCTTATATGAAGTGAAGGTCATGTAACGGACAAGAACAAACGACAAAATGAAATGAATGGTCTTTCAGTGTCATCACACTAAACAATAAACAATGGAAAAACTAGGAACTTTGTGGCACTGAAAGCATGACTAAATGAAAAACTTAAAGTTTTGAACATAACCGAAAAAAAAAATGAAAACATTAATAATGATTCCACAGCTGGCCGGTCGCACACGAACGCCTGATAAGCGTCCGCCGACGACGGCTGCAACTGTGGAACGCACCGTTACGTGCACATGAAAACGATAACATAAAATAAAACATATACTACCCACACATGGCGGGAATTCAAAATCTTGAATTAATTGCATGTGTAGACACCATGCTAACATCGTTCCTCTTCGCGAGCCTTGGAGTTCTTGTAACTTGTTTTTCGAGTTCTGGAATGCGGTACGTTCCTTCGCTAGTGGCGTGATCGGGGGCATGGAAGCTAGTAACGTCACTGCCTAGAAGGATACAGTTCTGTATGCCCTCGTGACCCTTAGCACCATTGAGCCATTTGCCATTAGCCTCTGCGCTGACTTACTATGCTTGGCCGTGCTAACTTAACCTAACCTAACAATTCTGCGAGCGAGTGTGGCAGTGACGCTTCGACTATCTTTCCCTCTCGCTCTGCTGACTGTACCTCTCATGCTTAGTCGACTTGAGTGTTACAAAGCCGAGCGTGACAGCTCAGTTCAATTCAGTACCCACAAAAAGTGCTAAACGTGCCTAAAGAAGTTTTCACTTAAATAATATAGGAGATAAGAAGAATTGAAAAAATGTTATAACTGTTATAATTAAGGTTCGGATTTTATATCACCAAAAAAACCGTAAAATATGCTTTATAAATATGCCCTAAAAACATAAAAAATAGCAACAAATAAAAATAAAAACAAATCCAAATTTTATTCAATTTATCATATGACTTTATTAAATCATTTATTTATAAAAAAACACTAAAATCTCCGTTGTCGGTTTAAAAAAATTTGTATGTACCGAATAACTTGATACCTTGAATTATGACATCGTTTGTACCCAACTATTTAAAATTATCCGAGTGAATAAGAATAAAATTCAAGTAATTATTATTTATTAGTTAAATAATATTTTATTTATTTGTTCCTGAGTTACACTGTATGATTAAGTGTTTTGCCAAATTTTCAAATTTTAAATTCCGGTGGTTGTTTATCAACAATGACTTGTAGGTTGAAAAGAAACGTTCAACATCAACCGATGTAATAGGTGAATACTTAAAAAATACTTTATCTATAAACTTTTTGTCACTATTAACCTTACATTCGCACAATTTTGCAAAACAGAATACTTGCGTCAATCGAAAAAACCTCATCACCAAACTCAGACACAAAATGTCTTAGTCTCGAATAGTTCGATGTTTTATTTTTATCTTTCGGCATTATACGTTAAATATCGAAATTGAAAAACAAATAATACACAATCGAGTAATGAACGAATATGAAACGAAATCAAACGATACGGAGAAACGACTGACGCTGAAATACGTACGACAGTACTACCACGGTATATTATAAAATCTACAATTATGTGGAATAATAACAGATAAGAAGATAAGATTCGACATCGTCGGACTATTTAAAAATAGATTTATTACATGTTATATAATATGAAACGAAAATGACGTGAGAATTTTTCTTATTGATTCGCATTAATGAATACTATTTGTCATTCAATATAAACGAGATTTATGAAAAATTGAAAATAAAGCGTTGAATTAAGAATATTAGCAAAACATAACACCAAAACTTTAAAAATAGCACTAAAATTCTAAAATTCTTCAAATATACAAAAAATAGCAAAATGAAATTTCATATTTAGAGTCCCTGGTGCAAATAACAAATTTATAATTTTTATAGCTAATTTTATCTCTATCCTATAATAAGTAGCAAATGCTATAAAATCCGAACCCTGGTTATAATGTATTTTTAATTTTAATACTTTTCTCGTACCTACTGCTGCATACTATTTTTTATATAATTAGGTATAAATTTAAGTTACTTAATAAATGGTATTTTAAACACTGCACAAACACTGATATTCTACTAACTATACCTCATAAAACAAACATACCCGAAGCTATTGCATAACAAAACTTAACATTCATACAATTTTATTAAATTTTAGTTTTTTTTTTAATTTGCTTCATCACTAATAAACCATACTTTTTTAGGTAATTTTGCCTCTTTGGTATTAAAAGATCTATAAAAAAAAAGACTAGAATAATAAAGTAACCAGACGTTCTAATTTTCCTGTATGTGTCCCCAAGTGTTAAAGTCCAATCAGTAATCACTATTTAGATTAGCACAATAAAACTTATACGTAAAGCAATTTTAAATTTAAATAAAATTTGTATTAGATATAAAATAATTTGTGAATGAAACGATATTCAAATTTCTCTTACATTATTCATTTTTTTCACAATTATACTAACTAAAAAAGGGTGAATCAAAAGCTGTTTCTAATTCTAAACACCCGTGTCATACGTAATTAACACTATTTTCATTCTAAAAAAAAAATGTTGAAAACTGTACATGCATTTATATTTTATATCGGTTATTAGTTTATTACCTACTTCATTAGTATTTACATAACATAACTACATAAGCTGTGTTTGCGGGAGAGAGTAAAATGAATTCGGTTGAGAAAATACAAATATAAATAAGTGAAAAGTGAAAATTAATTTTTATAGTTAATAATTAGTACAAGTATAGTTTTCAAAAAAATGTTAAAATGAAAATCGTGATAATTGTAGACGTGGAAAAGAACACGGATTTATCAGTCCCCTTAACGATTTACATAGCAAATTTAAAAATATTATTTAATGAGGATATCATGTGGAAATCATAATAATTGTCTGTGTTTTATTTTTTAAATTATTGTTTAGCTTTTATTTTTCCTCCGCTCTTGTGAGATTTTTGTACAATATTTCTTAAGAAAATTTGAGTAAAAAAAAATTAATATATTAAATTACTTGATACTGTAAATGATGTGTTAAAATTAAGAAATTAAGAAATAAGCTAAACTTATTTAGTTATCTTCAATGTGACTGACATTGGTGTCACATTAAGTGAAACATTAAATGCCATGATGGGCCACTTAAAAGAAGAGTGAAGCCTAGGGAAGAGTAATGTTAATTGTTATATCGGCATAATTTCCTCCCCAGCCAAGACAATATTCTATAGCATAAAAAGTAATTGTTTTAAAAATGAAGTTAATTATAATAGTAGATAGTTAGCTTACAACTAAAATTATTTACATATTACAATTGTTTGAAAACTAAAACATGGATTTCGAAATGTACATTTATAAATGTCTTTATCATGCATACATCAATACTATATTACTACAGTAGACCTACTACAATCATGGTGCCAATGCTAATAAAGACATAGCCCAATATAAACCTACATGTGTAAAGAATTATTATAATTGAAACATTTTGAAGTACTCAGTTTTTGTTTCACTTATTGTAATTTGTCACACATCACTTAAATAATAATATATTACATCAAAATTTGAATTATATTGATGAGTAAAAATTTCAATTTATTTTTAATGCCAACATTAATTATAAAGAAAAACAGAAAATGTCAGTGAATATCATAGATTTATATTACCTATATTATCACAGAACGCAGGTAGGTATCAATATTTCATACTAACACTACTAAGCTATAATAGTAAGTAGGTGTTTTATCATATTTGATTTCGCCGAAAATTATCAGTTAAAAAAAAATCATGGCTCCTGGTTTTTTTTGTGGGGGGGGGGTTGTTAACAACCTATATTTAAGAAATTGTTCAATATTCGGCTGACTGCTAATATAAAATATACAATACTTGCAAGATATGAAATCAGAGGCAAAAAAAAGGCAACTCGAATTATGGTTAATACTAAATAATAATCAAATGGGTGTGGGTAAACACACTGTAGGTGACCTAAGTTGCATTGTAGAAGCAGTGATTGGCATGATGGGGGATGTTCTCTGTGAGTGGTGATCCATAGACTGAGTAAAATACTATAAGTAATTAAACCAAACTATACTTCATTTTCAATTTAAATAAAAATAAAACATAGGTATTCTATATAATATAAAAAAATGTATTGGTCATCAAGCAACCGCATTAGTGATTGATTAATAATAATAATAATAAAAGTAATAAAAATAATAAGATTAAATAGTAAAACATAACATAATCACAAAATTCAGTAAAGTAATAGTATAAAATAAATTCTAAGACATTGAAGTAGTCTCAAATATTTACAGATAAATATCAATTAGTAGAAGGGGAATTTATTAGATTAATATCGAAGACAATTTAAAAATTGTATTTCAAAAAATATTTAATAATATTAGTTTATTTTACATTCATATTAAATAGTAATAATGGGAAAGTAGAAGGATTAATACATGAACAATAACATTTACCAAAGCATTTATTTACAGCACACTGTTAGAGCTTAAGAAAAGCTGTCATTAAAAACTGTTTAATGAGAAATTATTTTTAAAGAATATTATAAAAAAAATTGAATACTTCCATGAATTGTTGAAGCTTAAAGAAAGAATTAAAACCACAAAAGAAAAGTGCAGCAGCACAAGAAATTGTGTACCTATTTCTGAAGGTTTAAAGTTAATTTACAGTAATAAACATAGCACATAATTACATTTTTTTTTCATTTTTCTTTAAAATATAATAACTATAATTAAATTACTAAAAGTTAAAAAATATCAGGCAAGCTTAACAACTGTATGTTGTAAAAACAAATGTTTAAACAGTTGAATAATATGTAAATTGATTTAATTTAATTCTTAAATTTAAAAGTTAAAATACACAAGGTAGGTGTGTAATACCTGTGTAATAATTTGTGTACATATTACAATTAAAGTTTCAGTGTTTAATTAAGAGGTCGATCAGGTAAAATTTAGCTAAACAAAGTGTTGTCAGACTTGTTGTCCAGCAGTTAATTCCGGTTTATCTTTATTACTGGTTTTCGTATTTTTGACATCGTCTTGTTGAAACATTCCATAGTCCACTTCATGGGTATCAAAAGGTACATCATACAATGGTGTAAATACGAATAGAATTTGAAGGTGAAGAAACACTTGCAGACGATTTTTTCTCCTTCTTAATTCGGTTGTATCTGATTATATCGACCATTGCATTATCGTCAATGGTTTTTGGAATGTCTACAACTATCTGAAAAATAATAATCATAATTCATATAGGCAATCGGAAAAAAAATCTAGATACTAAATATTCCGGTTAAATAATCCAAGGTAAAAAAAAGTCTCTCGGAGTCTCCAGTTAATAATAAATAATAATTATTAGTTTCGTGTATTTTGAAATTGGTACAGTAAAATAAAATATTTATTAGCTTAAAACATAAAAAAGAGATTATTTAAATTGGTTATCATCTCATTTACACTTAATTAATATATTCATATGCCAAAATGTTTTTAAATCATTTTTTTATGCTTCAATATGACAATACACAAAATTGATTATTAATGTTATTTTTTTATTATGACTCATAAATCATATTATATAATATATTACCTATATTCAATTTAAAATATTTTTAAGATTATTATTACATATTTTTTTTGCGTATCAAACATCAATACATTAATAAATAAATTAGTGATAATAATAGTTCTTGTGACTGTAATGCTATGGATTTTTTATAAGTAGGAACCTACTTAATATAATTAAAAATATTTTTGTTATTATTGCTTGAAAATAATTATTCAAACTTACTGCATATTTAAAATGTACTAGGTGGACATTATATTAACATGTTTTTTTCTGATGACGATTGGGAAACAAAGTTTTCGAAGAAAACTGATTTAGTTTATTTATTTATTTAAATTTTAGATTAATTATTTTCAATGCTAGACGCTAATACAAACCTCTTTAAAAAGTTCACTTTCAAATATTATCCCAGGCGTAAAACTATTATGGTAAGTCGTAATTGAGCATTATAAATTAAATATTTTGAAAATTTGAAACAAATTAATACAATTATTAATGAAATCTAGGGAAAAAATGTGAAGTTAATATTTCAGATCTTGGCAATTTATTAAGTATATTATACACTGGATAATGTGTTTATTAGTATCCAATCATTTCTAGGCGTTAAACTCTCAACCCCCTTTTAAAAATCGTCTATATCTATATTACATGATAACATACCCGCAATAACTATTGTGTTGTATTGTAACCATTGAAATTAATATTTGTTGTACCTACAATAGATTCAAGAATCGTTTTACTCATTATCAATGTCATTATATTCTAATCATCAAAATATTAGGTTCTGTCGGTGGTCATAACGAACGATAAATAACCGACGTGTCATAACTAACGAGTGATAGCGCAGGTGAAGATGACCGGTCCAAAGGCGTAGCACGGCCTGCCGATATCACTGCGATCGTTCGCACCAACACGGCAATGTTCAGCCTATGTTTCACAGCCACGACGACGAGTTCGAGGTCCGGCATTTTTTACTACAGCCTTAACGTTACCACCTTGGCCGTCACCGACACCGTCACTTCTGTAACCATCGCCGTTCACCTGTTCATCATCATCGTCGTTGCCGTTGTCACTTCCCCCGCCGCCACAACACCAATGCTGTCGTGCCCATCGGATTACCCTTTTTGTTTGTTATATTTCTTTAATTATTTAGTTAAGTATTTTTTGTATTATTATTTATAAGAGCCCCAAAGCCGACCAGCACTCGTGTGTCCAAATTGCCTCTCTTGTCGTGTTAAGAATAGTAGGCCGTCATCCGGCATAAAACTAAACATTTAAACAATAACTAAAACAATTTGTGAGTTTTTTCACATCAACTGTCATCATATTAGTCTTTACCATATACCTAGTCCACAAAACCGCAGTCACAACTTACATTATACAATTATTAGAAGCACTATTAAAATTGTATTGTATAAACACTTATAATAGCACAAAGTGTGCTAAAACAATTTAATTTACAATAAATAAAAAAATAAAATAAAAATGTTTGTCTTACATAATAATATGTGAATATATTCTTCCTATTCCAAAAATGAACAGATACCTATGCCTGTTGGTAATATCACAGAATGTGCTATTACCAACCTTGTAAGTTTTGTTTAAAGGATTCAATTTCCTCATACAAATAAATATACTGTACAGGATGAAAGTAGTAGGTACTCTTTTGAATACTTACTACAAATAACTGAATATTATCAGGCCCTGATTTACGGCAGTGCAGATGATGCACTTGGATTTGAGACCCAAATTCTGGGAATCACGAAAGCTGTTGAATTCGCTGCTGCAAATTTTATAGAAGAGGAAATTGATAATTTTTTTATTTCATTTTAATTATTAACTCTGTATAATAAACTGTTAAATAAATAAGATTTTTTTCCATTTAAATACAAGACTGCAAATTACCTAATTAATTTTAATTTTAATTGCATTAAAATTCTAAAGTATTTATAATGTTTTAATATATTATAATTTTATATTTTATTTAATTGCCTAATATTATATTATCTTTATTATCCTTAATTTACAAAATCAACTAACTAATAAACTAAACATTATATTTATAGTACTCAATGGGTGCTACACATAGGTATTTAACACATCAAACAAAAGTGTTTTTTTTTTATTATTACCGACGTTTCTTCCTACACTTTCTGCACTTTTTTTCCAGGAGAATGTTTAACTTTGGGGCTTCAAACGAGTTGGTGCAATTGGCCATAATTTCATTAAATCAGTCCCTGTGTGTTATAATTTATGCATTATTTGTTTACTCTGCATTCGAAACCAAAGACGGGCATTACACCAGGAACGGATCTGGGCCGAACAATTTATTTACAACACAAATACAATATATATTGATTATAAATGCAGAATTTAATATTTATAGTATTTATTTTATCAATAGTAGTGTTCAGTAGAGGGTACTCATATTTCCTGGGAGGCGGTACTCCTAAGCCCCCATTGGATCCGTCCCCGCACTTCTCAGGGGCTGAACACGTACCTTACTAAATGATTAATTATTCACTTTCATATGATTTATAGTTTAACAGCAGACGTGACAAGTTTGATACGTTTATTTATTATTTATACAGTTCAAAAGCTTACCCTATTGACACTTTCGTAATCCGAAACTAATGTAATATTCCATGTTTGGCTCAATGCATTAATTGCTTCTTCAACTTTTTTTGGTCTATAAATTGCAACTCTTCTAACGGCTATACAAAACAAATAATAATATTAAAAACTATCTATGCATTGTCAACCGATTCACACTGACGGCATTTGTCTATTCATTTTTGACGAACAGTTATATTATATACTTACAGTCGATTAACTCATTCAGTGTATCATCAAGCTCGACTTTTAAATTGATATTTGCAGGATTAGTTGTATACAATCTACTAATGTCTTTCGTGAAACCTTTTCTGACTTCCAGCAGTTGATTATTGATCATACTATAACAAATTGAGTGTGTATTATTAAACCATATGATATGTAAATTATTATCAGTAAAGATGGTGGATCGTATGTGTGACAAATTTTCTTGGTGAAAGGTAATAGGGAACTGAAAGGTATCGATTTCTTACGAACAATTAAAAGTGTAATATTTCAAATATAATTAAATATATTCATGTGCAACAGAATTGTGTATAATGATAAATTACAAAGCTGTGTAAATTAAATCGCCTCATAATAGGTCATACACCATACACGTAGCCCTCTAATGAAAACAGAACTACCAAGAACATGTCTAACATGCGGATATGCAACTTAAATCAAACATATCATTACCGAATCTAGAGACACGCATGAGGCCCGACAAAAATACAATATACCTGAACACCTTCAAGGCGCACTGAGCCTCAATGAAGAATCCATCAAAAATATAATTGTACATATGAAATACATTGGATTACCTGTACAATTTAATTTAAATTATTTAAGTAACATATTAAGTAAAACAAGCCGATGGTAAAGTTATCAAGGCTCCCTTCTTTAGTAAAAAAAATAAAAATGTCTTCGCGCTAATCAACCTATTCAATAATTTAATATTTAAAATAAAATCACCAAAGTTGCTAACATTTGTATGTTCACTGTTTATTCATTATTACTTATTTGTCCAAGTAGGAATGTTATCTCTCAAAGGACACTGATCATATACATCAAGATTAGATTACACTGTCATTGTCGACTTATTTACCACTCATTCAAAAACATTTATCGTATTGCATTTTACCTTTAGATTTTCCACAACCGTTGTCCACGAATTCGTTGCTTAATCAAAATATTTACTTTATTTTAAAATTATAGAGAGCTTACACTCAAAATCAGTTTTACTCCTCTCTTAAAAATATTTACAATATTTTACAATATTTATTAATATTTTTCCTGTATAAACTCGATTTTTCACCAAACTTTTAAAACTGAAATAATATTTACCATTTTCAAATTTTTATTGTTGTTGGTTACTCTGTATTTTATTTGTTTTTATCAATTCGATAGCAAATTATGAATTAATTAATGATTTATATTTTATATTTTTACTTTTAAGTTTTAAATTGAACATGTTTTTGTTATTCATTTACTAACGACCCGTCGTTTAATCAAATTGTGTTTCATTTTCTCTGATTTTCGCATTATTTTATTAAATTGTTTTACAAGTTATTATTTAAATTTATAAAAATTAATTTACAAAAATGTAAAAACGATTTTCAATAAATAGTTCATCGTGTATGAAGTGAATTGTATAGAAGTATGTAACTATTCAAATTATCAAGATTTCAATATATTTAATTGTGAAAGTTTATGCCTTGAATTTTTACAATGTGCCTATGAATCTCTTACCTACATTAAGTTTGACCGGAAATACAATTATAATATTATCTATGAATTATGTTCCGTTTCTAAACGTATAAGTACAAGGACTTAGAAATAGCTTTGTTATATTTACAAATGTACAATTTCATTTCCGAATATAAATTCAACTACTTACAAAAATATGTTTTTATTTATTTTTGAAGAAGGAAGTTATGAAATAGAAGATTTAAACAATAAGATTACATGTTACATAATATTTTATTAAAACATTCATTTTCTGAAGCATTTCAAACACACAAAAAAGTATTATAAAAAAATAAATAAATAAAACTAGAAAAAAGTTACTTCACTTTAATAATAAATAATACATTTGGGGCGGAGCTATCACTCAGTCTATGTATTGATTCTTTCGACTTTGCAAATGAAATGTAAAATGTAATTTAATATCTACTTAAGTTTCATATTAAAAACAGTAGAGCTTTATAATAGCAGTATGTATATCAGTTACTTTAAGTTTCACTGGGAATACAACAATATTTAAGAATTTATTGTTCGTCTATAAATCTAAACGAAGACTCATAAATACCTTTATATATATTTTCAAACATTCAATTCATTCCCGAATGTAAACTAAAACAATAATACATTTTCTATGCAACTATAATACAAGTAGTGGGCCATATTAATAATGATCTTATGATGTGCTAAGCTAAACTGGAAAAGGAATGCTATGAAATTGAAGATTTTAAACATCGAGTTATGGAACAACCATTTGTCTATAAAGAAAAATTCAAAACCAAGTTAACATTCGACATTTCAGTTGATTCTAATGATTTCAGACCATATAGAAACCGTAATGGAATACTTGAATAATACGTTTTATCATTTAACATGGTACTTATGGCCACCTATATTGAGGTTGGAAAAACTAGAATATAAGCTGGATTTTGAAACTAAAATTTGGGACAAACGAAAGTGGGGACAATTGGACGTACGAATTTAATAAATCAATCAATTAATATAAATTTCGATTTAAAAGCTTTTCCCAAGTGGGAGAACAGGATCAAAATTACCTAACTCGATCACCACCAAATTTAATATATTATTTAATATTATATTGTATAAATGTATAGTATAATTTTATTACAAAAAGGACGTAAAAATTCGTTTAAAAAAGGTTGTAGTTTAATTGATAATTGTAATCTAACAAACGGTAAGTATTTCAATACTCGGTAGCTTATCAGTATAATAATTTGAATTTAGATTTTTCAAAAAAAAACAATTTCACTTTATTACATAATATGTGCACATCGTTTCAAGAATCGCACTATACAACAAAATTTTTGAAACCTGATATTGAGTCCTACATTTCTATTGAACGCTCCAATTAAAATTATCAATAATTTGAAACAGAATGATTCAGCTACAGCCTCCGCAGTGAATCCTCAATTGTAAATTGAAGCCTTACAATTGCTTACAGGTGTAATTGCTTACTGTGTATTAGTTCATGATCGTATTGTAGTTTATATATCTGTTACTAGAGAAGTAAGAAAGCTTGTGTAAAAATAAGTTAGAATTAATTTATAACTTAATAAAAATTCTTATTTAATAATTTGTGTTCTTTACTTGATAGTTGAAATAGTTATTTTAGTTGTAAAGTAAAGTATGGTAAAAAAGTCGAGAGTTAACACGGGAAAAATATATATAAATATGTATACGGTAAATATTTTTGAGTAAGCTGTAAACCAATTTTGAGTGCCCCAACTCCCTATAATTTTAAAAGGGACGAATAAGTGGAAAAAAAAATTGTCAATTTTCCCTGTAACATGTAAAACAGTAAATATTTTTGTGTGACCGACAAATAGGTGGATAAAGACTGTGTAATCTCCCTGTGATGTGTTATACTACAAAATCATTGAGCGGACATTCTTGCTTGAACATAATATCATTACCAAAACAAATAGACTGTGAGCATACGAATGTATACTACTCACCTAATCGTTTCATAGTAATAATGGAAAATGTTGGGAAGTGCATTTTATTTTTTGATTACGATGATTTCGCAAATATAACCAAATAAAAACTTCAAATTCGATAAATGCTAGTTATAGTACGATTCTTAAGAACGAATCCGATAGGTAGGTATAGGTATTTTAGATATAATTGTTATGTTGAAAAAAAAACAAATAAGCCATTACATTACAGCAAAATTTTTTTTCAATTTTTGTGATCCTAAATGTAACAATTCAATGAATAGTAATTAATCACTTCGAATGGAGTTTGGAAGTTTGTTTAAAACGAACGTAGATATTTTAGTTTTTATATACCTAATTTTATCACGTCCTCTTCTTCTGCACGCGCCGGTTTAAAGAAGTTCAATTTAAGCACATTTCTAATTCCGTGCGTGTATGTGTGCATAGTAAGACAGTAAGTGATCATTATTGTGTATATGAATGTAAAGTAATACAAATAACTGATGACAGCCGCATATCGTATGAATGCATATACCAATAAAAAACTACACAAATAATAATTAGGCTTTTTATTGTCCATAAGTATCAATATTAGCATGATTATTAATTACTAATAATTGTAAACCAACCTAGTCCGATATAAAATTTCAGAAACATTTTTTTTATTGTAGAGTCAACCAGTTTATTTGAAATCGACTTTCTTATATTCTTCTGTAATTAATTAGTTTAGATCAATATTATCGATATTTTAAAATTAAAAATGTCATTTTAAAGTGTTTAAGCGTTAAATTTTAAAAAAGTGATAAAGTAATTTTCTGTAAACTTCATGGATAATGTTTTCAGAATTTTTATCCGATAACTCTAAGGAGGGCCAAAAATATTAGTATAAGATAGGCATTTTTTTATAGAAACCTCAGGAAGCATCATATTTCTTTAATATCAGTACCAATAGATTACTACCTATGTTCTAATATATTTAAATGATATACGTGCCGTACTTTGTTATGTCAAGATCTGCCTTGTTTTCCTTTTTCAAAGCAGACTCAGAAAAATACAAATAGAAATCGTATTTTTTCGTCAATCCATCCATTGCCACTTTATTTTTAGTCAAATCATCTATTTTTGCTTTGCAATACGACTCCACATATTCCGACATTTTTTCTTCGGTCCTTTTCAATTGACTACGAATCCTGTAACGTAATAACACATAATATTATGATATTATTTTATTGTTTAGAAATTTAACACTCGTGACAAGAAAATTGAGTCATAAAGCATATTATCATTATTATGTTATAATAATAAATTATTTGTTGTTTTGTGGTACTGTGTTCTTTGTTGGGTATGTATATTTTAATAGATAAAAATCTCTAATGTCGATAACATGATGGAAAAGTATATAGCAAAAAAGGCACAATGTTTTTAGTTTTGAATAATTACACAGACAGGTGTTAAATGGAAATTATATTGAAGTCGGGTTCCTACAACCTACTTTAACACTGAAGAAATACCTATCAGTGGAGATCATAGGTATGTGCACGGTGGTGCAGAACTGCAGAAGGTTAATGAGCTAATTGGCCGTTAGTGTATGTTATAGCTACTTAGTGACAGTCAAACGGCTATGTCATTATTCAATACGAGTATAGATAAAATGAATCTAAATCAGTTTTATATTCTAATCAATAAATAAATGCATTATTATTATTACAATGATGTGTGTATTTTTTGTCTCTCGTCGACATTTGGGGTAGGTAGTTGAAGTAGTAAACATGTTCAGATTTTTTACATCAGCTGCATTTTTTCTAATTGAAAATATATCTGATGCATTCCGGAGGTCAAAATTGAAAATTCCAATTTTTGACCAAATCCATTTTATTTTTTGGTTCAATTCTAAAACTAATAACCGTAGACACTTATAATTTTCACCAAATATTTATATTAGCCTAGACTAGAATGACTATAGATACTGTTGTTATTTTGGATACCCACCAAACCACACGTCAAGTATTGGTAAGTAAATTTTAAACCTTATTGAGTGCAGAATATAAGAAGAATCTTAGTTTGCTTGAAACATACAACGTCGTTAAAATTACATAGTGGTAGATTTTTTCAAATACATTTTGAGATAATATAGGTTAGGTCTTAGGTATGTATGCTCTAGTACTTATGTAATGTAGATATGTAAGTTAAATGTAGCTTTGCGTATTTTACATTACACTCATACATATTTGAATTATACCATGTTTAAATTTTACTGAATTAGGTAATACTTACTCAGAAAATTTGTCATTTATTTCTTTTTTTATATCACGTCTATGTTTTTTTATATCATCTATATGTGATGTTATATTTAATTTTGCTTGATTCACAAAATGTAATTTACCACTGTTAAAATATATACATATATATTATTCTTAAGAAATTCAAACAGGAGTCATTTTTTAAAACAATTAAAAAAATTAAATACATTACATTTAATATTTAAACACATGTTAACCTTACCATAAGTCAACTTTATTGAACATTAAATTTGAACGGATATTCTCCATAACTCTGTCTATAGATTTAAATGTATGAGATTGATGACGCATTAATTGGCACAGTGAACAATGCAATTCATTGCATGTAGTACAATATACTTCAATGAATTTCTGTAACGTAAATTATAAAACATAATTATGTGACAATATTAAGATTCATTAAAGGATTCAGTTTTCAAATATTTAAGCATATCTTATGTAATTAAACATAAATTGTTATACAAAAAAATAAATATTTTTAATATATTTACAATTAGATTATAATAGATATTTTTTATTAAAATATTTTTTAAATTTAAATGGTTCTTAAAACAAACAACCATATTTTATGTAGAGGAAAAAACCATTGTATAATTTTGATTTAGACATTTTCGTCAAATTTAATTTTGCATGATTTGTATTATTTTTTTAAAACAAAGATATATTTTTATTCTTAATTCATATATACTATAATATATAGCCATATAGGTACTTGTACTTACACCAATGCAATTTGGACATTTAGCTTTCGTCGTGTATTTACCATACAATTGTGTTTGGTATTTCTCGTCCATATAATTATTTTGTATAATACTCTAAAAACCATATACAAATGAAAAATTTAAATCAAATAATCATCTATATAATATTTAGATAATATTTTATACAAGTGCAATTTGTGAGTAGGAGAGGGGTGTGACAATGATGTTTTATGCTTGTATGGCATCGGCAAGAGGTACTGAAGTAATTTTAACGAATTAGTTAATCATTGGGCGTAGCTATTAACGTGTATTAACACTTAGCCAACTTAAATATGTGTAACAATAAGCCACCCCCTTCTACAACAGACTTAATTATCCAATAAATTGCACCCGTACACTAAATAAAGAATATGAGTTGATGTATGATCTTATATAACTTATGATTACTTCATCAAATTCTTCACAATACAGAGTACTATTTGGGAGTTCTTTTGAAATGTCAGTTGCTACTCTACATTTGCATTTGTACCGACCTAAATAAACAGGAAAAAATATTATGATAAACAAATATGTACTAGCGTCATAAAGTAAATCAAATAAATGTATTTCAATATTTTTTTTTTTGTGTTCAAATGTAAAAATTAATACAATAAATTACATTTAAGTATTCTAATATACCTTATTAAGTATTCGGAATAATACACTTTTTAAATTTAACATTCATATACAAAAATACAAAATGCATCTTTCAGTCTTTGGTATCCTAATGCAAACAACAAATAATAGTTGTTATTTGTAACAAAAAAAAATTTGTATTCGAAAACAATTCTTTTCCTCCTTCCCCCAAATTGTGTTTTTAATATTTTGCATGCAAATTAAAAAAAAATATTTTAAAGTAGGTACCTAATCTATTAATATAAATAAACTGTAAGTACATAGAAATATAAACTTAATAAATATTCTTTTATTACAAATGTATTATAATACTTAAGTAGGTATTTAAAGAATACATAATACATAGAATACTATACATAAATTATATTATAATTTTTTTAAGTATAAAAATAAACTGCACTCAAACAAAAAGTTTAATAATTTTAGTACCTTATCAGATAATTAGGCAATCATGTAGATAAATTTAAGATAATTTAAGTAAAAGACACTTCATATTATATTAAATTATATGATAAATAAAATGTGGAACATCAAAAATTTATAGCTAAAAACGGGCATGTTAATTAAAAATACAATATTTTCGAAATTTTTTTATGAGACAATTTCTTTTTAATTATTCGTTTTAACTCTTTATTCCACTTCACTGGCTTGGAAATTAGTGCTATAGTTCTACATGAATATTAATATTGTGTTAATATTTTTATATAAATAAATTGTTGACCAAATTTTCCATAATTTTTAAGTTTTATATACTGATATATTATAAATGAAGAATATTTATCTTATATTCTTATGACTTAAGAGATTTAAGTTATATTATAAAGATAAGCAGTTAAGCAGAATATTAAGAAAACCCCACCTTGTATATCAGAATGCAATTTAATGCACTTGCGGCACACGCTATGAAGGCAACTCAACAATTTTGAAGTATTGTCCATAAACTTTGAGCAACTCACACATACGTTCAATTCCCAAAGTTGCTTGGAATTATCGGCAAGCTTGGTCTTCTTTCTGGACGACTCCATCACGAAGGTATCTACTTTTAAATAAACAAATTTTAAATTATGAAATACCTGATCTAAACTGTTGAAAAGGTAAGAATTGTATTAATACTAGCATACTTAAATTATGGATATTTTTTTAATTTATTATATCAATATTTGCGTACGAATATTTCCGGTAATTGATTTGAGTCATAACCTTTCAACATCGATAGTGAGAAGAAGCTAAAGGTTGAACCCCAGAATGTCTCCCCTCATCCATAGGATCGCCTATCACCCCCTTTCACTAAAACGAGGAGAGATTTAGCTAACCTACCAATTTGTAATTCAACCCTGCTTCTCAAGTATTTCATATAAGCACCATTGTGTACAAGTATATAATTAAAACATGAAGTATTATTTTTCATATTTTTATATTTAGTCTTATCACTTTGGATAATTTTGTATATACATAAAGAAAATGAAATTTTTTTAACATTCTTCTAATAATGGCGTATTACTATATAATAAAATGTACATACAACTCATACAAGTTTTACTAATTTATTTGTTATATTCATTTAAAGAATGCATATCCATAGAAAAGTTATCTTAAATAAACATTTGCATGAGATAAGCCAGTAGAAAATATATTCAAAAGTATAACTTATAAATGAGATGAACAGTGTAAAACATATTATTAACAAATGTGATATTTATAAAAAGTATATTTTTTAAAAACCGTTTATTTTTTTTCTATAAACAAAGATTTAATGGCACTTAAACGTAAATATGTATCATTAAAACTAGTTAGCATTATTTTATAAATATTGCAACGATTATTAATAAATACTGTGGCAATAATTTCCCAATAAATATTATACTTTTTCAAAATTAGAAATAGTTAGGTACAAGGCAGGTGTTTTCACCAACAACCACCAGACAATATTGGACTCCGTTAAGAATAAAAAACATTTATAATAATAATTGTCAAAATTAAACTATAGTTACGTGCAGTATGCACGAAAAATAGATAAAACGTAATGCTAAAAAGTTAATTTAAAATATAAAACTACTCTCCATATAATATAATTAATTAAAATGTTTCAGCATATTGTGCATGCTATTACAAATTTGTAGATTAAATTTAAAAAATAAAAATAATAATTTTCTAACAAATCATACAAATTACAATTTTTGTTATGGCACTCACATTTTGTTTCACCAGACGCGTACTTTATGTTTTTGATGTACTATTAAGTTATAATTGTTAAATATAAAAGCAATAAATTTAGAATTTGGCAAGTAATTAGTTTTATTTTAAAGATTAATAAACACAAAGGAAATAACACTAAGGAAGATTATGTATACCAAAGAATATAGGCACCTTCGCTAAAGATCACCACGAGCCGGATTTCACTAAACCACTTTTTAAATTAGGACAATTAATAATAAATCAACTCAATTTTTAAAATACCTTTTGAAAATGAACTATAGTATAAAACTATAAGGAAATATTGTTGTAGGTAGGTATTTTCATAATGTTTATATTTTATCAGTTTCATACAGACATTGTCATTATTTTTTGCTCAGATTTTATTTGGTCCTAAATGTATGTAAACAATATTTCAAATACATAAATACATAAAAATAGTATATTATTATTCCGAAATGTAATTATATTCTTTAGTATAAAAATAACAATTGTATTGTTCATCTACTCTTCAACTAATTAATTATGTGTAGGTATAATAACTATTTTCAATCGATTCTACACATTTTATAGATATAGAATTAATTTAATTTTAATGTAAATACTATTACTAAAGCAGTTCATTAAATTATAAATGAATGGATTCCATACTATACTGATAACATATAAGGTATATATAATAGGCAACTATAAATTTCCTAAAAATGTTTTATTGAAATTGTACTCTAGATAAGAAACATTTTACATTGCACGCCCATTGTACAGTGGCAGGTTAGATAATTTAATATAATATTATATTGACTAATGTGTGAAAAGGTGGATTTTGAATCGGTTATTAAAAAAGTTTTTTCTTATATTATAATATTTAGTTACAAATAAGAATTATTAATGTATTATGGACGAAAAAAAAATATTGGGACATCAGAAGTGGGGGAGAAACATTTATTTATTTACATTAATTTTTTATAAAATAAAAAATAACTATGAATTGTGTGAGGCGGGCTTTTATTAAATTCTATTAATTTAATGAAACTAGACATTAAGGGCCAGTTGTACCGTCAACGGTTACATTTTGATTATCCAAGCTTTTATATAAATCCTTAAGAGGACGTGATACCCGCATGTGTTGTCTCCGTCTTACAAGTGCATAACATAGCAAATTGTACACTCGGCGGAACACGTGTAACTCCGTTAGTTTAAAAATTAGTGCAAATTGACCTCTTATAAAATCTAAAGGTAAGATTATTATCTAGGCAATCTCATAATCTTTTTATTATATTTGTATTTTAAAGCGAGTTATAAGTATTTTAAGATGTATAAAAAATTTACAATTTTAAAATACTCATAACTAGCGTTAAAATTAAAATATAATGAAAAACCTATGAGGTTGCCTAGATAATAATCTTACCTTTAGATTTTATAAGAGGTCAATTCACACTAATTTTTAAACTAACGGAGCTACACATGTTCTGCTGAGCGTAAAATTTGCTATGTTACGCACTTGTAAGACAGAGATAACACATGCAGGTATCACGTCCTCTTAACCAGCTGATAACAGATTTTATAACCGGCCAAATTCGGCCGATTAAACTTCAGCTAACTTTAATCGGAGATGGTACAACTAAATGACGAAAAATGATTCGGCACCTAGTGTACAGCACTCCCATAACCAACGACGACGACGACGATGAACAGTCAACGAACACAAAACGATAATAAATATTGAAAAAATAATAACAGTTTAGGTAGAGCCATTCTTAGAATGCCCGGTTAAAGTTAACGAACACTTAAGTGTCGAAATCCTGCAGATAATACAATCTGTTATCAGCTGGTTAGCGTTACCGGCATTTAACCGGAGATAGTAAGATTGGCCCGTAGGTAACTAATATGCAAAACAGTGATAATAATGATAACATATATATGTTATGACAATATAAAAAAACTATATAAAAATATATTATAACATACCTACGCGGAACAGTCTCCAGTCGTACACGCAGCTACAGTGGTTGGCAATTGGCTAGGGCGTGCATCGGCTAGCGACAATGATGAAAATAACTGTTGCAATCGAAGAGCGAACTACGTAGTAACAATAATTAATAACATTATTTATAGTTTATGACACGCATGTCTCTATAAAAAATACATTATAATTTATAACATACTCGGAAAAGCCGAAAATCACAGTCTACAGTCGTATTATAGGTTCTTTGAGGACGGCGGGACACAAAGCTCGAAAGCGGGACTACCACTTAAGGTGGTTATACCATCATATTATGTTGCGGGCTGGTCACTTCCCCCAGGGAAACATTGCATCTATATATGTCTATGATTAAGTTATAATTTCTAACTTACTCGATTCAGTCGGAAGTAGCTAACTGCAATCGTACAACTCGTCGCCGGTTGACTCTGGCGTGGATCGGTCAGAGGTAGGTACTGATGTGACGCACACTTGTAAACGAATAATCAACTACATGGTAAACACGTTAGAACCGAAAATGTAAGTAAACTGGTTCGGGCGGTGCGGAGCAGGTGTACTCAACCACTCTAACAAGCATACTGCTACCCGTACTACTGACCTACCCCCAAACTCGTACGACGGTGCAGATGGCGCTGCGATATGGCGGGGGATTGTATTATTCGACGCGGGAATGCTCGGCGTTAGTTTGCACCCATGTTGTAATTTATTCATTTAAATTTAAAGATCGGATTTAATCGATATTATGTTATTACAACCTTGTTTCCAGACAGGATAAATCAAATCCGATCAAATTATCATCTGAAATAAACACCGGATGTTATACCTATGTTCTACACGACTACACCCTTATATTACATTCCAAATTGCAACTTTTTGCAATTTTCCACATTTTTGCAATATTTGCAATTATGTGTTTAAATGAACAAAAATATTTTACTTTCCTTATTTTATAACTTAAAAAAGCTGTTTTTATGCGTAATGAGTTCAATACAAGCAGATTATCTGTGGTTGTGCCTTGTACCATAAGTTATATAAGGTATTATACCTAAAGATGAAAATTATATTCTTATATTTATCGTAAATCGATCGTACAATGTAATTGTCTCCTATAGTATTGTATGACATGTTTTTATATAATTATTGTTATTATACTATTATACCCAAAAAACCTGCTTTCACATCTCGTCTCGAAATATACCCATGATTTTAAAAAAAAGTTATAATATATTACACCAATATATTATGCGTTTTTATGATACGGGCGATCGCACGTGTATATACGTGCGTGTGTGTGTCTGTGTGTGTGTGTGTGATGTTTTATTTTTTTCTTCTACTTACCATAAACCACTGCAGACAGATCGAATGGTTTTTGAAATTGCTTTTACATTTGAGAGATAGATACAATAACCTTTCACTGTTGTAAGCCTAAATCTTTGACCTATCCCAAACTCGTGCATTCACATTCGTATAAATGTATAATATGAACTGGTGTTAGTGTATTTTGTTAATTTCTTTGAATTTTTATCTTAAATATTTTTGTCGCAATTTTAGTCTTAAATGTTGCTGCAGCTGGCCGGCCGTTACAATGGCCATTGGAATCTGGGCGTTGAAGTCGAGCGAGAGGTTAGGTTAGGTAACAGATATTTTACGAACATTTTGAACGTTTCACAATATAGATAACCGTTGTATAAAATACTGTCACCCATTTCTTTCCATGTACTAACATGCTGAGCCTTTAGCTTACACAACCTATTTTTTAATTTAAGCTTCTGATTCTAAAATCATTTTACCTACTCTAATTCATAGAGTTTAGATGGGTACACGATTTATAAAAATGAAAATTTCTTTGATTTTGAATTTCAATATCTTTTAAATTAGAAATATGAAAATACCCAATACTTTTTATACGATTTAAAACATTTTTAAAAATTGTTCTCATTCAAACCACGTTTCTCCGAATAATAAAATCTGAGAAGCATTCGAAATACGAAAAACCATGTTTTAACGATCGATATTTTCTGCTGGGTCGTCCTTTTAT
This sequence comes from Myzus persicae, assembly GCF_001856785.1. Classification (NCBI taxonomy): domain Eukaryota; kingdom Metazoa; phylum Arthropoda; class Insecta; order Hemiptera; family Aphididae; genus Myzus; species Myzus persicae. Next base: position 33,592 of record NW_019100736.1, read on the forward strand.
AGGAATGTATACATACACAAATCGTAAATATGTGTGTGGCGACGAACAGACGGGCGGAAGCGGTGATTCGGTTTGACAAGGGTAGATAATATAGTGTTCTTTGTCATATGGGGAAACTATGTATTGTATTGGAAACACAATGCGTTAAAACCGGTCCCGTGATTTTCAGAATCGGAGATATACTGTGCAAAGGTCAAATACAGATCAAATACGGTTTGTCTGAAGTAAATGTGTTTGACTTTAAACTGGCTGAATAATCGTAATTTATAGAAATATTTCGTGTATGAAAAATCGAGTATTCAAGTGTTCAAATATTTGAAATAATAACTGTATTTTAAAATATTATCTTTTACATTTCAAAAAAATAAAACAGTTGACAGTTGGTATGTGGCTATCCAAAATTTATTGTAGTCTGTGGATTTTACCACCAGTGGACTTTGTCAAGTAAAAAATAAGCACCAATGACAAGTACTTAAGTTTACATTTTTTATAAGGTATAAAAAGGCATCAATGGAATTTATATGTTATACATGTAACCCTGAAATCAACTACCTATAAATCGGTGGAGTGTGTAATTTACAATGTGCCATCTCCTGACCTTCTCAATATTAAATCGTTAAGCGCTTTGGGTGGTAGCGACCGTGGAGTACAAGAGTAAAAAGACCCTATCTCGTCCACACCCCGCAGGTACCTGTAGTTACCGGCACCATAGTTAAACGGCTTATAACTAAGGACATAATAATGGCACAAACGAAACACGGTTGTAAAACGATTCGGCAAAATTGTGTCAGTGAGACCAACCTTATCTTATTCAGTATTATCGCCTATCGGTATATAGAGTGATCCATTTAAGAGAGTACACTAATTATTTCAAAAAGTATTAACTTTTTCGAATTTTTTTTTTAAACTTTTTAATTTATGCTTTTCTAAAACTGTATAATATTTTAGTTTTTTTCACCTTTATTTATTGACGAAACCACAATTAACTTTTGATTTTCAAATAGGAACATATCATAAAAAGGTCATAAATTAATAAAACTATTTTTTTTTTATGAATTTTTGCATTCAAATTTTTATTTGTTATGTAGTTTGTGAGATACAGTTCCTCAAAGTTTGGTGGTTTAAGAAGGTGTTGTAGTCGATAGTGTTACAAATATCCAGTAATCCAAATAAATAGTTTTCAACTAATCATTCCCCATTAGTCAGTATGTATAATTATTCGATATACTAATAAATGATTTGGGGTCAAAGTGCAATAATTATCAATTATTGATTGTTACATTGGATTAAACAGTAGCGAATTCATCACTTATAGCTCCTAGTCTCTTTATTAGGAGCTATATTCATTTAATGAATAAATAATATAATCAACACATCCTTAAACCACCAAACTTTAAGGAGCTGTATCTCGCAAACGAAATAACGGAAAATAAAAAATGGCCGGGCTTAAGTTCAATAAAAATAAATATATATATATATTATTATAGATATTATTTTTAATTCAATTAAAAGTTCGATTTACATAAAATAATAAAATTGTACTCGCATTGAAATTTTCCCTCCATCGATAAAATTACGATTTTTTCCCGAACTCTATATTTATAAAACCATTCATTGACATCCAACGTTTAAATTTTTATTACCTTAGCGTTATAATAAGTACCTAGTACAGTAATTTCTGGTTATCCACGGCGATTGCGTTAAAGAAAAGTTGTGCTGATAACGAAACCGCGAATAATGAAACCATAAATCAATGTAAAAAAGAAAGTAAGGTTTTATTTTCTTGATTTTAAAAATCACCATATAATAAGATCGATACACATTTTTACCATTTTTTAATTAATTATTTTTAATTAATCTAGTTTATTAATTATTTATAAGCATACTGCGTACACACATAAAATGTATTAGGAAGAATGGAAAAACACTGTAGGTACCTTATGTGTGGTATTTATCTATAATAAGTACAAAAGTACTTACATAGTTGTATTATCTTCAGTTGTCTAAAATAAAAATAATCAACAGTGTTCGAAAAACAACGTTAAAACGTTGGCTGCATCTGAACTCCCGACGAGTTCCGTCCCGAGAACCATTTTTTATACCAATTACGCCCCTGTCAAAGAAAATGGTACATACCAATTCCGCCCCAGTTAAAAAAAAGGTATATACTTATTCCATCCTTAATAATTTTCATAATTTAGTCATAATAATTTTTCAAACAAATAAATATTGTTATTATATAAGTATTCATAATATTAGTACACTTTCATAATTTAATCGTAATAATATATATATTTATAATAATAGTTTAAAATCAAAATATGCACTTTAAAAATCTACCAATCTCAGAATTATCATTTTTTTAAATAGTGGACAATTTAAGTCAAGTAAGTTTTTCAATCTTGAATTTTACGAAACCATGATTGCCCTAAGTGAAATCGACATCCTCTTAAATTTATCTGTGGCCAAACTGCATAGACAGCTGTAAAGGTAGCGGTATCAAAATCTGCGTACATGATTAGCGGTGTACATTTTAACTGGAACTTTTTTGGAGAAATTCAATTTGACACGGGACGGAACTAGTATGTCTTTAAATTCAATTTTTATGTTACAATCTATGTGAAACAAATATTGTGTTATTATCTTAACAATATTTAAAATCACTTTGATAGTATCCCAGCATCAAATGTTAAACTTAAGTATTATAGTTTATATATTTTTATATAATTTATATAAATTTGCTTAAGATATTATAAATTATTATAATCCTGCATATATTTCTGTAAAGAATGTTTTTACATTTTTAGTCCAACTTGAGTCACTACTATTCAACCATGGTCCAAGTTAACTTATGATTAATTTAAACAAATCCATTCCATTTAAACAAGATTTAATACAATTTAGTTTGAAATACCAATAATTATATTTCAACTTTGTACAAAAAGGTAAATGTAGAAGAACATTTTTCAAAATTATAAGAACTAGAATGTTATGATTATTATTCATTATTATATGTTAATATATACTAACTATTTACAATATATGCGTATATTTGTTAAATTAAGGAAAATGTCTATTATTTAATAAAAATTGTAAATAGTGCCTTAAGTTTTTTTAAATGAATGCTTTTATAGGTTTTTCAACATCAATGTTGTCGATATGCAGTACAACATGGGGCAGGTTAAAAAAAAACATAGAAGGAATAATTTATGTGGTTAAAATTCAACATGAATAAATGATCCAAACCAACTAAAAAAAGGTTACATTGAAAATTCATCTAGCTTAATTAATCATAATGATATTTAAAATATAATTTCAAAACTGCCCCAAGTATTCAGTTTGACGTTACGTCAAATATGCTATCGGTGTATATGCGACATTATAATCTTCAGTATGGGGAACGCCATTTACAAATAATAACATGTAATCCAATAACACTAATAACAGAAACAAATATTTAAGATATAAGTACCTTGTACGTACGAGTAGTTATGCTTAAAATATCAACTTATTGTTTTACATTTTATCTACCATACCTAAGGCTACTAGCTGTTTATAATGCAACATTTTTACAACGATTCTTTTTCCAAATTTAGATCATAAATTAGATTTATGTAAATAAAATGTCATTATAAATGTAAATAAGAATTAAGCAATATTTCAGAATATTTAGATGTCTACTGAAACATCGCGTTCTACAGTAAATTATATTTACTATACACAAAAATCCTCTTAAATAATTAACATTTCTGTATGACTGTATTACTGCACAACTTGTGTATTACCGAAAATATTTCACTCATTGAAAAATGTGAAATGGATAATGATTTTGGATTTATTGAACAAAATGTTGATAGTATTGACGTTGATGTAAATATTAGAAAAATGCCGTCGAGTAAGACAACAAATTGTAGATATTGAAAAATTCGAGAATTTACACATATTATGGTCAAATAATTACACACATAGATACATGACGATTACTTTTATCTCATTCACAATAATTCGATTTAATAAAAATATATTTACATGTATATATAATAATTTCTAGTTAGACGTCTAATAAGCAAACGGCCATAAATAGCTGATATAAGTTATAACTGATATAACAAGTTGACCCGCTGACCCGAAAAATGTTGTAGTGCATTGCTTTTTTGTTACTGGCAGAATATAATCAAAAATAAAAATCCTATAAGAGCACTAACCGAACCTAATAATATTTAAATACGGTTTCTATCGGTTTTATGGTTTTTGAGATTATCGAGTACTTATAAACGTCAAACACTCATTCACTTTAATATACGTATTAAATCTATACTAATATATTATAAAATGATAGCGTTTGTTTGTATGTTCGGGGTAAACTCAAAATGCATACGTTAGTTCATACACGACGGAAAAAGGTACATAATATGTAAGGTCCTACACGATAAAAAACAGGTACGTATGTTAGTTCCTACACGGCGGAAAAAGGTACGTATGTAAGTTCCTACACGGTAAAAACCAGGTACGTATGTTAGTTACTGCGGAAAGGGTTAAATATGTATATTATACACAATTAAATATGTTTATACGAATTAAAAAATATAATAAAAATCGTCATAGTGCATTTTCACGAATAAATATTGTATAATATGGTGATTAAAAAATATAATAAAAATTAAAAATACATAAAATACGAAATTTTATATTTTATGAGGTTTATTTCTATAACTTAAAATCTTAATATATTCGTATTGAATAATTTTGTTTGTTGTATAATCTGAAATTTGTTTATTTATGAAATCTTCTTTTACGGCGTATTTTTTACTGATTTTTGGTTTTTCGTTACTAATTGTGGTTCTTATTTTAATATATGTACCTATTGACTTGTGTATAATATACATATTTAACCCTTTCCGCAGTGTAGGAACTAACATACTACGTACCTGTTTTTTACCCTGTTGGCACTTACATATGTCCGTGTAGGAACTAACGTACTATGTAATTGTTTAACTGCTACTCTCGTGTAGCAACTTACTATTCCCCAACTCAAAAACTATTAAACCGATTTATCTGAAATTTTTAGCCTTTTAATGACGCGAGAAGTGACATAGGCTATTTAATTAATTTATTTTATTATTTTATTTATTCAATTGTCAATAATAAAACACCAATAAACAGTTTTTAAATTCAGATCGACTTCTGCGAGTTGTAATGAGGTATTCGCCATACCACACGCTACAATAATGACCATGCCTCCTTTAGGCATGATCATATCACGAGCGAAGGTGAGATAAGATAAGCTGATGTTAGATACTTTCCGTATCATGTTACTTCGTCAATTGTCTTATCATAGGTTTATATATTAGGTACTAATATTGTTATATATTAATATATTATACTTGCATGTCTGTTTAGTTAGCAAAAACCACTCGAAGAGACGAGTTAATAATAAAGAATAATATTTTTAATTTACAAAAAAAAAGCTAAAATCATTATTCTTACTATTAGTATTTAAATGCATCCGAATTGAAGCTTTAAATATGTGTGAAAAACAACTTACTTAACACGGTTGTATTATCATGAAAGCTTGTGGAAACCAATTCATATGTTAAATGTAGACAACCCGGGAACCAATTCGACAATTGGGAATCAATTCGTAGTCGTCCTTAAAAATGTATTCGAATAAAATGTTTTCTAAATAATCATATAAATTAAAGTTCATTCGAATGACTCACACTACTCTGGCAGCTAGTAATAAAATAAAACAACAATATAGAAAATATAACAAATACATATTAGATAATCGTCATATTATAATTATTAAAATTATTATATGGCTAAAAAATGAATAAATAAATGCTTTTTGTGTTATAGATCATTTAAGGGCCCCGACGAAGAATCCATCAAAAATATAATTTTATTTTTGAAAGACATTGAATTTAAATTATTTAAGGGGATTCGATACCGACCATTTTTTAGACTAAAACATCCAATCTTTTGTCCATCAGTCCGATGGACCTATAATAATGCGATAAGACTTTTAAAAACTGATTTGAATTCGTTATTATGTCTTCTTGAGATTGGCCTCGTCACTTTTTCAAATTTCGGCCCCAAAACTTTATAATATGGATTTAGAAATTGTGAAACTTAAAAAAATGTAAGTTTTGATTACTCTGAATTAAAATTGTAAATTCAAAAAAATGGCTAGGCCGACTCAAGAAGACATAATAATGAATTCAAATCTGTTTTTAAAAGTCTTATCGTATCATTAGGGTCCATCGGAACGATGGACAAAATATTGGATGTTTTAGTCGAAAAAACGGTCTATTTAATTTGCTCGCGCGCGCGACGTTATACACGTTGACATGTGTATGAGCGTGCGTGAGTCATAATAGAAATAGTGGTCTTGCGGGAGTTACTCACACTAATAATCAGTTACTACATACACGTAACCATGTCTTGCACGCACGTACTATATAAATTGCCTATATTCAACTCCTTAAAACAGATCGGTATCGAATCCATACATATTATTATCATGTAAAAAACAAGTCAATGGTCACGCTATCGAAGCTTTTTCTTTAATAAAAAAAAATCAATTAAATAAGCAAACATGCACTCGAAAATACTAAAATACGTTCTTAGAATTGTGTTTTATAATTTAATAATACTTCGTGACGTTGGTTAGGACATATACCATATAATGGCTGTACGTGTCGAGGCGAAGGGACGCGTGTAGAATGTACATTGTAATCATTATGCCAGTGGCAGTGCATTCTTGCTAAGCCACCCCAGGTCGCTGATCGGGGCATAGGCGAGGCGAAGGCTCCCGCGATTCGATACGATCTTAAAGATTGCGCGGTGACGGTGAGGTGAGGCGAGAATGGACAACTGCCAACAATCGACGTACAACGATTTTATGGATTTAGGTTCAGGGGTTCTCAAAAAATATCTGAAATAATACATAAATTTATTTTGGTGGAAATTAGAATTCAGTAAGACCTTATATAACATTATCGCTCGGTTCCAATTGATATTTTCGTCACAAAGGAGTTTTCGTTAACAAAATTTACGGAATATATAGGTTATACGGGACTGTTGTTATTTTTCATTGTAAGGAGATGTCTGTCTAATTGCGTTATGCATAACAGTAATGCGGAGACAACACATTCAGGTATGATACATTTTCTTAAGAGAACGTAACACTAGTATTTGTTGTCTCCGTCTCACCAGTGCGTGATATAGCAAAATTACGCACTTGTAGCTCCTTTAGTTTAAAAATTAGAGTGAATCGACTTACTATGAAACTTGATGGTAAGAACATCATCTGTGTTTGTACGTTGGTTTTTTGCAATAATTCAATTTTTTAGCAAGTTAAATGTATGTGATAAACGGTAAATTAAAAATGGTCATAACTCACTTAAAAATTGAATTGTCGCAAAAAACTAACATACAAACACAGATAATGTTCTTACCATCAAGTTTTGTAATAGGTCGATTTACTCTAATTTTTAAACTAAAGGATCTATAAGTGTTTTCCGAGCGTAATTTTGCTATATTACGCACAGGTAAGACGGAGACAACAAATACTAGTGTTACGTCCTCTTAAGGGGACGTGGCACATGCATGTGTTGTATCCGCCTTACAAACCTACAAAGTAGCACAATATTTTAAATTAACAATAATCCATTTTACATTGTTATTTTTAAAAATAGAATGAATTGATCATCATTCAATTTAAATGTCAGATTATTATATGTAACAAAATGTAGGATTTTATTGATATTATTATTTATATTTTAAAATGATTATAACTTACTTAAAAATAATAATATCAATAAATCAATTTTATAATTGGTTAATTCACTTTAATATTGAAACTAACAATACGGAGTTGGAACTGCTGAACATATATTTTGGTATATAAGACAATTTTAAAAATATTTCGACCTTTTTTGAGCTATATTTCTAGGCATATTTCTAGGCATAAGAAAATGTTGATAAGTTTTTTTAAAACTATTGTCGATAAAAAACTTTTCGCTTCGTCAAATAACTTGAAAATGTAGTTATATGTTCCTCAAAAATTGTTGATTTAAGAAAACAGAAAACAACTAGAAAATAACAGTTAACCGGAAAGTAAAATTGTAATTCCTGGTGTTCTATTTTATGCGGCATACGAAAATGTTCGTGCACTTATAAGTTATAACGATCGTTTTTACGCATTATGTTCGTATACAACAGGTGTGGTCAAACTTTTTTTGATCACTATCTACTAAAAATATACTTCACTTTTGAGGTTCGACTTTCATAGAAAAATGTTTAGTTAAACAGATAAAACTTATCGATAATTCGTTCACTACAACCTCGATTAGTTTTCGTACGCGTGTCCCTAAAAATAAATTCTAACATGATCGACTTTGAAATTGTCTGCGATCGACCATTTGGCCGCCCCGGGTATACAGTATACAAACGTGATGTGGTAATTTGTATAGGAAAAGAAACTAAGATATAAGAAACTCTGGTCATATGGATATTGTTTGTATTTCATCCATATTCGTACAATCGTACCTACGTATAAAGTTTTTATATGAATATAATATGATGACGTCCCAACCAACATCTATATTTTGTACCTATATATTATTATGAATAACTAAAACAATTAAGAAAGTACGCAACCCCTCTGCTGAACTTACCAACTAAATTCAGTTCCAAGGTTGTAATCTCGATGTTTAATAGTTAATTTCGTCTACATTTCACAGCGTGTAATCAGTGAATAATATTTAAAATAATCGGTTATAATTATAGGATCATCTATTAGAGATCAACGCACATCGAGTAAAATGTTTTATTATGTAGACTATAGCACATGAGTACATTTTAATAACTCTTATAAATTATAACTGTATAATTGTATTGTTTAGACCATCATTTAGTAAGTAAAATCCGAATTCATGATTTCGAAACAAAATAATGTTGCCCAACTGAGGCAATATTACTTTCAAATTTCTACTAGTAGACAGGGGTGGTTCCAGGGGGGGCCTAGGGGCCACGCCCCCCCCCCAAGGCCCAAAACCCGTATTTCTAAAAAATTGTATATTTAGCAACAAAAAATTACTAACAAAAAAACATATTATAGTATCGACTATTATAGACCCGCTTAAAAGTATGTAATTATTGGAGGTACGTCGGTGTATGAGTTGTAACATGCATCTTCTATCTGTGTGGACTACGAGAATACTAAATAACTTGGGGAAATACNCTAAGAATATTGTTTTGATAAGAATTGTATTGTTATTATTCTAAAAATAAATAATAAAAGTCGTAAAAATTGTTATTTAATATTTGTTGTTACAAGTTTTGTGAAAATTACAACTATTAGGCCCCCCCAACCAAGTCTCTGGAACCACCCCTGCTAGTAGAATGTAATTAAAATGTATTTTTTCTATGATTCATAATAAATTATAGTAAAAAATTGTGTACCAATATCATTGTTTTACAATATTTTAAAATGATATATTTCTCAATTGAAAACATTTAAATTGTTTTCTTTTTTTAATATTTAAATTGAAAATATAACCTTGAAAATATTTTCTAGATAATAATATGTCGAGTGATCTCTGCTGATCAAAAATGTATTTCGTTCAAATCATATAATTTACTATCATTTTCAACGATGGAATTATTTATTGTCCCATATCATATTGTCATCTACTCATCTTTTCTGTCATACATTTAAATAGTATCAACTTTCATTTTTTATTTAACGGTTCTTTGGTGTTTTTGTTGTACGACTTTGTAAATAAAATATACATAGTAACATGTTATTAATAAAAAAAGCTCTTTCAATAATAAGTAATTAAAGTATAACCATAGAGTGAAACACTGAAACGTCCAAATCACTAGTTTATAGCCAGTAGGTAATCTGGTGTGTTTGTATGTACCTTCATGTGTGTAAAAATTGGCGCATCCGAGGTGGGTTATATGTGGTATACGGGCTAATAGCAGGTACTTCACTATAGTTGGGTCTATAAAGTGATATTTAGTAAATAGAGTAAATTCAAACTCTACCTATATGATTTAAACTTTGTTCAATTCGTTAATTAATATGCGGCGTTATGGTGTTCAAAACTCAAAAACCGTCATCGATCGTCTTGAATGATTCGCAGAGCACACTTACATAGTGACGTAGTGGTACAAAGGTTAGATGGTGCAATAAAAATTTAGTCACATGAAACTAGTAAAAAACAACGATCTATACGACAAAAAAAACAAATAGCTAAGATATCCATTGTTTTTTTTTTTAATAATAAATAAAAAAACATGATTTTTATAGTTGGGTATCAGTCATTTATAAATAATATATTTTTACACATATTAGTTCATCAAACAATTTAAGCAAATATGTATATAAATAATTTATCTCTGCTAAAGTAAATACTTCGATTTTTTCGATATAATTAATTTTAGTATGGTGTTTATATTAGAACAGTAATTTTGATGTGAAAATTGTGATGTTTTGACTATCAAATGTTTGAATTGGTAAACAAGCCTTCTTTGCATCGATCGGAGCATATATTATAAATATTTATATATTCTAAATCTTTTAATACATTAAACATTAACAAATTTTTAAAAGTAAAATATATATTCTAGTTAAGGATTTGCTAAAATTGAAAAAGTGATCAGACTGGTTCAAAGTAAACTTGTTTAACAATTCAATTATTTTTACATTTCTTAAATCCAACAACTAGAAGTACCCTAATTTTTGTCAGTCATACAGCTATTTTATGGCCATAAATTGGTTTTGATTATTTTTATGTAATGACTAAATACATGCGCGTGAGGCGCGTGATTAATGGGGCGCTCACACTCACCAATGATCATGTACGATAGACACAAAGACTGTCAGTGACAGCAAGTAATGAAAAGACTTGCCTATACAAAACCCTTTTAAATATTTCCATTTGCGATTCCATTGAATACAAAGCAGTAATCACTAAATTCAAAAGAAAGTATTGAAATTAAATTTACTCAAATGATTTCATAATCATATTATCGGACAATATTATGTTTTGCTTATAGGACAACTAGTAGTATAGCTGGAGATGATAGGGTAGGTAGATATATATTGCCATATACTTCTTAAATTCCTAATCATTCATCTTCACCGAACCACAAAACGAACAAATAATTTAACGAAAATTATACCTAGCAAAGCCTATAGCAAAAATAACATCTACAGTTGTAGTTAGATACACAAAATGTAGATTATGACAAAAATATATTAAATTATTTTTACCATATTAGTTACCTGTATAAAAAATGTTTTATCATAACTTTCCTTCAACTCATTATTTATTTAATATATTTCAAACAGACTAAAAATAGAGTGTCAATATAATTTTTATTTCTGTGATATTATTATTAATTTAATGAATTTATTGTTAAAATAAATAAATATAAGTTTTTAATTTATTTAACTAATTTATTGTTGTAGCTCAATCACAATATGTTTCAAAGCAATATAATTATTTTAATTTTCTCTGGAATAATAAAATATAATGTATTTGTTATGAATATTATTTATATAAATTAAAAATAGTAAGTTTAAAAATGCATAAAAAACGTTTGTTAAACTTATATGCAGTACAAGAGTACAACTAAAAATATTTAGTATAAAAAAACTATAAATGTATTATTTATATAGATTTTATGAATATAAAAATATTCAGACTTAATATATATTTAACTAAAAGATAATTTTAAAATAATATTCTGCTTAAATATCAGAAGGATTGATTGAAGTAGTCATTAAAATATCATTATCTGAATTATCATCATATAGACCTGGGTTGAAGTAAAACTTTTTGAAACCTCTATATGACCACTCTGCTGTTTGAGACCCGTGCTCAAAGCTGCTCAGCTTATCTAATTCAATATCCACCTAAGGTTATTAAAAAAACATATTAATTTTGTTATAATAACATTGATATGAATAATTTTTAAATATAAAATGTATTATTTACCAAACACATCATTCTAAACAATTCAGTATCATAGGCATTTTCACGAAATACTTGACACAATTTTTGTACGAACCATGACCCATCTATTGGATCACGTATTGCAGTATACCCTGGGAAAAAATTTAAGCTTTTTAATAAACTGTTGATAAGAGGTTAAGTTAATTATTATTATTGTTAAGTATATTATTTAAACTGTGATTATAATAACTATTACCCGGAAGAGTGGCATATGCTATGAAAACATCTTCATAACGTTTATCCAAAACTGTTCCGATTGGGTACATATCAGCATTAGCATTCGGTAAACAATTATTCTCACCATTGCAATATTTCCAACCAAAGTCACTATTTTGTCCTCTAAAATAAATAGAAGGAAGTATTTATTGTACATGAAATATACAAAAAAAATATTTATACCTTACCGACAAGCATCAATAAAAAATAACATTGGTATATTTCCAGATAATTTTTTGCGCACAAATTGTTCAATCATCCAGTCAGTACTTATTGTAATGCCATCCTCGGATAATATACCAGATGATCTGGTTGATTCTTTTCCAGTTTCACCATGACACAAAATAAAAACAACAATAGAATTAGCTTTTTCACTATGGCATATATTCATGAACTCATTAATAACATTTTTGATGTCCTACAAACAAAAAAAAAAATTTTATGTTAATGTTTTGCATGGCATTTATTTTTAAGCTTTATATCATTATATATTTGCTTATTTACTTTTTCAGTTAAATCTGCTTTAGAGTGAACAATAAATCCAAGGCCTTTAAATAATTTATTTACATTTGCCATGTCAACATCAAATCCTGTTCTTTGGTCTACATCTTGTATATTGTTAATATTTAAAATCAAAGCATGACCCTTAGGATTTGATCTCATCGGATAAACCTGTGAACATTTATGTTTAATTCAATTTCTTAATATTTAAAGTAAGTATTAAAATAAACATTTAACATACACCACGACCACTTTGTAAATTATTTACATCATTTTCAATGAATTTGCGTTCAGGATGAATTTTTATAAACGAGTCATCATGTTCTGAAATGGTTTTTTTAAATGTTGTGTCTAATAATTTAATTGAACTTAATTGCTGTTGTTCTTCCTCGCTGAAAAATGTTAATACATTTTAAAATATTAGTTAATATAATAAAAGTATAAAATTAAAATAAAACATAATAAACACAATTACTACATGTACAGTTGGTTGTCTTTACTATTCTATACTACATATTATTTTCTAGAAAAATTTTAAATATAAATTTAATTCACAAGGAATATATTTTTTTTCAAAAAATAGATTTTGATTCAAAATGCTGACATTTTGTAATGTGTAGATTCTATGGTCAGATTTTTTTTGCATATTTGATAAAAAATGACTACTTATTTCATAATAACATATTTTTATATAAATGCATAGAAGTTGTATTTTAGATTCTGAGCGGTATTGATTTTACAACGATGTGTGTTTTTTTATTTTATTTTTGTGTTGGTCATCAGGGTTTGAGACAGTAAAAGTGCTCCGATTTTCTTCAACAAATATTTTCTAGTTGGAAAGTGAATTTAATATAGGAGGTCAACATTTTAAATTCTCAATAGTTTTAAAAAGCGACAAGAAATCAAACAAAAATTGTATTTTATATTAATTTAAATTGGCATCTAATTTATCTGGGCATTTTATTTAGCTTTGAAATATACACTAGCATTAAATCAAATTTTTCTAAGGCATTTTTCTTGTTTTTTATTGCATTTAAATCAATGCCAGATTTACAGCTAAATCTGACTTTTATTATATCAACTGATTACCATATAACCATCTAGCTAGCAAGTATTTACTTGATATTACCTACTTAATATATTGTACACAATAAAAAATATTAAAATATTGTACATGATAGTAAAATAGAATAGAAATATATTGTACACATTGTCTAATTTATGTGTTAATAGGATAATAACTATAGGTATATAGTTTTGAGAGTTCTTAATTTCTAATAATACATTTTTACTTGTTTTTATTGTATTTTTGTGTGTTGTTTAGTGATTTGGTAATATTTACTGTAGTATTAGTTGTTTAAAATGGAAATTAAAAGTAAGGGTGGTGACGAGGAAATCAGAGAGAAAAAAGGAAACTTTGGGAAAAATTAAGTTAGAGTAGTTTATATTGACCTATGTTTTTCATCCATTGTGATTCAGCTATAGAGTTATGGAAAATAATTAGTACATCATACTCTTTGCTTAAGATAAATTATTAAATACATTATTGAATCTTAAGTTGATTCCTGAGAAAATCGAACATGGGTAGAGGATGCAACCTTCACTATCTACAATTGTATGATTATTTTTTAATGTATTCACAATAGTGTCAATTTGGTATCACATTTGAATGGATTAATAGAACATTTTTAGGAATAATCTTAGGAAAAGTTTTGTTTGATCGATGCTTCATCTCATTTTTTAAAAATATATTCTATTGTTGATGACGAAATATGTATCTTAATGATCACAGAAAAAATTTTTAACCACCTTTTCAGAATACAATCAAACTTGATGTTTGAAAAATATCATTGTAAAACATCAAAACCAATAAACTTTACTTAAAATTAAAACTAGATATTAAACATTTTCCTTTTATTCAATAACCAAATTAATTTTTTAATATTGATAAATAAGTAAAGGATACCTTTCTTTGGATGATGTTAAAATGTTGCAAGCTTCTAAGTTATTTGTTTCTTCTAATATTCTGCATAGAGCTGTGAAGGCTGTAGGCCCTCGTCTTTGAATTACTTCGTACAACTTGGTTTTTTTGATTGATTCTTCCTTATTTTCCTACCAAAAAACAAGTATAAATTAAAACATTTGTAAATCATGAATAATACATAATGTTCCGAAGAAGAAAAAAATTAAATTTAAATTTCTTACCAAAATATAATTTTTCATCCATTCGTTGATAACATTTTTTTCTAATAAACTATCAACAATAGTTTCTAAATCAGAAGTAACATATATTAAATCTGACATATGATTGTTGATCAGTTGTCGATGATGTTGTTCCATTTTGACTGAGTAAACGTAATTAAGCAAATTCAATAGAAATACCTATGTAACTCAACACAAAGACCGTAGGTATGTTGTTATGTACTAAAGTTCTGTTTTAGGTAAGTAATTTATAACAACACTTGACAAAAATTTTAATTTATTAATCGTTAGTAACTAATTGTATTACTCGAGTCTAATAGTAAATAATATAGTAACCTCACAAATTATAGAAATTGACTACCTGTTGGGCGTTTCTGACTGCTGTTTGTAGCCCAAGGGCAAAGACTTAGATATCGAAGTACTATACAGAGAGGTTATGATAAGAAGGGTATGGTTTTATGAATTAATATGAAGGTAAATTTTACACCAAAATCAGGGTTGACGCAATGACAAATACTTATATTCCCGTTGGGAATATTATAGGTACCCCCTTTAGCCTACATAAGACTATTACATTTGAATTCCTTCCAATTCCATGAATAATATTTAAATTACTTTTTGATTTTGTTTAAAAAATGTATTATTCTCGTGTTTAGAATAAGCAATGGAACATACAACTCTGTACCTACATACAATCAATCAAATGAAGTAACACACAATACATCGTTTATTAAGGATGGCGACACTGGTTGTAAGCCAAATCTCAGTGTTGTTGTAGTAAAGTTGATGTACCTGCCATGCTTCCTGTCCAAAACTGCAAAGAAATTGTATAAAAAACATAAAATAGTGGAGGTCCAGGATAATATAAATAATGGACGCATCCAGGTCTGTTGTTCTGTCCATAATAGTACTATTGTACGGAGAACGTTGTCGTACTGATGATCTTTATCTAAGTAAGTCTAGATACTATTATCAACTCGCCAAAAAATTAATATTGATTTTTAATAAGTAATAACCAGTTCGGTGTATTTTGTACAGTTTTCTTTACCTAATTAAAAACTATTATATTGACCATAAGAAACTATTTATTATACTAATTTCTTTTTACATCTATACCTACCTGTTTGATAAACATAATACACGCAAATAAAATATGGAGTTGAATTCTATACAAATTCCAGTTGAGTAAGAAGAAACAACAGCGGTCTAGTTCGCATAATGCCATAATATATCACCACAGTAAATATCTAGTTATATTCTAAAGGTTTATAAAAATTAATGTTTAGTTTGATGAGGTATCTAATAATTATTTTAAGAGCAGTAAGTTGATGTATTATTAACTAATATTGTTCGGATGTTTCCTGATCTGAGTATTACTATAACGAGGCGCTCTGAATTAAATGTTTTTCGATTGGTAATTTTGGTTCAATATTTATTTTCTATTTTACAGTTTAAGCAAAACACAAAAAAATGTATTATTTATTTTCATTATAATTTTCAACAAAATATCATTGTTAAAATGCAGCATCGTACTTCTACTTATTTTTGCTTTTTCAAAGTTGTTAAATTCAATCTTAGTGATTGTTGCTCTTTTTACAATGAAAGTTACTTAAAAAAAACGTTGTAATTTCAATAAAAACATGTAAAACCGATATTTTCCATTATTTATTATTCTTAGAAGGAAGAGGGGATGAATTACAATGATCTCCTGTTGCAATGGCAATTTTAACTTAGAAAAAAGAATTTTATGTAGGTAAATTTATTTTTATTTTTTAATGAATAAACTTAATGTTATTAAGTTTTTGTTGATATTAATCATTATAGATAACAATAATGATTATAAATACATTTTTTTTTTTTTATTGAAACCACTACAGTTTTGGTAAACTTCCAATGTATTCAAGAGCTACAATTTTTTTAATCACTTTCAAATTAGCTGTCTGTAACATACATTGTTATGTATGAGTACTAAATAATTGCGTTTATTCTATACTAAGTATTAATTACTAAATGGATAATATGTATAAAACAGGTTAGAAGATAAATAGGTAATTTTATGCAATATTGTCTTATCGAAAGTATTTTTCTCAAAAAGTAAAAATATATGCTACATACAGTATTAAAAATTAGTTAAATTTTTTTTTACATTTAGATTACTTTTAGTAAATGTTTACATGCCATTATATAATTTAAAGGCATTATGATTAAATTGGTTTTTTTTAAGGGATTTGATGAGCCTATTAAACTTCATGATTTAAACAAGAGGTTTGGCAAGAATCAAGATATTATGTGTTTTGTGTGATAATTGATCATGCTAGTGCAGCTGCTATATGCTACATTTTTATTCACCAACATTGCTAGATCTTTCAGTTTGATCATTCATGATAGTTTTAAACGAAAACTTATTTGTTTTAATTAATAGTATAAAAATAATTATTTATATCTTTGTTTTGTTTATATACTTGGTTCAATAGTTATTTGATGATATACAAAATGGCATGTAAATGTTGTGGAAAAATAAAGCGTGAAGGATACCCATCAACTTGGAGAGATATAAGATCATTAGATCCATACCATTATGAATCTATATTTTAATGTTGATGTTAAAGTGTTAAAATTAATTTTTAATGTTTATTTTTTTAATATTTACAAGTGTCATTCAAAACATTTTAAAATGTATTCCATAACTCAGAATAGTATTAACTGTACATTAATCAAATTATAATTTTAAAAGTGAAATAAATGTAGTTTATTATATTTAATATGAATACATAACTGAACTATTTTATAAACAATTTATAATGACATTTTTTTTTTGCAATTTAGCATTAAATCAAATCTCCTATTATTATTTTTAAATGATTCATATCATTGATTTTCCTCATAGTTCATCATACTCTTTTTTCATTTTATTATGTTTTTAAACTTAAGTTCTTAAATATTGATGTTGTGTCAAATTGTATTGAAATTTCCTCCTGTAGTTTTCATATTGCATGTAAGTAGATTACATAACTTTTACTAGTATAGTAGTATATAAGTATATACTAAATAGGAAATAGTAGTCAAATTACCTTGACTTGGTCAAGCTATTTCTATCCAGGGGTCTTCAGCCTTTTTATACAGCGGGCCACGTATTATTATTTTTTAAATCTTGTGTGCCACATTTGTAGTAAAAAATGTATTTTATACAAAAATTGAGATTAATTATTACAATTTTTATGATTAATTACACACAATACAAACTATTATTATTTTAAAAATAACCTAACCTAAGAAAACAATCTCTAAGATTTTAGTAAAATCAGTCAAGTAGTAGTTGAATATTTATAAGCTACAAATATACATTCGTTTTTAAAATATAGCTTCGAGACTATGTAAGTGCAACAAATTTATGCATTAGATGTTTAACCTCATTTGTACTATAGTAACCAATTAATTACCATTTGAAAGAAATAATATTAATTTCTACTAATTTTTTATATTTCTAACATTATCTGTAACCCATCGTAACTTGCAACTAAAGTATAAACAAAAAAGTGTTGATGATAGTTAGCCATAGGGAATTTCAAAATCCTTGTGTGAGCACCTTTTTAAAATGAGAGTTTTAGAAAATTCTTACTTAGTGCACCCTTATATGCTGGTACCAATTTACTCTGAAAATGTCAAGTATTTAGCTAGTAAAAGTCTAGTAGTATTTCACTAGATGACCTTTTTTGTGTGCCACTATTCACTACAATTGGCCCTTTCTGTGCACCCATAATACATCGCCCGAAAAAAAAGCTATCCTCATATATACATCCTACTATAATTTGTTTTGCTTATTAAGGTACCTTTAATGTTAGTTACAAACTAATCTCCTAATATTGTACATATGTAAACTAAACAAAAATTGTATATTACCTACCTATTTTTTTTACTATATAACCTTCAGACGGTCATACCTATCATTAAATGATAGTTTAAAAATGTAAAAGTGTGCACTCGCCGCTCTTGAACATTCGCTAATGCAGTAGCTCTAGTGGCTTACTCCGCTTTTTTGAAAGAGAAGGGGGATTTGAATTTTGGCTTTTTTCAGACCACGTTATAATATAATAAACATCCTTTTCATACATTTTATACTTAAAAAATAAGTCAAAGGGGGGATATGACACCCTCCCCTTGTAAGTCAGCTACTGAGCAGCTCAAATTTGTTTTGGTGGAAGACGTAGGCGCCAAAATTAGAAAGGTTCGAAAACAAAGTCGTATCGTATACAAAAGTGCCAAAATCTTATAGATAGTAGGTATCTGTGTACCATTATAGTATATTTGAGTATATTAAATTTATACTTATTTGTTGACATATTATTAATTTTGGCGCGAATGATATGTTATTTTTGCATCTTTGACTTTTATGTCATAGATTGGGTATAACAAATGTATAATATTAGATTGGCGCTTACGTGCTACACATTTTGGAGCAAATGATGAGTTATTTTATATGTCATATAACCATTTGCATTTACTTGTCTTCATTCATCTCCCATTTCTTATTCATTATAAATTAATGAGGTAATATAATATAAAAGAGGTAATCAATGTATTATATTTTGTTTCTGGTATAGGATTGTATACTAATTACAAGCTGATCCTACAAGGCGTTAGATTTCTTGTAGATTTAACTCTTATTTATATTCCGTTAAGTATTGTACACATTTTTTCACAGTTACTTGGGTTGTTTTTACTAAATTTAAAATACAAGACTAATACCTATGATATAATACTATTATATTATACTAATACCTAATACTAATGTAAAGACATTTTAAAAAGTTTAAAGTTAACAGTTAGCCTATTTTTTTTTTAAATCCAGTTAAGTTAAAAGTTATATGAAAATTTTCCATTAACTTATTAACTTAAGTAATTTTTTTTTTAATGTCTATATAAATAACCAGCAATATGGTATCAAATAATAAAAATCATATATATTATTGAACACAGAAAATAGCCAATAGCTTTTCTATCTATAGAATTAAATTATTAGATGCGAATGAATAAAATATTAGGTAGTAGGTACCAAAAGAATAGAAAATACAGAAATAAAAACAACCTTTTGATTTATTAATACATTATACATTTTTTTAAATCATTAAATAAAAATGGCATGTTATTAAGGAATGTATTTAATTTTAAATTCTGAATACTTTTTCAGGGAACTAAAACTAAAAGAAATCTCCAAGTCTCCAATTGGAGTGGACTGAATGTTGTAAAAATTTAAAATTGTATAATTTAATATTTAATTTAATCAAAAACATAAACCTATTTCACTTTACACAGATAATCACATCATACTATCTTAGTAACACAACAACTGAAACACAATATTTAATATTCTACATTCAATATTGTAAATCTTGAGTGCTAAGAGAACTGAGAACAAAAATGTGAACCCATGTAGGCTATGACTATTTTGTTTACTGGCAATATTGGCTGCTTATAAATATAAACGTTTGAAATATAAATATAAATATATATGAGCAATAACCCAATTGGTTTTAATTTAAAAATATTTTATTTATGGCAAAAATATTAAATAATATGTTCTTGAGAATTGTACATTTGTGTTTACTAATTTGTATCTAAATAACTATCTCAATATAATAATATAGTATCATATTACTCATTAGTTATTAGTAGTTATTAATTATTATTACTGTTATTATTACAATATGCCCATATGCCGAGGTATGGTATGAAATATATTTATATTATATACGATACAGTCGTATATCATTGATACATCTTTACCTATATGGCTATATATTACGTATTTAATTAAGTTATTTTTCTTTAAGATTTGAATTTCTGGTAAATGGAACAAGAAATAAATAAAATTATATTTTTAATTTCCTATTCTAGTAAAATGGTTTTGTAGTATGCATCATCAATAATAATTTTGTTATATTTATTGTTTGATCATTTATAAATTAACTTAACTTGAATTTGATTAAAAGTAACTCGTTAATTAGTAAGTTAATATCAATTAAAATAAGTTACGTTAAAAATAAAGTTATTGAAAATTAAATTCAAAACAGTTAAGTTAAAAGTTAAAATTAACTTAGCTTTAACTTTTTAACTTGTTTATGCCCAGGTTTGACAAAATCATCAGCCCCGCCTCCACTACGACGTCTACTACTGTCTAGAAGAAGGTGATCTGGTTGTACGTGCTCCAACATGACCATGTGAATGGCTACGATATCTAAGTGTTCGATGGCTAAGAAGATATTCATGTACTTCTGGTGATATTGGTTTCCAGTGCATGAAATTACAAAATCCACTATGTGTACACACTCTAGAAATTAAAAATTACTTATGTCTTATAACAGATATTACAAACATTTACAATAAATACACACATTTTAAATTGACAATTTATTACAATGACAAAAGTATTATGAAAATCATAAATATTATTATAACTTATTTAGTTCTAAATAGTTCTTATATGTACCGATGTATTGTTTAAAGTTCTATTTGAAACTCATTATAAATTAATTCGACTGTTTTATTTTTGGTTTCTATCCTCACCCCATTTCATGTGGCCGATAAGAAGCATCTTCAAACTCTGATACAGGGCTTAATTCAGCATAAATTGGACGTTTACCAAACCAACGGTTATTTAAATCCTTGACAAGCTGCATCTGCATGTTCTTCTCGACAAAACTAGTATTTTTTAAAAAATAAATATAAATTATGCCGAAAAATAAGAATAAACCACTAACAATGTCTGAGTTTAATTGTATTGTCGTGAAAAAATTCAACTCCCGCAAAAAATTTGGTTAGGCTCAAAAAAATAATTGATGTACAAACAAATGAGTTTGATATGAATAATAATTCTTAATATTCTGTCTATACATAAATATATTTTACCTTGATATAAACATTGCCGGCCAGATGTCTTACAAAATTGTCACAAACTTTCATTGCTTCAATTTCACCATACTAAGTAAACAAATGGTTTGATTTAAAATGACAAGCAAAATTTAAATACAGTAATACATATATTAATTCAAACTCAATAATTTAAGTAAAAACTTGAGACATTTATTATGAACATTAACAAATTGGTTAATTTTAATAACCTTAACTTGAATGTATTCTATATTTATCCTTAATTTGAGTTTAACTTAAAAAATGTAAACAACAAAGTTTAAAACTTACCTTATCTTCACATTCTATGAAAATATCTTCGAAGAAATCATCAAAATGTTTTTGCATTTCTTCATCAGTTACATTTGAAACCACTAAAAAAAAATAATAATAAATAATAGTTACAAAATATATTATGTCACATGCTTAAATAATAATGTTTATTTTTAATTAAAAAATGGTATACAATATTGTATAATTCAAAATATAATAAAAACTAATATTTTTGGCTAATAACAAATAGTGGCTTATAAGTTATAAGTAACCACACAAAACATAACATAAACACACTGAATTACTCATATTACCACATTTATAAATCAACATAATATAGTATTGAAAAGTATTTTACAATTAGGTAAACTGAATAAACAATGATCGACAAAATAATTAAAGCTGGTAGCAAACATGGAGAGGTCTAGGTTTTTATCCATGGTTTAAATTAACCACCTACGATTGAGCATGGGTTATTCAAATTACATATTATTCAAAAAAGGGCAGACAACGGCCTTAAACCACAAGGGTTTTTTAAAATCCCATTGTTAAAAAAATATACTGTATAAATTTGCCCAACAAAAAAAAAATAAAACATTTATATTTTTGCATTCATGCAAGGAAACTATTGCACTTTAGTTGGTTATTATTACTTACAGTGTGATCCATCAGCAGACTTTGCAGAATTCTGTGGGTTTAAGTACAGATTTTTCATTAGTATAGTCTAAAAAAATGAAACCAACAAAGATTAACTTAAAAAATACTAACAATGAAATCATAAGTATAAATAAATAATAATAATAATCATAATAATTCTATCCATAATAAAAGTAAAGATACTTGTGACTAAATCAAGGAGGGTGTTCAAGCCCCTCCCTTGACATTATTTTCACTACACATAATTAAGTAAAAATATGTAATTTAATAATTTATAAAAAAAAGACAACAATAAAAAATAAAATAAACAAATTGCAGTGTTACCATTATCATCGAGTTTCGATTAAAAATGTGGGAAGAACATTGCCAACAAAGTTATTATTAGAATAATTATTGAATATTGAATATTATTCTCCATTACATAAACGATAAACTTTGCTGTAGACATAACTGAAAACTGATTACAAATTAGTGAAATTATTGGAAAGTTTTTCAAACGTAAACATGCAGGCCGATGATTGACGAATATACTTTATAGAACTGTGTGTAATCTGATGTAAGCATATGAAAATCATTATAATATCTAAACGTTTCAATTACTTATCACTTGATGTTTAAATTTTGATACCGCAGACGTTTAATAACTATTTAAATAACTAAGAACTAATATTTATGATTAATTTATTATACGCCAATACAACTTTTTAATTAATTAAAAAATTATAAATACAAAACTGTAGATCTGATCAACTACAATATTGCTAAATTAATATGGAGCCTATCATAAAGGATTATTTTTATTTTCATTAAGAAAACTAAGGTGCTATACGGATTGTAATAAAATTGTATTAAATATTATTAGCTTACAGTAAAATGTATGATATATTTAACTTTAATTACTTGTAAAACATCAAATAGTAAAATTCAAAATTACAATTCTCACAGAGTCACGGAGGTTATCCTTTAGAAATTTAATTTCCATATTTTAACGATACTTAGTACATTATATTCTTGTTTGTTTATAATATTTGTATGTAATGGTTTATATGACTATCAATAGTTCTTTATAACAACAAATTGTATTTATAAAGGGATGATTAACGAAGGAATTCTTAAGTTTATGTAACCCAATTTACTTATAGTGATTGAAATGTTAGACTAACGTTTTTCAACAAAAATATGGTTTTATGAATTTTTAAAATAAAATCTACATAATTTATATAATTAGCGTTCTGTAAGTACCTGTACAGATACATTGATATTTCTAAATGATTACTTGATAACAACAATATTATGGCCTATTAAATTTTAGTGATGAAACAATTAATTTGTTAATCAATCTTATAGAAAATAGAAGCCACTTAAATGAAAACTTACCTGACCGAAAGTAGGCTTAATAAGGATTCTTGAAGAGCGTTTACCATGACGGCAGGCACCGGTTTTATAATAAAAAGAACAGTTGACCTTAGGGTGAAAAAAGATGACAATTATAAAAATGCCTGACTTAGTTTTAAGCAAAAGACTCACTCTGCTTTATAAAATTCTAAATTCTATCGAAATAAATATAACTACAACTGAACAAGCCAGTTAGTTTTGCTTACTTATCTTTCTCGGTTCGAATATAGATGCCAGGAACTCTGCCATGTCGACAGTCTAAAATCCAAACTAGAAAAATGTTTTTAAAAAAGGCATAAATCATAAATGGTTGAGTAAAACATTGTGTAATAAGGGCTTGCAACTATAGCAAGCTTGCCTGTTTCATATAAAGATTGATTATAAAAAAGAAGAAAATTGAATAGTGGACTGTATATTTATTTTAAAATATAATGTAATAATAATAATAATCAGACTATTGTAATAATTATAATAATGAACCAAGTATTGATAATAGTATAAATATTTATAATTATACGTATAATAATAGACAACAGTGACAACAACAAATTATTAATTATAATAGTAGATATATGAAAATAATAATACAGCCAACAGTGACTTTAATAAATTAATGATTATAATAGTAGATAAATGAAAATGAGGTGCACCAGCTTACCCTGACTAATAATAATAATGATTTGTATGCACATTGATGCCGGTTGACAACACATATACAAGAACATTGACCACGTGGAAAACAAATAATATCACAAAAACCCTAACGTTGGAAAGCTCAGATAGATAAATAAAAAAAAGACAAATAACATGAAACGATATTTACTATGAAGTAATGTAATGTAGTCAGAGGTCTTATAGTTAGAGCGTGACTATACAATAATGCACAGTGAACTACAAAATGTGTTGAAGAAACAAAGAACAAATAAGGGACGGTGTTGCTGAAACCGTGGAGTAGAAAAGAAAGAAAGAGCATAAAAAAGATCAGTTACATATAATATTAAAAAGTTCGTTAAAAAAGAATTGAAGTTTGCAACGAAAAACTTGACAAATTACATTATCGTGGTCAATGATAATATGATTACAACTTTTAACATAGTGATTAACAGATATGTGACTGGTGCGTTTGGCGGGCAGATTTGAAATGGTTGTATGGCGCCAACATATTCCCACCCCGTGAAAATACAATGGGTATTTCGACAGAACATAAAATTACATTGAACAACAATTTAAACTTAAGACTTGAGGGGTAACTTGAACTTGAATAGATTGAGTTGATTGAATTGAATGAACTTGACTAGATTGAATTGATTGATATTGTTGATTCTTCAGCATTTACAAAGGGTAGTGGACATAGTTTCACTAGAGGCCGCCTCAATGATTTGATGCCAGGCATAGTAATAGTTACAACACGAATGATGTCGTCGGCGCCAGGATGAACTTGTGTCACTCGACCAATGCGCCAATTTAATGGTGGCTGATTGTCTTCTATAACCAGCACTAGATCACCTAATTTTATGACTGCATTTTTAGTCACTACATTCCACTTAGAATAGACTTATAATGTGCTAAGATATTCTGTGGATCACCTGTGCCAAAAACTTTACGATATTCCATCGCTTGAGATGATTATGGGTTTCTAGGGATGTTCTTCCTCTGGAGGTAAAGTTAAGCAACCTCCCGCCAAGAAGTAGGCAGGTGTTAATACTGCCAAACTTTCAGGATCACTTTAGTGAAGAGTCAATGGTCTGCTATTTAGGCATACCTTAATCCGACACAACAATGTGGATAATTCCTCAAAATTGAGCTTTGCTGACTTTAGTGTTCTTACAAGATGATGTTTAATGGATTTAACCATAGACCTATTAACAAATGGACAGCGCTACCAGTACCACCGACGTATCGATAATTGTCACCAAAATAGTGTAAGGGCAATCATGGAGGGATTTATATTATTGATTTATTAATCCATGATAAATAATTTTCTTATCGAGTGATTATGACTGA
This sequence comes from Myzus persicae, assembly GCF_001856785.1. Lineage (NCBI taxonomy): Eukaryota > Metazoa > Arthropoda > Insecta > Hemiptera > Aphididae > Myzus > Myzus persicae. The sequence continues at coordinate 59,778 of NW_019100736.1, forward strand.
TAATTAAATTTTAATTTTTAAGTGGATATTGGATACTCGAGTTTAAATTTTATTTTATTGTTTTAACGTTTTTAATATTATTTAGAGCAATATTTTCTATATTTTGAATTCTTCTTATAATCATTTTATATACATAAATATTACAATAACTGATTTAGTTAATATCATAATATACACAAATAAGTAACAACAAATGTAACATTTAGTTAAAATATGACACAAAAACTATAGCTATTAAATTTCAATTTTTACTGGTTCTTAAAGTGAATAATTTTGGTGAGAGATGATCGTATTCTTTGTTGCGGCTGACTTATACAGAGGTTATAATGATGCACTCTTATTTTGAAATAACATTGAAATTACATTTTTATTAATTGTAATAGATGATTATCTAATGGAGATTGATCTAAAATATGTTCAGAAATTTCGTTTAAAATATTTGTAATATTTAATTTTGAAGTTGCTTTTATTGTTAAGTATTCAATAATATCATTCTTGATTGAAGGTAAATTTTGTTGGAAAGTCCGAAATGTAATTTCTGTTGTTTTACACAGGTATGTCATATCTTTTGTTGGTTTTGTTAAGCCTCCTCTGTTTTTAATATCCAATAATGATACTTGTTTTGGAATCATTTTATCATCAGATAATAATTTCAGACATGTGTTACAAGTTATTTTTGTTTAGCTTTCTTACTACAGAACCCGCAATATATTGAATTACATTATCAAACATTAATTCTTTAATAAACAATATACATATCTACAAAAGTATCTGTTTCCTCATAATCTTCCGCACATAATAAGTCTAAATTTCCAATTGCATTTTCAAGTTTTTTATTTGAGCTTACAGTTAAAATCGGTGTATAGTCTAATACTTGGCGTTGGCAATTAGCTTCTTTTGAAACTTTTAATTCTGTGTGAATTATAAGGCGTTTATATGATGCCTCAAATTGTAAGGTTATTACATCATTTCGGTGTTTTCCATACAACTCTTAACTAAATGAAAATGGGGCATACGTAAACTGCGGCCGAATGATCTTTTTTTTTTGTAAGCTGCGCCCGAATTTTTATCTATGTTAAAAATGTATAGTGTGAACTGAGCCCGACTTATTAACTTATTAAATTTTGACTTATTAAAGTCTCTATGTTTGAAGATTGTGTACTTTTTCAAGTATATCACAGAAATTTTATTTTTGTCAAGAAATACCAACATGTTATTGAATATCTACATTGCAGTAAAATGACAACTGATTGTAATATTTGTATTTATTTTGCTTTTTAAAATTTTATTTTATTTTTAATTATTCATATTATATGTCTGTAACGAATTAAGTATTTTACCAGTAATTTTACCCGGGCGCAGTTTACATGTCACCTTTTTACACTTGATAAAAACTCGGGAGCAGGTTACATGGGTGATTTTGTGTTTAACTATATGTTGGGCGCAGTTTACAATCACCAAGTATAAAAATTGCGTTATCAACAAATAATAATACTTTTCTTCTCAATCAAACACATCTTAACTGAATACCTTTCATACGAAACGGAGAGAAGAGAAGCAGGCATCTCAAACATTCTGTCAGAAGCCCTCCACCCGGACAACATAAAACACATTATAACATTTATTTTTAAATCCAACCTCATCAATAATATTTAATATGTAACATATATCATGTAAACAATTTAAACACTTTGTTGCCAATGGCCATATAGTTGCCGAGGCTTATTTCAAATAATAAAAAATAAAAAATACTTTTCCTTATCGATACGCCATTAACGTATTTAACTATACAAATCATAATTATAACTATAGAATCATTTTTTAATAACAATATGTAAGGGTGTAAAAGGGTTTTTTATATAGCTATATAATACACAGACAACGACGTTTATACGTCGTAAATTATAATATGCACGATGGGACATCTAGTACTATATAAAACAATGAAATAATAATAATAATCAATTTACAAAAATTATATGTGTGAAAACAAGTTTTCTCATAAGTTGTTGTTAGTGGAAATTAAAAAAAAAGTTGAGCGTAATTTCACAATAATTTTTTACGAGCGTTTTAATTTATAATTTTGACAAAATTCGTAAAAATCACGGAAATTAACAAATTATTTAGAGTTGGGAATTCATAAAAATTTTACTTTTTATATTTAAGATTAAAAAAGTTAATACAAGATTCTTTATAAGTTTGTCTACCTTTTCAAAAAAAAAAAATTCCTACCGAAAAGTCAAACTAAATTTTTATGAGTGTTTAAAGTTGAAATTTTTACAACATTGGATATTCACTCGATTTCTCATGCTACGATTTTCTTTTTTGTTGTAATTCAAAAATGAATTACTGTAGACAATTGAAATTTATACGAAATATTTATTTCATCAATTTATATACTTGATAAAATTTTCAAAATATTCTGACTCGTTTTAGGCTGTTGATGGACATTTCCATTTTCCTTTTTTTCATTTTTTTTTTTTCATTTTTTTTTTTTCTATAAATGTCAATACAATTTTATTGGTTTGGTCAAAAAGCATGCAAATTTAATATAAGACTATTGATAACTTGTTACAATAGCAGTTGAAGAATATTTAAAATATTAAAAATACGAGTACATAGACATGATTTTTTTTATAAGCATTTATAGTTCAAATCTTGACAATATTAATGAAATTGAAAATTGAAAATGATTTTGTGGTTAAAAATGTATAACATTTTCAATTTATATAGCTAAGGGTTGAAAATTTAAAACAAGGTGCAGGTGCTTTTTTCCGGAACTAAGAAATCTATAAATACATAAAAAAAGTTATTTTTTACAGACATTTTAAGTTCGAATTTGGACAAATTACATATTAACACAGAGAATAGCGATTTTTGTCATTTTTTTGTAATTCGGTTCCAAAACGGCCCAATTTTACATAAGTTTAAGTAATATTTTTCCAGCACCACTGATAACTTAAGAATAATATTCATTCAACTTACAGCTATCTTATTAATAATAATTAATAACAATATGAAGTATCCCAGACTGACATACTCCGAGTCTCCGCTCTGAATTGTTTTTCATATACAATGATTGAATCACATCATTGAATTTAAATTTAATACCATCCATTACAGCGACCTCCTAGATACCTTATGTACAACAGAGCGACATCCACTTACCCGCTTTTTTTAAATCAAAATTTTTTAAATGTAGCTATAGAGCGAGAGTATAGGAATTATGACGGTGGGGGGGGGGAGAAAATAAAAATAAGGGCGACTTAGTTCCCCAAGCCTCCTCCCTTATAAGCGCCTATGGTCAAGTGTACCTCGTCAGTCGTTATTGAGTAGGTATCAGAAAATACGACTGAGCGGGGATAATCGTCTGTCAGCCTATATTTATTAATTAAAGGATATTTTATTTTATACTTATATCACTATTATCATTATAATTTTTAAAATATCATTTGAGTTTATTATCAGTATACTCATTTGTCATTACTCATAGAAAAGTAAATATCTACCTATAAGAATAATACTATAGGTATATACCGTGTGCTAATAATTTAGATCACAAGACAACTATATAATACTTCTCCTACAGTCAACTACTTTCTGTGAAGTAATAACTAAATGTTGACTTTTGTTTAATTTTACTAATACCTAAAACCTACTTGTATTTTGTCACTTTAGATTTTTATCATCATTTATAATAATTATACGTAGTTTGGAGACGTATAAGACGTAGGTATTAAGGATTTCGGTGCACTGTGGCATAGTACCATACATATATCCCCGAATAATTTTTAATTTATGCAATAAGACTTATAAATTTATAATATTTATAAATTACATTATTTTTTTATAATTATTTAGTTATCACAAAAAATAGTGGTGTACTTTTTTCTGCTACATAGCAGATATAGAGGCAACTCATTGCACCGGAAATTGTAATGAGTGAGTTGAATTTGAATTTGAATTCAATTATTAATAATACATACTTGAATACATATTTATATTGTTATATTTATGTTAATTTAGTAGTTACATAGTAACAAATAACCGTAGATACTTGATTTTCCACCATATGTTTATTTTGTCATTAAAATGATAAAAAAAAATTAATAATAATATTTATTAAAATAATTATAATATGTTTGACAAAATTTAAAAAATATTTTGACTTGTCTTGTGCTGTTTTTGGTAATTTAAAAATGTTTTTTCTTTAAATGTGAATAAAATGCTGTTTGTTCAGTCTTTTGAAAATTTAAAAGAAGGCTCTCGATATATTGTTACATATAAGCGATTGAAAATTATTAAAAATAGGTAGGTGCCTAAATACTCGTGGTTTTATGAGCAATTCAATTAAGCAATTTAGACAAAATATATTTAATTGAAAATTTACAAATTATTTAGTAGTTAAAAATGTGTAAACGGTTCAACTTTTATAGCTAAGGATTGAAAGTTTAAAACAAAACAAAAAAGAGTTAGAATATAAAACTAGTTTTTAGAATCGTAAAATTTAAAAAACGAATAACCTAAGATCATGGTTTTGCACCAGTATCAGTTATTCGGGTTTCTGGTGTTGACAGAGAATTTGGGTGTAACGGGTTAATAATTTTTTCTGGTTACAGTTAAATAAAAATTTATTCTGGTTAATTATGGTTAATTATTGTTGCAAAAATCCCATGTTGTATATAATTAATATGAGATTTTCAATACAAAATTTGATATAGTAATCTGATTTTATTTTTAAAGTAAACATAAAGAAAATGACTAATAAGGTAGGTACTCTAAATTATATTTCTGATCGAAAATTGACAACTAGAGGTCATCAATATATCAATTATATTTGATACTTACACAAAATATGTTAACATTTTTACCAAACAGTTTTCATATCACGTAGTATTTTCTTATTAATCACATTTTTAGCTTCTGTCTTGTTACCCGTTGATTTTTATATTATATCAATGCTTCACATTTTCATATTTGTATTTTTCCAACATTTGTTGGCGTATCACACTATAAATTAATAATAAAAAAAATAGCTTGTAAAAATATGTTATACTGATAAGTCAGCCGTCAACTGACAATCAAGACATATCATATTAATATTATGGTACCGCAAGTTTGATTTTTTAAAGATATTTGGATCGTTTAATACATTCTTGTCTTCCTTTTCCACAAAATCAAATACTTGAGCCCAGTTTACTTCCTTGGGTTTATAATGGTTGTCATTTATATAGTTAATACACTTTTCTTTTTCAATTTTAATGTCTAACTTCGACAGTTTTTGGAGCTGTGTCTTTAATATTTTTTGGTCTGCCGGTTCGTTGATTCTTTTTAAACCAGCATCGAACGTCTATCAGTAAATATTTTATTATATTGGTTTAATTTGTATGTATGAAATTACAATAGTCATTACATATTCATCTGTAAGATCAGCTGCCAATAATTTATTTATAATGTCCCTATACTTTTTATCAGCTTCGGATCTTATAATTGAAATCTCCTCAGTCTTACAGTCACTTTTATTTATGATTCCATCGTAATATTCATCGAATTGTTTTTGACTGACATTCTTTTTTTTCATCATAGTCTCCACCATGTATTGCTTTTCTCGTTGTATGTACTCGTCTCTCAATTTACCTAGACGAGTTTGTGGTCCTCTCCGATTTATATACCAACTAGAAAATATCGATGCGTATATGAGTTTTAGGATTGATTGATACTCTTATAAAATAACATTTATTTTTTTACTTGAATGTTTCGTCACAAATCGTTTTCTTTATTTGATCTTGTGACAATATTGGCTGAATGAATTCTCCATTAACCTCATGCTCGTCGAGTTGCATTGACTTGTAATCATGATCGTCCACGTCGTATTCTCCCGATGGCCCGAATTCTTTTTTGTACCTATCGTTCCAAGCGTCTAACCCAGTTAACCAATCTAACTCCTTCTGGAATAGGAGTCCGAGTTGTTCAATTTCGTTTGGTTTTAGTACCGACGCACGTACGGTCATCACCATTACCGTCCCGGCGGAATCCGAAAAGCAAATAATCCTGTTTTTCTTATAGTTCATAATATCGTTTTCCCTTTGAGCAAACATTACACTATCTGTGCCGATATAATGTAATGATGGATACGGGGACGACAACGCTGTAGAAAGTTGCAGAAATCGTATTAAGGTACATTTTGTTTATAACGATGATCGAAATTAGTATAAGGTTATAAGTACTTATAACAAATATTATATTTGTAAAGCATTTTCTGAGACTTCAGTTGCCACTTACATGCTATTAGCCCATCTTTGAGGAAAATATCTGCTGTATAGTACGGTTGATGAGTGTGCAACGTGAGATTCCAAAATTGTATAACACCACTATTGTTGAAGGACACGCGAAATTTCAAGGGATGAGTGGTGGACCATAAAATGCTGTTTGTAAAATCATTGAAACGTTTCCACCAAATTGGACCATTCTAGAGTAAACTTTTAGTTACTAACAGGCAACAGCTATTTATAGGCCATTTCATATTAAGATTTTAAATGTGAAAAAATGTATAACAGATTGAAACAAGATAATAATTTATATTATATTATAACTTTCGTAAATCGTATAAATGTATAAACTATTATGTAATGTGACATTTTTCTAAGCTTACACTATATTTCAAACTCCAAATGGACACTACTTTCCCACCACAGACCAAATGAATATGTGGTAAAAAGACATTTCTCTTGATGGAGTTGATCGGACCGTCATGTATTTGTTCCCACCAAATATGTTTGCATTCTGTCAAGTATAAATTCGTTTCATGGAAAAAAAAATATTATATTAATTTATTAATTGAAGTTGTAATTCTTGCCTTCTTCGTTTCCATCTTTTGGATAAGTGTCATATCCTTCCCAAGTGACAGCTCCGATTTGGCCCATAATAGTACCAACGACTAAAGTACGGTTTGGATCGCTGTGCTCTTTTGGTACTGTAAAACAAGAAAACACGGTGCACGAATTATAAAGCAATTTATTGTGTTTGGCTATCAACCATTTAGGCAGATTTTAAAATGTGAATTACTAAAAATTGAAAGACCATATTTGATCATATATAGCATGTATATGTAGAAAACCGATTTCGAACATACAAATTATATTAAGATAACACATTTTGATTATAACTAATGACAATATTTTATTATTATTATTATGTAAGACATGCTAATATGCATCTAATATCATTACAATTTATAATCATACTTTTATTTCATTTATTACTTTAGTAAATTCTTATCCGACAATTACATTATTTACGTATACTTCGATTAATTCGCTATTTTATATAATTTAACCAAAAAAAAGGCAAAACAATTTTCTAAATTATTCTATGTATGTAAGTAATATAATTGTATATTACATATGACGTGTACCTATCACTATAATTTATTTATTATATTTGACAAAATATATGGGCAAATTATTGTTAGCCGATGTGTTTTACCAATCTATTGTAGTATACTGTTGACGTTTACCGTATTCGAATTGCCGTTTGCCGATCTGTATTGGTTGATCACTAATGTATTTGTATTGCATTAAGGGTATTTCGAAGGACATCGCTGTTATGGGACTGTACGTGGTACTCTGCATTGGGTTTTCTGGTTCTCTGATTATGATCTAAAAATAAATTCATATACACCAAACTATAATATAATACAAAATACAAGTATAAAATTAATGTACCTACATATTTTGAGTCATAGGGACTTACTAACCAAATATTATTAGCCGTATGTACTTAGGTACATATACTTACATTTGACATTTTGTAAATTATTTTAAATAAACGTTTATGTCATTAAATTTTTATAGCTACCTAACGTTGAACATTTAAAATAAATTTTTTCATTAGTGTTTCGTACTGTAACCAAAAAGTTGAAAAATATATAAACACAGTTTTATTTTTAAATATTTTATTGAAATTTGGATGAAATTAGATATTTAAGCAAATAATAGCAATTGTAGTTATTTTGTTTAAAAATATTATTCGTGGGTATACCCATCACATATATTTGAAACTTTTTAAGTACCTAAATTATTATATTTTAAAAACATAATAACATTTTTAAAAATTAATTCAACCTACTGTAGCACTAAAAGGTAGGTAGGGAGTAATATAAATTACTTTTATGGCAATAATAATATCATAAATTATACGTAGTAATATAGACTGACAACCAGTCTTCGCTCAGAATCATTTTTCGTAAACAAATATATGATGATATTAATAAATTATATCATTGAATTAAAATTTAACAAATCCATCACAGTGACCCACCAACCACACAACATCTAATGTATAGAAGATTAGTACCCACTCACATGGATTTTAATTTATAAATAAACCAAGTAAATATAAATATTAAATTATCAAGAATTGAAGTCCACACATAATGTAGTTATTATTTTTTTTAATAATTTACTAGGTAAATAAATACATTAAGAATGCAATATTTTATTCTAAAAATAATTTACTTCAGAACTTCTATTACCTAGTATTGTTCTGTTTTTAATTATGTTACACTATAATATGTCATAATATAATAAAAATCACCCAACATTCAACCGGCAATCACCTAGTATCCACCAAGATACCCACCCACCAAACAAATTTTGTATGTGTTGGCGTGTTGCTTTACTATTGGATTGCCACCATTGGTTGAAAATAAAAAAATAACAATATAAATAGTACCAGTAACAACTATACCAGAAACAGACAAATGAGTGTGAAGTACCCGGTTCGTCTATTTAAAACGTTGTGGTAATATAATTTTAATAACGAAATCCATAAGGAATATATATTGTATTTGTGAGTTTGTGACCTCCAATAACATGTCATATGTATTTTTATTATAATTGTTTAATAAAATAAAATTATGGACAAATTCAGAATGACCCACAAAAATAGAGAGATATTGAAATGCGAGTGAAGACAAATAATTGTAGAAAAATCCATTAGTATCGAGTAAAATCACAGTACAATCTTACCGAGTACGATGGTTTTAGACGGTTGTTGAAATTGCTCAATGTTGATTTATTAGACAACAGATTTTTTGGTTTTCCAAAACGAGAATTTGTTTCATTTTTTTGATACGGTTTCTTCATAAATTTTGATTGCAAATCCCAAAATTTTATAGTCCCGTCCAAGGAAGCTGACATAAATTGATGAGAAAATGTTCCATCTGGCATAGCTATGAGTTTGCCCAATGATGTTACCTAAAATAAAAATAAAATGTCATGTTGAAAGTACGCGTGAAAGGCATATTTTTATTCGGGATCTCTTAATAAAAGTACTTTGTGTACAGTTTAGGATGTAACTATGTAAGTAGTAAGTACAAATAAAGAATAAAGGATTGATCCAAAATAAAAAAAATTTGATTTTTCATGAATGATTACAGTTTTTAATTTTTAAAATAATTTAATATTTTAAACTGAATTACTCGTTTGATGTAAACATACACTTAAGAATTTAGATGTCCTAGATTGTACAAAATTGTTTTTAGCAAAACTTAGAACAAAAATACGCTGAAGTAGCAAGAACTATATTTACCAAGTGATCTGGTTTTCCAGGTAACATATTATTATATTCTATTATAAATATTTTTTTCTCCATGCGTACAATAAATCGTATATAAATAAAGAAATATAACTACTTTTTTAAGCCTAAGCTTGTGACGGAGTAGAGAGTTAAGTAATAATATTAATTCAATATTTCGATCATGGTATTTCAAAATTACATTGGCTGTCTTATTTCGATTTAACGCGATACTAACATCCATTACGTAAGTACCTTCAGTCCTACACCTACTTGTATAAGTATATTAAAATATTCACTAACTTTGGTCATTGGATGAACCCATTGGATCGCAGTGACAGTAGATTCGTGAGATTCTACGATGGCGCTTAAGACAGTGGGTCTGATCCTAGTTTTAAAATTTACGTCTACCGACCATTTCATGTGCATGTGCTGCAAATATCAAAAATAAATTAAAAATTATTATTTCATATTTTGCGATTTGCACACAGTAAGCACATTTAGCTGTTTGTTTTTATAATTTTTACCAAATGTTTTTTATGTTGTTTTTCCTTTTCAGACATGCTCAAATTTGAACCCATGGCCTCCAATTTTCCTTTAATGTCCCATATGCAAACCTGCCCATTCGTCAACCCTCCTACAATGGTGTTGCCATCTCTATTGTTAAATTCAACACATTTTACTTCTTCGGGACTCTCCAATCTTAACTAGAAATGAGTTGTAAAATACTCAATAAATGTCAGTGAAATCTTTATGGGTAAAAAATTTTACTATTCACACTAAAAAGAGGGTAAGTGGATGTTGCTTTGCTGTATATTAAGTGTCTAAGAGATCGCTGTAATGAATAGTTATAAATTTGAATTTAATAATATCAAATAATTGAATACGAATAACGATTCTGAGTGCAGACGGTAAGTCAGTTAGGATATTTTATATTGTTATTACTTTTTATTAATATGGTACCCGGTAAGTTGAATTAATATAATTCTTAAATTATCAGTGATGCTGGAAAATATTAAATATACCTATGTAAAATTGGGCTGTTTGGGAACCGAATTACAACAAAATGATAACCGTTACTCTTTGTGTTAGAATCAAATTATAAATAGAACATTTTTTATGAATTTCTAACTAAATATAATTAGCCATTTTGGTGATTTTCAGGAAATTTTAAAATTCTAAGTTTAAACGCCTAACTTTTTTTAAATTTCCATTAACAACAACTTATAAGGAACCTTGTATTACATTTTCAAGTTTTTTGACCGAGCAAAATTTTTTTTATCGACTTGTGTTTAAAAAAAACAAATAATAATCGAAAATTTAATATGCCTATAAATACTTCAACACAAATCAAAATATTTTGAAAATTTTATGGTGTAGAAAATGCTCACACAAATATTTATTTCATGTATTTACGGTAATTTTTGCTAGAGTTACACTAAAAATCAAAATCGATTTTTATGAAAAATGGTTTTGGGTAAAAATTCTGGTTTGTCCTTAATTTTTTGTTAATTTTTCCTGTTGCTTTTGAAAACTATTTTGAATTTTAAATTTTGACTTCTCGTTTGCAAAAACTAGATTCATTTTCCTACCAAAAACGGTGCTATTTAAGAAAATCGAAGCACTTTTACTGCAAAAAATTGTGATGACAGACAAAAAAAAAAAATAAATAAATATAAAAACACACATCATTGTAAAATCAATACATTCATCGCTCCGCGATATAGATCAGAATCTAATAATCTAAACACCTGTGGGAAAACATTATCACTAATTGACCAAACGATGACCGCATTATTTTGTTCATCTATTAATGGTGTACTTTCTCGTTTAATCATAGATTCTTGGTCATTTTGTATCAATGCATATTGTTCTTTTAGTTTGCTCTTAGTTTTTTGTTTAAATTTATATTTTTTATAAATGTCTCCAGCTTCAAACAGATCTTTGGTTAACTTCATATTATTTATTTTAGTTTCTTCACTTCTATATGTTTAAACAAAATAATAAATAATCACAATATTTCTTTCAAATAGACAACTAAAAATATTAATATACTTTTTTTGTTTTTCACTTTCAGACATCAAGAGTTCAAACAATTTTTCTTCCTTAGCTTCTCTATTATATTTCATATTAAATTCTCTAATTAAATTATTACATTTTTTGAGATTAATAAAAGTAAAGTAATAATAATATACTTCTAGGTATTACTTATGTATATTTCTAACAACGTTCCTCAGTTCGTTATTATATAACCATTCATTATCTTCGCCCCAAATATTATAAAAACTTTCAGTATCGGAATCATGGTGATACACTTCGTCAGTTTCACTTGGGTCTCTATTAGTCGTAATCTTTTCATAGCTTACTGAGTAATCAGTATGATTACTTATTACGTCGTCTTCATGATTATATTCTTCTCCAGCGAACTCATTGTATGCAGAAAGTTGTTCGTTAGAATCGTAAATTAACGTATTGCGTAAATTTACATCAATGTCGTTGGTATGGTGTCTGTAGTTCATTTTTTCATCCTCGGCTATTTGAAGAATTTTTATTTTCTTCGGTTTATAATATTCAAATTTTAATAATTTTGATAATTTTTATCAAAATATAATATTAATATACCTGCACAAATTCTCTGTTCAAAAAATACAAAAGCTTTTCGTCATAATTATTATCCAAAAGTTTAACTTTTGGTGGTTTGTTCCAATTATCTTGGTCGTCGTCATTTTCGGTGTATGATATATTGAAACGTTTGTTTTTGGTGTTGGACGTAGTAGTTTCTTCATCCGTTTTTTTTAAGCTCACGGGTTTTACCAACTCATTGCTTTTGGACATGTAAGAAACTGCAAAAACACCTAATAATACAAGGGCATTGTAAATTATTTTATTTAATTACTAGGTATATAAATTATTTATTCGTTTACAGTTATAATTTTACCTACTATTGTAGGATGCCAAGTAAGGCTTGACACGTATTGTTTTTGAGTCATCTCATTCTGATATCCAGGATGAATTCTTATGATCTCGTCAACATTTTCAATTTTAGTTTTATTTTTATCTTTCATCTGTTTGTAGTCATCACGGTATAAATCGTACAACTCATTATATTGTAACTGATTAACTACACTATAAATGAATGGGTAATAAAAGACAATAAATTATAGTACGGGATTCTCAATACTATTATATTGAGACTCTAGTATGACTATAATAGGAGTAGTTAGAACTGCTAATTTTAGTTTTTTTTTTTTACTTTTAGAGTATTAAAGGAGTACAGTATTGTACAGTACTGTACCTACCTAATAAATTGCTATATTATTATATATGTATGTACTTACCTACAAATGAATTGTTTGAATTGTTGAAAAATGAAAATGTATTATGATTAATAGAAAACACATTAGGTATGTGTGTTTAACTAATTGTACCTATATAATATAGAGTGATTTTTTTGTTCTATTGTTTAGGATAATAATTAAAAAATATATTTACTGGGGAACATTTCTTAATAAAAAATCATCCAGCACTTTGTCTGTTTTAATTTTATGTTGTGGCTGATTAATTAGTTCTTCTTCAATAATTGACTGAATGCATTTATTATCTTGAATTTTTGGAATTGTCTGCATTTCCCTATCGACTGTTTTATTTTTGGCCTAAAAAAAAACGAATACATACTTAAAATTTAAAGTACTACTATGATATAGAATAATTATATAAATACTTGTATATTTGAATCCATTATTAACATATCACTCGTTTCAAATATTTCTTTTGACTGTGGTTTTAATTTAACATATTGATTTCTTACGGATTTTGAATTTGAGTTTTCAAATTCTGCATCAACTTGAATTCTTCTTTTTGGAATTTTCCATTTATATTTTATCTATAAGTTAATTATCTACTAGTTTTTAATACAATTTTTACATGTCTATATTTACTTATTATTTTATTTAAATTATAAGAGTTTGAACAAGTTAATAATGTATTGATGTTTTTTTATATTATGATAGATATATACTATATTATAATTTACTATGTTAGGTCTTAACCTAACGTAACCTGCCGAGATAAAACGTAGGCGGTAGGTACTTACAGAAACACATTAGATTTATCAGAGACCCCAGTTTATTAAACTAAAGTGGTTGAGTATAAGCATACCTTTTCACGCGTCGTAACTGGTTTCACATCTTCAATATCTTTTTCACTGCCTTTGGGATCCCAAGCACCTATTTGTCGATTCATGGACCTCTCGACCTGTTGTTCAAGTTCTTTTTGTACTTGTTTTTGTGCTTCTTCGATGAATTGTCTAGCTTTATCTGTGGTACATAATAAGAATTCTTCGTCTGTACTACCAGAGGATTTATATCCAATTAAAACATCATCATGTGTAATGGTCTGATGAAATAAATAATTAATTAAATCAAGTAAAAAAGTATTATTCTTATTTAGTGTAAATAAGAAAAACTTCAATGAATTTTTTTACTTCAATTTGTTTTCGAAATTCCCAAAAACAAGAGTTCGTTTTTTCTAACTGTAAATGTTCAATAATTTTTTTACGAGACACTTTTTTCCACGGGTTATTTATAAAAACGTGTGTTCCCACGCTACATTGAAATTGCTCATGTAAATATTTCGGTATGAATACAGTTTTTAAATTTTCGTCGAGATATTCCTTAATCGGATCTAAAATATTAAAATTGTACAAAATTATAAGCAATTGTTTAGTGGACCGATTAGTGGCATCATTTGGTGGTTGGCAAGGGGGGAATTTGATTTTAAAAGCAGCATGATGTCTGTTTGTTTCCATTTAACAATTAATATATTTTATTAATATAAAAACATGTATCTATAATTGTATAATCCTTTGAGAAAATATTACATTGTGCTGGTTCTAAGAAATTATTGTCACAACAATATATCGGTAACTAATAATTTATTAGTAGTTAAATATATTTATATTTAAACGCACGTGGGGACGTGCATATAAGTGTATATAATATATGTTTACACGAGGTACTACTGTGTGTAGGGGGAAAGAACATAATATTGTATGTACATTGCCCTATAATAATAATAATTAAAACCTTAATCCTACATAGTTTTATCTCTAAAATCTAAAATTAATACTAATTCTAAAGACAGCAATACCTGTCGACACTCTTATTTATCATTAGGGATCGAATTTATATGCACAAAAAATTCTCAAAATATTTTTCTAAAAATGCTGTTATATGCTATAAAATACACATTTATTTTTAAATATCCACTTAAAAGTGAATCGAAAACATTTTATTTAAAAATTATGTAAAAAATATGTATATATGTTGGTTAATAATCAACTAATTATTAAAAAAGGTATAAAAAGGATTTAAAAGTATAAAATAGTATTTCATCGTCTTCACTAAGTTCTTCGACTTTTAACATTCTTTATTTTCAATCTATAAAATATTATCCCACATTTTCGTAATAATTTATTTGATATTATGTGGTTATGAAAGTGAAAAAATGACGAAAAACAAGTATGTGTACTTTAAAACAACAAATATGCATTTATATGTAAAAATGTCGAAATATGCAAAATATGCAAAATACAGTTAGTGTTATTTTAATAAAAATGATCTAAATCGGGGACATTTCTCATCGGATTTCAAAAACCTCATTCCAATACACACATGCATTCGCATATATATCCGGTCACTATTTATCATTGATTTCAGACTTCCGTTAACTTAGAGACAGTTGTGAACGCCGTACTGTGAATTTCTTCTGTTGTATTTTATTCTCTATTTCATTTAATTTTGTTTAGTATTCCAAAATTAAATTTTTTCTGCGTGTTATTTATTTATTGACCATCCATTATTATTTTTTTTTAATGGTCAAATGTCTTCAACAAAAAAAGTGTGGTGTGGTCAAAAAATTAAACTATCACAAATTGAGCTCAGCTCAAGAATCGCAAAAAAATTTGATTATGTTGAAAAAATTACGAAACTTTAACCAGTAAGCAAGCAATAAAAAATAATATAATATTATAACTTAAAATAATATTAGTTTACAGAGTTATAATTTATATGTACAATTGTTAGTATCAAATTGTTACGATTAGAGTAAAAAATATTTGAATTATAAGATGTGTGAGGTAGGAATGATAATTTGACAAAAATGTAAGTATAGATTTGTGATTGTGAGCGAATTGGGCGGTTTTTTTTTAAATTACCAATTTGGGTTAGTTAAAACTTTTGCCTCTCTCTATTGAAAACTGAAATGACACTACTGAAGAAAATAATCTTAAATTTATCACTTATATTTAAAAAATATTAATTAAAAAAATATTAACCTTTTTCCAAATTTCTTGCAATATCAGTTGAATCCACATTTAGTACATTTTCCTAAAAAAACAACTTGTTTATACAAAAATGTATAGTTCGTTTGCTCACAAATTCACAAACAACAGAAACCTTTATATAAACTTTCAGTACTAGCTATGATGTAGGTACTTATGATTACTATACACTGTATACGGTGTACTTAGAATACATTTTATATTAAACAATTAAATTTAATCGTCCAACATTTTCCTTCACCCTGTTTAGTTGGTTTATAAGACTTAGGAAATTTCGTCAAATTGTATTGTGTCATTGACATGTCAAATTAAGAATATTGAGAAATGAAAGTTAATTTCCTATAGTTGTTATTTATTTGACATGTCATTAATTAAATTGCTTAGCGAATAAAAAAAAACATTCATATAGTATAACATGATTACATACTATACAAAGTGGGTGTAAACTTAATTCAAAATGTTAATAGTTCAACTTTTTTAAGATTTTTAATTGGAATAAAGATTTTTTTTATATAATCTTGTTTTTTTTTTTTTTTACTTTTTATTTGTAAATAAGTTTTGAATTCATGAAATTGGCTATTGAAATTTCGAGTGAACATTTTCACTGACTATTTTCGGAGTCTTACAACCATATTGTATAATTTATTGTATGAAACTCTTAAACACATTCTATTGATCTATATTTATTTCCAGACATAGCAAAGAATTTAAAAAAAAGGTTTCAATTGTTCGTAAAATAGTTGTGCACAAACTACCAGTCATGAAATCTGCATGAAATTAATTTTCGAGAAATTTACCACAGTTTCATTTTCCATGGAACCCTCATCATCAATGTTCATCGACGAATTGTCTGACCTTTGGGACGACATTCGGTTTAAAATATTTTATAATACAATGAAAAAAAATATATTAAAGTAATAAATTCATTGTGCACCCAATTGTTGTAAAATATAGATGTGACACTATTGATATTAATATTGTTTCATGTAACTCACTGTTAGTTAAATGAAGTGTACCTATAACAGTTATATACAAAGAACAAAATAACTTAGTAAGTAAAATATCCAAACGAATGTTCGATCACAAGCAAGGTTACCATGGTTACAGATTTGTGGAGTATAGCCAATAATCATGTAGTATTAGTATAGTAATATTTTTGTCTCAAAAACAAGTAAGGCGTACTTACGTCTTGCTGTGCTTAAGAAAATTAATGGTACCGTCTTGATTTGGCATATATTTATTGTTATTTATATTCGACCCACATATCGATTAGCGGAAACGATATGTTAAATATAAAATTTAAATGTCTGGTGGCAGGCAGTTGGTCATTAGGCGACATTTTATTTCCCAGTTGTTTCGTATACAATATTTGTTTAGATTTGTTTTTTAAATTAAGTAATATAAAATATAAGACTATAGGTAAGTAACAAGTACCTACATACAATTAGTCTAATAATAATAACTTTTTTTTTAAATAATGCTATACAGATTTCATAAATTCAAATCAGGTTTTTTCCCTTGTTCCCGTATTATCAATCGTCATAATGTTCACAAAATATTATTGTTGTACCAATATATGTACTTCCCAGAAATGTTTAAACTATTTTTGTTCATCTAAAAATATCAGAATATACTAATATTTATCTTAGTTCTTATTGTCACATTTATATTTGAGTAAATGATAAAAGAAGAAACGTCAACAAAGATACAGGGAACAAAACAGAAATAAATTGAAAAATCTTGAAGCGAAAAGAAGGCAACGTCAACAAAATTCAGAAATTAAATAGAACAGAATAAAATAGGTAATGAAGATATAACAGATGATAAGTTTCAAAGTTAATCTGGTTTGGAAGGAACACAAACATCATCTGTTCATGAAAATTAGTAGTAGATACACGGGTAAGTCATATTTTTTTTACACCATACAAATAATGTATTTTTCATTTGATGACTACAAAATTGTGAGTAATTTTGTAAAATTAAAAGTAAATTTTTTATTAGTCTCTCAATTTTTCTCATGTACTCTCAGAAGAATAGAAGTTGTATAATTTATACAAAATAAAAATAGCTTGGTACTTATCCAAAAACAATTTGAAATAAAATACAGATGCAGTGATAAAATCGTAAACAAAATCAATGTACTATGCAATTGTAATTGAGTTAATTAGTGTCAGAACAGTTTTAATAATTTAAATTTGTATGTACATTACACCATTGTACTAAATAATATCCAATGCGAACTAATCAATGCAGAAGATGGAATTAAATTTACACTGTAAAATTAGAGAGGGGAGCCGTGTTATTTTATGTGCACATTTCTTTTTTTATTATAACAAGCAAATTTTAGATTCTGAGCGGAACGATGAATGCACCTATTGATTTTCAATTATGTGTTGTTGTTTTTTTAATTTTAAATTGTTGTGTTTACACAACAAGTAGTTGAAATAATGTTTCAAAGATGCTTTCAACTTCAATATCTTTGCCGGTGAAAAAGTGAATCTAGTTGGTGCTCCGAGAGGTCTAAATTAAAAAAAATATTGTAGTAGATTTCCAAAACCCGGTAAAAACAAAAAAAAACATTGCTCTGCTCAGAATCTAAAATTAAGGAAAAATGTGAATTTTTACGCAAAATCGGTTTTTAACAAAATTGATTTTTGTTTTTGGTGTACTGAACTCTAAAATAAATTAGAGTAGATACATGACATTTTCACGGAATGTTTCAATTGTAAATTTCTAAGCACCATACAATTTTTGATTATTATTAGTTTTGTATTAATTAATGTCGATCAAAAAATTTTCTCTGTTAAAAATCTTGAAAAAATAATACAAGGTTCTTGTATGTTCACTCAATTTCTCATTTATTGATTTTCTTATTTAGTTGTAATTGAAAACGTATAACCGAAGATACTTGAAATTAACATCATCTGTTTATTTTATCATTTTCTATACTTGATAACATTTTCAAAAAAAGTCAATTTTTTTGAGGACATTTAAGTTTTAAATTGTTTTATGTAATTTCTATAAATGTAAAAACAATATTATTCGTTTGATCAAAAAGCATGAACATTTAATACAATTTTAATAAACAATGTTACAATATCAGTTTCAAAATATTAAAAATACATACGTAAGATTTTTTATAATCATTTAGGTACAGTTTAAATTGTTATGCAATTTATTTAATTGGAAATTTACAAATTATTTTCTAGTTGTAAATGTATAATGCGTTTACTTTTTATAGCTAAGGATTTGAAATTTGAAACAAGGTTGTGCATAAGTACAATGTAAAATTTTGGTTCAACCAAAAAATCTAAAACATATATTAACACAGTTTTTTTCTTTATAGTTATTTTAAGTTCAAATGTGAACAAAATAACATATTAAAAACAACATTATCGATTTCAGTTAATTTGTGGTAAGTATTTAAAAATATTATCCGTGGGTAATTAAAACTTTTAAGTAAGTATATTATTATACAGTAAAATAAATTACATTGATCACAATGATATCATAAAATATAACCTACTTAGAAATATTATAGGCTGACAGATCGTCTTCGCTAAAAATCGTTTTTCGTATACATGATTTTAGGTATATAATTTAATTCAAACTCAACACACTCATTACAATGACTCTCTAGGTACCTAGTGTACAGCAGAGCACTACCCACTTACCCGCTTTTTTTTAATTTAAAATAAAATTTACAATGCAATTTTTCTTAAGACTTTGTGGTCCATAACATGATCAATGTGACCTAATGTTAAATTCAAATTAATATATAGTTACTTTATTCTATGAAATATGCATGTTTGTCGATAATGTCGATTTGAGATGTTATCCCTACTCCATCTGGCCATCTGGGTATATAGGTATAGGTACTATAATATTTGTAACAACAAAGATGCTTGGCTGTGATAAGGTTATGGCATATGCGAGTTTCTATGGTACTTAGCTACATAAAAATAACGTATTTTTTCAAACGATTAAAATTCTTCATGTATAATCAAAACTATGAGCAGTTTATTAAGAGAATGGCTCATACACCAATTAGGTGTAGAGGTTAATTCTCTACACCCTAATAATTTAAGTTCTAAGTTTCAAAATGGAATGTTCATTGGAAAAATACTTCAGAACTATGGCATAATGAGTTCAAAAGATTTTTCTCTATTGGTCGATGAAGAAGATGAAGTGATAAAAAAATCGAATTTTCGGCACCTCAAAATGTGGTTGAACGTGTTACATATTCCATTGGACAATGACACTGTTAATGGAATAATATGTGGAGAAAGTTCAGTCATTTTTGCATTTTTGTATAAATTGTGTTTTCTTCTTGAATGTCCAAACAATTTAAATATAATTGGACACGCCAGGAAGTTATATAAATCACTCGGAAATTATGATTTCTCACATAGATCATTTACGCCTGGAAGAATTGCCAATTTTCCAAACAATAAACAAAAACTAAATCAGAAAACAATTGGTTCAAAATTCAATGAAAATCTTAGTACGCTGTATGAGAATGATAGGTTAGCTTACTTTGAGTGTAGTTTATCAGGAAAAATCAATGCATGGACTGCCAGGGGATACCAGTCTTGTAACAGGTAATTGCTAAATTGCTAAAATTAAATAATTTTTCAGCTACCTATCTATAGTTTAATCAATTCATAAGACATAAATATATGTGTTGTTGGTTGTGCTCGTGACCATTATTGATCATTTTTTTACACATTATTATTGTTTTATGTAGGTAATATTATGTTAGTACATTTTTTTCATACTACATCGTTCTTAAATTTTTTAGTAAAATGAAAAGTTAATTGGGTGCTTACAATTGAACGTAGGTGTGAAGCGCTTCTAGTTGTTTTAGTTAGGTATCTAAATGCCATAGACCGAATGAGCCTACAAACTTTAGTTGGATTCTTAAGCCTTATACTAATTGAAAATTAAAATTATTATTTATTAATTTTGTCAGTAGATTTCATTGAGATTGTAATAATACACAAATCACACAAGATAAGTACTCGCTATCACTGACCGCTCTGAGCTTACAAAAGGCTTGTCTATCAGTATAGTGTCCATAATATGGAAGTGAGTGCCGCAACTAGGCCTAAAATGTTGGGGGGGGGGAGTTGCCCTTACCTGGTATTACATGAAAAGTAACCCCCATACTCCCTATTCACTAAAAATATAAAAAAATTAGACGAAAAAAATATGTTTTATTCAAGTTTCATTCTTCATAATAATAGGATTACTGATTAGTATTGGACATTGGTACTATCTGTATATTATAATTCAGTGAATATACTATAAAATCATGTATAATAATTGTACTAATGAACTGACATAAATTGTTTCCTTAAAACAAATATAGGCATATCTATAGCTAACGATATTTACCATGTTTATCATAGGCAATATAAAATAATTATCAACTTTAAATAAAAATTTAATAATTTAATTGTTTTACAAACCTCTACCTAGTTGCGCTTATGGTGGTAGTATTATACATAAAATAAAATACAATCTAAACTTGTGTATCCAATTAATTCAATAAAAATACCCTGTCAACAAGTTTTATACATTTTAAATTTAAATGATGCAAATGTTTTTATATTTTTTTACGATTATGTACTCAATTGATTTAATACATTTTTTTTGTTTCATTTTTAATATGATTTTAAATGATGAAAGAAGATATTTATTTAACATTAAAACCCGGAAAGAACACGTAAAAGTATATGAATTGTGGAGAACAGAGACCACTAATACATATCTGAAAAAAAACTTGGAAAATAACATTCGTCATAACCAAGAAGTTTTAAGGAATAAATCTATATTGGAAAGGCTAAATTGTATGTCTGATTGCGAAGAACAATTGTTAAATAAAATCAATGATTCAAGACTGGTTACAAAAAAACGTAAAACATTTTTCGTTAAAAATAATGTGGAGTTAATTAAAAGTAATATAGTTCATGGAAAACATGACATAAGTGAAGAACACAAATTAAACATGAAAATAAAGGTTTGCTGAAGGAATATTTTTCTAAAATTATTTTGTATTGAATTTGATTTTATTATAGCTCATAGAAAAAAATAATGATTTAGAGAACAAGGAAAGAACAATAATAATTAAAAGTGTAGTTCGAGATTTGTTTGATCTTAGTATCAGGAGTGCTGCTTACATTAAGACTTATGGTGGTAATGTTCCTAAATATTTATGGAATAATTGGATGAATATGTTTATAAAAGGAAGACCACTGTTAAACACACTGGATGATACACTTGGACTTTTATTAGACACCAATTATGTGACTGAGAATAAACCTTATTCTGATGAAGAGTTGGAAACCCAGGCTATACTTGATAGAATAGATATTATGGACTATGTAGAAAGGAAGAACGATTGGTCTGAAAATCAACGTTTGAAATCTGAATCTCATGCATCAACAATTTGTCGAGCTCTTGGATTCTTGGTCTATGATGTTTTTACTTTGTATTATGCGCTACCGCCTTCATCGATTTCCATAGATGATTTTATACTTGGGCCGGTCTTTGGGGTTTTAAGTGGTAAAATCAAGGAATCATTAAAACAAGACATTTGTAATGCACTTATCAAACGGAATATACTACCTGTGTTACCAATAGCAGCTTTACAGTATTGTTCGAGAGCTTATTGTCAGCTAACAGACAATGATGAATTAATAGAAACATTAGAAGATTTAGAAGATTCAGACAATCAAGACGAACCAGAAGATCCAGATGTGCCAGATGGTAATAGTAAAAATCATTCAGATCGTATTTTTTTGTAAATTTTAAGTTTTTAAGAAGAAGTCTTTATTACTATTAGTAACTGCTGCGGTAAAAATTATGTTTCTGACTCCGCAATTGGTACAATAAAACAATTATTATAATTTATTAATTTTTACCATAAAATTACAATTAAGTATGTTTTAAATATGATAATAATTATTGATTTTGATTTAAATATTTTTTATCATGACCTATTACATTTTTTAAAGTGTTACAATAATTGTGGATTCATGCATTTGTGTATCATATTAAAATCAAGACAATATGAAATGGGATTTTTCATTTATTGTATTATAGTGTATTTATGTAATATTATATTTATATTACCTATGTTGGTATCCATACTTTCCACTTTGATATGAAACACAATATACTTTAATATAAATGTGGGTACATAATACATTAAATAATTTGTATTGCATTTAAAATTTAAATCACATCCATTGTTACCTCAATATTTATTGAAATTTGAAGTTTTAATGCATGTTTGCATCAAGTAGATATCACATATAGACGTATTATGAAAAATATACATTTTTATATGAGGTAATGAGATTAAGAAAAATATAGCTTTTCAGATGATCAAAAAACATTTATTGAATAAGCAAATTTATAACTTTATAAGTATATAAATTTATTGTAAAATATTTTTATTTTATGTAGCAATCAGCAAGAAAATATATGTAGGCAATTTAAATTGATGTTAGTCTGGAATTGTATTCAAAATTATTTTCTTGAGCTATATTTCTGTAAGTTACATATCATTGTTGAAATATTAACATTTTAGATTAAAAATTGCATTGTTATTACTTATTACCTGTATAAAATTGGAAATGTAAATTATTGAGGTTAATGTTTTTTAATACCTACCTTCTTTAATAGCAACTATAAAACCACCTAATCATATTTTATTTACATTCGGTACAATATAATATAACTTCATTAACTCATTAATATTTTTGAAGAACCTAACCTTGAAGAGCAGTACAAATATTAATATACCTTAATATTAATATTAATATTAATACATGTATTTATTAGCAAGTAAGTTACAGTTAATTTAAGTCTTGATGCTTAACTATTTAAAAAAAAAATGTTTTTGCACTGTCTAATTAGTAATTAGCTCATTTTACAAAGCATACTCATTGTTATATAAAATCTAACACATACTATTTTTTTATCATATCCACCTATTATGTTCATTGCTTATCAGAACTAACAAATGGTAAGGATTCTTTAATGTAGGAATGCTAATCTAAGTACCTATGTTTATATTATTATTCTTGAGCTATTGAAAACATGTAAAGGTATTGATAAGGAGTCTACAAGCTACAAGTGTTATTTGCTTGAGAAAACTATGCAGTACAATATCAACACATATTAAATATCAGAATGGAAGTCATTTCAAAGCAATGATAAATTATATGATGTACAACTTTTATATAGCAATATCTGTGTTGTATAGAAGATATTCATATCTAGCAAAGCATGAATGACAGAATATCTAGTATGAAGTATGCGAAATCCCAACTAATGTAACCTATAATATGATACTCATAATATGCAGAAATTCCTAATTTTATTTTTTTAAAAAAAAATGCAATTAGTCACGTTCAAACACCCAAGATGCTCCCAGTATCAGTTTAACAGTGCAGTTTTTTTGGTATGTTTTTCAAAAGGTGTTTGGTCTCCTTAATTTTAGTCTTAATTTATTATTGATACCTATATTATGACCATTGATATTATTTACAATAATTGTATAATTTTGAAAATCCTCAAGTGAATTAAATTTTTGGCTAATTATTAATGACTCGGTGAATGATTAATGTATTTCATTATTTTTTATGAGAAATAATTTGTCTAGAAAGCATACAAAGATTATCGGAAGGGGGGAATGGAAAAATAAAAATAAAAATCTGAGTCTGTGGATGTGCGGTTATTGAAAAATGTGTTTACAATTTTCATTAGTTATTAAAATATTATACAAATTTATTCTGTGAATCACAAACCAAAATTGTAATGATTTAAAGATTATTAAAAAAAAACAGAAACATAAATTCAAATGTTGAAAAAGTGTAAAATACTACTTACCTGTATCATGCTTTTTAATAATTATTAAATTAGTAAAACTATTGTTGAACAGAAAATATATCAGCTCCCGAGAATCCAAAGATACCAAATGAAGCAGAAACATCAAAACAAACACAAACAAGCAGGAAATTTGAAAATTATCAAGAATTAGTAGAATGTGGAGAGACTGCGTTCCTTCATATTTACAAAGGCAAACCTTTACCAAAACATTGTCTTATTGACTGTGTACTGTATTATATAAAAGCAAAAAAAGTGCCAGAAGGTTATGTATTTATAGAATTTTCAAAAGAAGACATAATAACTTTAGAAGAAAGGTTGTCTAATAGGAACTCACCACCTTTTGGGACACACAAGTTTATGAAAGACTTAAAACCAATTATTTTGGCTCCATTTAAAGGGCCAGATTTAGTTGGTATAGGAAGATATGAGACCTCATTTACCAGATATTTAAAAGTAAGGCATAGATAGTTAAATAATATTGATAACAAGTTATAGTAATTCATATATATATATATATATATCAATTTTAGATTGTATCTGATGAATATGATTTGGATAAATTTAATGATTTACATGAGTATTATAAATCTCATAAGATATTAACATTATTACAAACAAAAAGTAAAGATGTGGATTTGGATAACTATAAGATTGAATTAATATGTGATGTTTTAAATGGTCAAAACGTGAACTGGTCTAACGAGAGTAATTGGGTGAATTGTATTCATGATATGAAAAAATACCAAGACAATTATGAGGCTGCAAAGAGTTCAAGTGGATTTAAGAATAGTTCAAGTTCACCAATAAAAGTAACAAAAAGTGTGTTTAAAAGAAAAAGATTGCATGGGAAATCAGAATTTGAATATTTGGATTACATATCATCCAGTAAAGTAAACATGATTTCAAATGAATTACTTGACTCTAAAGGTGATATAACTAGGCCCGAAGAAGTTAAATCGAAATTGTTCAATATACAAATCAATGCTGACATTGGAACAGTATTAGTACAGTTTTGGATGTCAATGGAAAAAAACTTTATTCAGAACATGGGATTGTGTTTCTTTAATAGAAGAATACTTATTTCTAACCAAATGCCTTATATGTCTTCAATTAATAACTATATTAACGAAATACTAAAACAACAAAATATAGAAAAAATAGAACTCGTTAAAGCATTACAATCTGACTTGTTAAAAATACCAAATGATGCACTGGTGATGCCTGATTTGACTAGACAATTGATTTCGACTGTAGCGGATACTAGAGTTATCCTAACACAATTGACAAATCAGAAAATAAAGGATTGTAGACAATTTATAAGAAATGAAAACATTGATAAAAGGCTTGATGATGCAATGAATTCAATGATTCTAGTTTATAAGCATATGTTACAAACCGAAGTTTGTTAAATATTATGCGTTTTATTGAAAAAAATGACTTAAACACTGATTTTATTGAATTAGGTTGATCGAACAGTGAATACTATACTTTTCATTCATTCATACATGTCTAAAGTATACAATAAAAAGTTAACTGCATCAGTAATTCCAAACCATATTGGAGTTACATTATCGAAAGAGCTAGAATTTAAATCAAAGGGGGTAGAACAAGTGGCAAGTGTTGAGTATTATTTTAAATGGCTCGAAGCCAGTATAATCATGGTTAATAATAAGCTCAGAGCCACATTAAAACTCACATATGAATGGTTAGCAGAAATGAAGAAAATCCACAGTGCAAATCCATTAGAAAGCAGTTCTGTGTATTTGAAAATATGGAAATTCTTGACAGATAAGGAGAATTTTAGATCTACCGATCAATTAAAATTGATACTAAACAGATTTCATAAGGACATTAAGGTAATTTTCTTATAATATATTTTTGAACATTAAAATATTTTTTTTAGTTATTCATTTCTGCATGTCATTATACAACCAGAGAACATTTTTAGATGTCTAAATTAAAAGTGTATGTAATCCGACAATAGGAAATGGAAAGTTATATTGTGCAGAATCAATTAGATATTAATCGACGAATAGATGATTGTCTACAAAAAGAGCTTTCTGGAATTGATTGTATATGTAATTTATTTGAAGCTGCCATAAATGAGAAACAATATGTTCGCCATGAAATCATATTTTTCGACAATAATTTTTATCTGAATGCTGACAATGTTCTGCAGCCAAGTAACCCTCCACCCCATCCCTTTCCTTTATTAGAACCTGAAGATCAGTGCATTGTAACTATTCATAATCTAAAGAAAATTACAAATAAATTGGTGGCAAATTGTCCGAATCGACGTATTTCTTTAGTTGCACTTTCTAGTTTACTACAAACTTACTTAAAACATCATCCTGAAATTGAGTAAATTATTGTTAAAAATGAATAAATACTAATGAAATATTAATTTTAATATTAAGTGGTTAATAGGTGGTTTAATACAACCAATTTTGTACTGCGCACTATGTTTGGATACAATGTAAACTTTGTTGATTGGTCCGATTTTATAATACATTGTTTGGAACTTCCTAATCCTAACGTTGAAGATTTGTTATATCTCAAAAACCAATATTCGGAATTGGAGAAAAAAAGACAAAAAAATCCTAATCAAAATTATACAGAAGGTATCTATTTTCAGTTAGCTACTTTAACTTGTAACTAATTTAATAATTTTCAGGTACCATAGATAAGGATGAATTTGATTCAGTTTTGCTGTGGTATCAGAAAATTTTACCACCAAATCCTTCAATTTATTTTCGATTTATAAAAATCAAAGAGTTGTTATTTAAAACTTTTTCTATTAATGGAAAATTAGATTATGTTACAATGCTACTAGTTCTATGCAAAGACAACCACTCATTTGTGGGATTAATGAAAGCCATCAGCTTAGTAACGGATCAAAACATTATGGTTGATGAATTGGATAGTTCTAACAGTATGAATGAAAGACATTCTGTTAATTTGCCTACAGATACAATATATAAGATTTTAATGATCTGCCTCAAAAACTATAAAGTAATTATTTTGAAATGTTTCTTTTAAAATAAAATTGTTTTAAATATGCATGTACAAATAGGATCCAAACAATAGTGACATCGAAGATTTGGTAAATTCCATATTAAATTTAGACAGTGATATGCTTCAACATAATGGTGATACATTTTCCATATTAAAATTACTTCAGAATGATGAACTTAAGACGGTATCTGAAATTGGATATAGATTTAATTCAAGGCCTTTGTCTAGTATTGTGAACAGTCTTAAATGATTATAGTATTGACATGATTATTTTGTTATCAATAATAATGAATAATATTATCTTGTAATAATAAAACAGAAATTCCCTCACCCTTCTAGGTTCCACATTTTTATGAATAATTTGTTTATAAAATATACTACATTTTAGTATTTTTACCTGGATTCTTTCATTTTCCTATCATGTGATATAATTTGATATTTGATTTAGTGGATAGTAGGTTGAGTAATGAGTATTTAAGTTGCACTGAAAAGCTGTAACTTTGAATTTTTAAATTCAAACATTTATCGATTTACACTTAATAGAATCATGGATGTTATCAATTTTTTGTTGATATTTGGTTTATCTGTTCTAGTTTGGCATCCAAACAAATATTATAACCTAGATTATGACATAGTGTTACACAAATAGAGAGCAAAACATAGTTTTGTACATCGAAAAAGCGTTTATTAAAAATATTCCTGCACATCATTATGCTTAAGATAACAATAACTCCTTATATACATAGTTAATACTTAACATTAAATAATTGGCCTCTCAGTTTTTTTCTTTGATTTTGTGTCGTGTGTAACAAAAATATATAAAATAAAATAACTAAGGGACATATATTGTTGAGTTTAACAAAGATGACGATTTAAAAACATTAATAAATGGCACATTTTTCTAATGGCGACAAAAAAAAATAGTAATAATAATAGTAGTAATAATAGTAATAATAATACAATAATAAGTCGCTCGGACAGCAAACATGCGTATGGTACGCACTGTCAAGTGGACGACCGCGATATAATTTATATAAATATTAAATTATAATCATAATAATAATTAAAATAATAATAATAATAATAAGATATTAAAAATAATAATACACTGTTTAGTAATCCTCGTCTGCGACATATCAACAGTCTGGTGTCCCCGAAACGGAAAAACTTGTATTTTATAATATATTTTTGTTTGTCGATAGATAATATTAATAGCTTGGTAATACAAAGTTAAGAATGCGTGTGAGGATGTGTGTAGGTCGCTTGCGTGTTTAATTAAACTTTTCTTGAAATGCTTTCGACAAAAAAAAAACGGATAAATTCAAAAATCGTTGATTATGTCTATGCTATTATATTATATACGTGTGTGAAAGTCGTAGTCGACTGTCGCGGCATACGGTATCCCGGAATCAGGTGTTCTATACAGGTTATGTGTAGAATTACATTACTAACACGTCTTAGGCAGACGCGTGCGGTCGTCCAAAAATCATCAAAACGTCACTTGCAAACATATTTTTGTACACAATAATAAAATATTAAACTTAATTTTATCAATAATATATATTATATTTATACTGTATATTGTAATATTATGTAGGTGTATTGTGTAAGGTAGATATTATATCATCAAATACTTCACAAGAATATTGGAGTATCGATTTATTGAAACATCGCGTGCGAATTATGCAAACAAAATTGATTTTTTCTTAAAAGGTTATTTTTATAGGTATATTTTTTAAATTATTATTATGTTTAGCGAGTTAGTTAGGACAATTTGTTTTCGGTTGTCTCGGAAATCAATTAAAAAATTAATTGAGTAGGCACTAAATAAAACCAGCGGAAAACGGTTTAGTGTTTCACCGTTGAAAAACTTTCGAAACATTAATGATCCTATCTAAAATAATTTGATTCCCGATAGATTTATACAACTTTGATTAATATTTAATTTTAATTATTCGATGATTATTATCATCAAATTTCAACAGATTATTAGGCCATTGAATTATTTTATAACCGCTCACCTTGATTAGTATTATGGGTACAATAATTTATGTAAAATAATATGAGTGTTTTGGTCCTTTGAAAAAATACACTTAGTTTCGGTTTTTATAAATATTATATATAATTGAAAAATTCAACAGATATTCAGTAAATTCGAAAAACCAATTCGTTAAAAAATCAGCAGTAAAAGAAATCGGAAAATAGGCAATATGAAAATCACGAGACGAATGTGTAATAATTAAACGAAACAGAAAAATAGAACTTAAGTATATAATATTTATTATATTTTACATTATATTCGTGTGTATCACGAAGTGCCTTCGCCTGCTAGCCGGAAACACAAATTCACGGTTAAAACTAAAAACGACGAAATAGCTATAATATTAAATGTAAACCTATATCATATTATATTCATAAAAAATATATTTTGAGCAAAAATTGAAACAGGAAGAACGCGGCAACGGAATCTCCCCGCGGGGCAGAGAATAAAAAATAAATAATGAAAATACAAAATATAAACGCCCTCTGCGCGTTACAGTCCTGGGGGTACGTTTTAACGTATATAATATTATCTATAATATATTTGATTTTTGTCGATGATTTTTTTTTTTTTTAAATAATTTCCCATATAACGTAACATTTATAACAATTCGTATAGGAGTACATTGTGTGTGTGTCCGTCTGTCATTATGTGTTAATTATTTACTACTGCAGTCATTTTCTCGAGTTCCTTCCGTTCACACTGCCGCTGGACGAACGGTATGATGAACAGCATCACACCACTGGCGGCGATGTTCGATCCCGAAAGGTAGAAACCCGGGTTGTAAGAGCCCGTCACGTCGTACAGCCACCCTACATTAATAAAAAAAAATTAAGTTATTTAAAATTAAACAGGCATCTTTATAATATCGATATCAATATGTGATATTGCTATCGAAATATCGTAATATTATCAGTAGTTATATGGCATGAAGTTATCAATTTACGGCAATCGATATTATTGTATTTTACTATACCATATGTATTATGTACCTATAAGTGAATATTGGGAAGATTATTTTATATATTATACTTGAAAAAAAAGTTTACCTAAATAATAGTCATTAATACAATATTGCTGTATAATTCGTTATAGGGAAATTGGGGTTCCACAAGACACGAAACTTTTTCCTAAAGGTGCCGTGGTCGTAAACGTTTGGGAACCACTGGTACAAATGATATGCCTACAGGCACAAAACAATACAGGATGCTATAGGATGTTTCACTGCGTGTTAGTTTTTGCCCACCTCCCCCAATTGGAAATAATGTCTCACTGATCAATATTGTAACGTATTGCAGCTTCAAAATCTGCAAGTATGAATCTTTTTTATCATCATAATATTTTATCTTGATCACCAAAACATAACATTTTTAATTTTCTACATATTTATGTTTACGATTCAATAATAATAATAGGTGCAAAATTGTCTAACAAAGAAGTTATAATAGTACGTATAATATAGTAGTATAAAGAAAATTAATTATAGTTACTTCTTCATTAGACTAAATTTTATAAAATATAAAACCAAATTATCTCGAACATATTTTCCTCTTCAACTTTGATAATAGTTGTGTAAACTCTAACATTGTCCTAAATGTAACAGATTCTGGTTTTGCTTCAGGGAATTTTGGTATATTGTCGGAAAAAATATAATAATTATACGATGTCCGAGGGACATTGGGACACTGATGTGACTAACTGATATCGCTCTACAATAATCAATCGTTGAGGTTTAATATACCTATATGATATATTTCATGCGCACCCATCACAAGAACAAATACCGCACCGACGACTTCTTAATGGATTTACATTAAAATTCTTGATGCAGGATTAACGTTTTCTCGGAACGCATAATCTATCGATAGACGTCGGAATGAAGACGAGCTTATTCGGGAGGTCTTACATACCATTATTAATCATCATAATATATTACCGATTGTCGTGAATGCATAATAATGTAATATGCAATGCGCAACGGATTAAATAAATGGGTTACCGGCTATGGGTGGTCCGACGAGTGAGGCAATGCCCTGAAACATCAACAGGATTCCAAAAGCGTTTGTCAATTTATCCAGGCCCAGCAGGTCCACCAGGATCACCGAAGTCAGACCGACGTACGCACCGATCGTGGATCCGAAAACGATAGTGTACAAGGATAACGAGACTATGCCCGTGCAGTATGTGCTCAACATCGTAGCTGCGCCATGAAACAAACCAAAAAATCATATAATTGACAGAATATTTAAAATATTTAAAATAATTAAATATTATAATAACTAAATGGTTATAGATAATACTACAATAAGTGATAGGCGAAGATGTGGCAGGTAAATAGTAAGCGATGTGCCATGTGCGTACCACAAATAGGGTTCGGTACTTAACACTTAAAAATAAGCACAATTGTATGAAACAAATACACTTTTATGTAATAAAGAACGCCATAAGACACTTCTTAAACGGCTCACAGAATTATTATGTTTAAAAATATGGTCTTTAAGCAAGTATCTATGAGATAGAAGTTATTATTTTTTAATTAAAACAAATTAAGAAAGTTGATTCAGTTAAAACTGTTGCATAATTACTTCCGTTTTTCTGAATTTTTTTTGGTTTTTTCCAATTATATTTAAAAGAACAATAAACTTTTGATTTTGAATTCCCAAAATACAAATTTTTTTTTAAAACTAATTTTCTTACAGAAATCACCCTCAAAATTTAATATTGAAGCATTTTTTTCTTCCTTAAAGGTAATAACTGATGAGTTTAGACTAACAAAAAAAATTTAAAAAATATATATTATTATACAAAAATATTTTCATTTATCCATGAAACTGGTTGCCACATATACTGTTCTAAAAAAGTTACAAAACAATAATAATTTATGAAAAGTCAGTTTAAAAAAGTGGGTATAAGTAGTACCATCTAACTTCATTACATTCTTTACTCCCCTTAGAATCTAATAGGTTGAAAAAATATTTATACTTTATCAAACCAAACATTATTTTAAAATACCTATTATAATTTAAAGCTGTATAATATATAAGTGAGCACAATACCAATTACACGTAATTAATAGGTGTTAAAATGATACTCAACTTATACGTATAATTCATCATCACTTAGCCAAAAATGATTACCAAATTTAAATTTTGAAAAAATCTATAAGTATATAACACTGTTTATGCTTCAGCAGTCAAGCAAACAGTTTTTGTCTTTTGGCTACAAGGCTACAAAGGCAATAGTGATTTGCTGTGACCAATATCGACCGTTTGTATATGATTATAATACATATATATATATATAGTTAATACTCGATATAGGTATACACTTATTTGGCCACAGTTAGAATCAAAGCTGATAAGACTTATGTCCTATACATGTTTTATTTTGAACACGTGCCTGTATAATACAATAGTATAAAATAATTGATAATATTCAATGTGCGTTGTCAAAACATCAAAATGTATCACATTAACACAACTCCTTGACGACAGCCTTATTTGAATAAATTATATAATAATGCTGCCAATAAGACACGTCCATAAAAACGCGACTTCACATTAATGAATTTGTTCAAATGTACATTGCACCCTGAATCCGAACTACAGCTGTCGTATTTGTCTGGGAAAAAAGTGTTAATAGAAAATGTACGCTTACCTATACCACAAACAGTTAAACACAGATTGTACACCATGAGCCTATTTATCCACGGTTTGTCCGATATAAATCCGAGTATGATCCTTCCCAATGTGTTGGCTATGCCCAATAACGCTAACAGGTAACTTGAATGATTCGATGCTATGCCCATCATGGTGGCTTGAGGCTGGAACAAGTAATACTATTAGCACGACATAATAATAATAATAATTAATAATAAATAAATAATCGAAAAAATAACCTGTTTTTACATTAAGTATATGATGAACTAATAAAATGTAATAAATTATATAAATTACATTGAAAAATGTCAATAAAAAAGTAATTTTTTCAATTTAATTGCAACCTAGGACTTGTTATTCAGTTAAAATTATTAAATTAGTATTAAGTTTTTTGTACATTCCAAAAATGTAATATTTAAACCGTGGTGAACAAAATGATTGCATCAGTATGAATAGAGATGCGTACCTGCTATACTAACGCAACAGTGTATATAATATATTATATTTACCACAAAGTACCTACAGGTATTTAAGTAGTCTTTATACATACTCACCACCAAGTACAAGTACGGTATGTTGAAGCCAATGCTCGTCAAGAAGTTGGATATTGTGTACAGTATGAATACGGGGTCTTTAAGTAGTGAGAAATCCAGCATTGTCTTTATTGTGCTCTTGGCATCGGCAGAACAACAGATACCGTCCGAAAATTGGTCGCTTTCTATGTTTGTGTTGGTCATTTCGGTGGCATAAGCACCAGCGTTGGTTGACTGCGATATGGTCCTGAGGATACATACATGTGTTAGGTTTGCTTAGGTGTTTTAACTGTTAGGTATATCAGTATTTAGAAAAGTATAGGAGATATTAATAAGTGTAGTTATATGACAAAATAGGAAAACCGATTTTTCACCGAATTAGGCACCCATCTCACACATTCCCACACTACACACACATCCACAGACAAAGACTTCCCAGATTTCAAAAATCAGTCATACAACATTGACTTGAATTCTAATTGAATAATAAAATGTACTGACGGTATTTTCATTAAAGCTAGTTAAAAATGATATTATTTAATTTATAATATCATGGTTCAATTGCATTTGTTGCACTTTTCATTTCAGGCGAATTGAAAAATGTTGTATATCTTTAAATGCAAATTGAAAATGAGATTATAAATAATTCAAAAAATATTAATTTTTAGTTCACTTCTTTGTTGATATTAATTAGAATAATAAGATTTTTAGATTTTAATATAGGGTTACCACTGGGTATCTTCCCTAATCTAATTACCCATATTATTTTTTTACTTGTCACTCACCAAACCTACTTATTGTACAAAAACCATGCATAGATTGTAGATTTCTTCAAATAAATAAAAAAAAGATTTTAATGATCAACTTTTGACGATTCGTCCACAGCACACCAGTCAGAGTTACGTGGAAAGAATCACTGAGAAAGTTTTAAACATGCCAATAAATACAATTCATGTTATTATTACGATTAAATGCATTTATAAATTAGAATAAAACTCATATATACTACATAAAACTTGCCAAGTTGCATGAACAATCACTAATCATTTAATGAATCAATAGTGAGCTTTAGGTCCTTTAAACATGATTTAGTGACCAATGATTGTTCCATTAAATTTTATTGGACCGTTATATGAATACACTTTCCATTGCAACCCGGCATAATTGGAATACAATTAATTTCAATGGTATAATTCAATTATTAGAGACTCCAATTTTCAAAGCTAAAAATAGACCCATTGCAAGCAGAAAAGTGTTGTTTCTATTTAAAATATTGAAGATTATTTTACTTGAGAGAACTTATAAAATTAATTCTAATAGATGAAAAACCTAACCTATTTATTATTTCGGTACATGTACTTTTTCTGTATTTTTAATATTTACCAAAAAAGTAAAATATTAAATAATCATTTTAGCGAAAAATATGACAAAAAAAAATCCGAATTCAAAAATATCTTATAAGTATTTGTAGAAAGATAATGATGCTCATTTACCAATAGTCATATTTTATATCTTTTAAGTTAATTAAAAACCAACTGTAACTTTTTCGAAAATCACTGTCTCTCATGCAATACTTATTTCATGAAGTATATTTATAATTCTAGATAACTCGAACACTTGAAAATAAATGTGAAACCTAATACAAAATATCATACACAATTTCATGTTATGTGTATACAATTGTACGTGGTTTAATGTATTTACATTTTACAGTAGAACTCAATACAGAAATCGGATATAAAAAAACCTTTCTTAAAAGATTTATCTTCCCTGATAGAGCACGAAAATAGTGTTTATTGAAGCGTATCTACATTTTTTTGTTTTCATTAGTAAACAAAGTGTTTGTATTTCATGGACATTTATACCAGTATGAAATTAGAACATGATAATATGACAATGAAGAATTTTAACGGTCAAACATTCGAGCAGTGTATATTATTATTTATTACATACTATATACAATCAGCAATTATATTCAATTGGGTGTAAAATATATGTGGAGCTGAATTACCGATAAAAATATTTTTTTTCACTATATTAAGAGATAAGAAAACGTGTCTATAAAAATAAAGAGATGAATACGGAACAAACAAATAATATGTGACTAACACATTTTTCAAAAGTAGGTACCTATCTAATACGGTTAAATATAATATTGAAAACAAGATAAGAACTTGACACGAGTATTATGATGCAGACAGGTAACACCTAGGTACTATTTTGGATAGTATTTAAAGCACGAAATTCACCTATAATAATAAAAAAGGGGAAAGTAGACATCAGCTGTGCTGTAAAGTGGGAAGTAAGTGTACCTGGTCACCGAGTAGGTCATTGTAATGGATGTATTCAATTCGAATTCAATGATAAATGATTACATGCATGAAAAACGATTCTGAGCGGAGGCAGTCTGTCAGCCTAAATTATCATATATTTTAAATTGTTATTAATTATATCTAATAGTAATTTGTTTAACTATTAGTAATACGGTATCAACTATAATTAATAGACAACAGCGTAAATTTAAAATCTAAATGGTTTGAAAATGTCAATGTGTGCATAAAATATAATAATACCTATATGCAATAAATTCCTGAGAACAATATTTTTGAATTACAACATACTTCTCCAAAATTTGATAATCGTGCCTTAGGAACCAATATTTTTGAATAGCTATAAAAGCAACATACGAGGATCCTTGTATGTATACAGTTTTCAAGTCTTTTAACAGTTCGAATGTTTGTCGATATTTAAAGAAAAAAAAATTTAAAAAAATCAAAATATTCAAATATCTATACATTTATGAATACAGTCAAAATATTTCGAAAATTATACTCTGTGTATTTAATGAATGTATAAAAATGTTTGGACAAAATGTTGAGTGCCTATAGTTATTCAGTTTTTAGTTTCATCAAAATACAATTTTGACTATTGTTAATTTTTTTTCTATATTTGAAAGGATTTGATTATAAAGGGCACATTAGATTGATACATTTTGGTTATTTTCAAATCGCAACGTACAGCATTTTAATAATGAACATTGAACATATTAGCCATTGTATTTTTCGAACATAGACCACGTAAATTATCTGTTTTGAAAATCAGCAGAAGTGTTACAATTGTTGAAATGGTGTTACCAACACGGAAGAATAGCTCTCAACGCGATTCACACGGTGCGACGAGTTGAGAAAAATCGAAAAATCCCACCATTTGTTAGGGTTTAGGTCGATTCTGTCAACAGGGCGTGCCATACTAGGACGTACTTTAGTTTAAAAAAAATATTAAACCATCTTCATACTTGAAAAAAATGGACGAAAGCCCTCACGCGCAGAAGTACACTACACGCGAAGGGTGGTTTTAGCCTGCAGTACAATAATTCATACATATCCATATTATAAAGGTCGATTCGATACTACACGAGACAAAACTTGTGATTGTTGCTCACGCAGTGTACATATCGTTACATAATAGTATAATATACATACCTATCCTAACTACAGCGCTACGAAAATATATAATACAAATGTATTATGCAGTCTTTCGTTGTATCTCGTTGTGTTGTTTACAAATAAATCAAACACTTATTTTTATAAGAATTAACGTAGGTACTAACTTTTTTTTTTTGCAATATATGTCGGTAAACATGTTGAGGCAAAGTTACAAACACCTTTTGGGTTCATACTACTGCATTTTAATACTGCATACATAAATAGGCAAAAAATAAGCCTCAGGCTGTACTTATATAAGTCAGCCACCAAAAATTATTATTTTTAAGTTTATACAAATTTACCGAACAAGTACTTAAAATCATAATAAATTATGAGAGCTCTTTTATTAGAGCACAATAATAATTTAAAAAAAAAAGGTTTTTAGTAGAAAATTATTGACGGAGACAAACGAAATGTGACATTATGTTTACACTTCTCGCACGTTTACACTAGAACATTGTTCTATCGTTTAACTACATTAGAAATATTATGGATTTTATATAAGCCGTCAGTTGAATGCAACAAAACCTAGTATGTAAATTATGTTAACTGAACAAATATTTTCAGCACAGCAGTTTCGAAAAGCATTAACTCGGTCAAATGCAACGATGATACTTTTTATAATTAATAACAACTGTTAGGTAAAGTTTTTATTCGGTAATATAAAGTTCAAAATTGTTTTAAAACTAGGGGAACAAAACAAATCTTATTATTTATTATTGTGTTAACGTATTTTTAAGGGCAATAGTTTCTCTTAATAATTATATAAGTAGGTACTTTAATTAGGTTTTATCTGCAATCATTATTCATGACGCACAATAGTTTTTTTTATCAAATAATAAGAAACACCGATAAATACTTTATTTTCATAGAAATTCCAAAAAGTAACATTTGTTTAATCGATTATTGAAAAAAGATTCCTACTATGGCAAAATAAACTTTTCCTAGTAACTGACATGTAAAAAATAGTTCATTGTTTAATGCTGAATAAAAGATAATCGTCAAGTTATAATCTTATTATGATTCTTGAAAAAACAACAAAAGTAAATAGATCTTCATGGGCCAAGTGCCAGTCATCGGAAAGTACAAATGTATAATACAGGAAGCTGAAAATTGTATTCGTAATTTACGACAAATTATTTAAGTACCTATATAAGCATCAAGTTAAAGAAAAACATACTAACTCGCTCAGCAGTATAGTAAGTCTTGAGTGTAACTCGTCATTGAATATAGGTTACTGTAATAATGTAATATATGTGTTGAATTTGAATTCAATTTTAACTTATAAAACATTATATAGGTATATACGAAAAACAATTATTCGTCGAGAATGTGGGTTTATAAGCAGTTATATTTATATAAGAAATAAGGATAATATATTATATTACACTAGCAGTATTCCTTACTTCACTAGGGGAAAAAATGAGTAAACATAATATATGGTGCTTGGTATATTTCAATTTCAGTGTTCTTCATACTTTCCCGAGCAAGTCGTGTCAGTGAACCTATTGTTTAAAGGGTAAATCCAACAGCGAGATAAAAACTCCGTCTGTGGAAAATTGAATAAGGCGATTGTTATATTTTAGTTTAAGTGTTATAACTTCAAGAGTATCGGTTTACCTCAGCTCATAAAAATAAACAATAGATTATGTAAGAAACATAGATATTTATCACGGCCAAGTCATTGGAATATTGGATCCAAAGAAATTTTTACATTTTAAAATATTGCTGTGATAACTGACTGATGGCACCACAGATGCATTTCTAATTACATCGATTAAATTTTGAGGAGAGGAATCGACTCTATAAAATTATGCTCAGAACTTGCTCTGTAATTGAGCGTAGTATGCTTTATAAATTTAAAAAAAAACCGTTTAAATGATTGAATAAGTGGTTCTAGAGCCAACTCTTGAAAAAAATAATAACTTTGACAACACTTTTAGATTTTTTAGTGGTTAAAATTACGAAAATCATTTCTTGGGCTAGACCTAACAGTTAATAATATAGTATAAGGA
Organism: Myzus persicae; assembly: GCF_001856785.1. Taxonomy (NCBI): domain Eukaryota; kingdom Metazoa; phylum Arthropoda; class Insecta; order Hemiptera; family Aphididae; genus Myzus; species Myzus persicae. Next base: position 99,343 of record NW_019100736.1, read on the forward strand.
ATCCTCGTGCAACATTACAAATTTCTAGACCCAGCAGTTTGGCCGTTTGAGCTATACATTAATATATCAGTCAGTCAGATTTTTAATCTATACATGGGTAAATAGGTATGGATATTTTTATATTTTCTGTCCAGATAATTATTTATTAATTATTTTTTATGTATTTTTACAACCAAATAAATGGATTTATTAGATTTTATAGTTAACACTAGAATTTAAATAGCTTATTATTCTTAAAAAAGGAGACAAATCACGATTATATTCTAGTTTTTAAATTATACAAGGTTAAGTTGGTAAAAAATTACTATACCTATTTAAAACGTAATGTTTACAAGAACCTGTCTTTTTAAATAGTTTAAAATTAATTGATCAAGGTCATTAAATTGTTAAAGTTCAAAGTAAAAACTTGAAGACTATTTTAGTTATTATATATTACAATATGAGACAACTATAAGCTAATAACACCGTACATTCTCTGAAGAATCTAAAGGTGAAGTATTTTATCACTTTAATGATAAGAGATTTTACAAATTTAATTGACAACTTATGAGGAACCGAAAAATATTTTGAAAATAACACCTTGACAAGAAAATACTGATATGAATATTTGGCGAAAATGTCAAGTATCTACAACACAGTATTTTTTTTAGAATTATGTCAGTTATTCCTATAATGACATATAAAGAAAAGTACCGGGAATTTCCAGAAAACATTTTCATAGAATCAATAGCTCCGTCCTAAATAAAATATATAAAATATATTAATTGCACCAAAATATCAATAATGAATTTTGAAATTTGCGTATTTAATTGATGGTTACCTATTTCTACTAATTTATTATAGCGTTGATTTTTCTCAAAATATTTGAAGCTTATTATATATGTGAATAAGTATAAATTAATACCTATACATTTTATTTTAATCTAATTATTATTTTACATCCTACATCCACCACTGGTGTTTACGCCCTTCACTGCAATAAACGACCACACTACCTACGCAACACGCATAGTATAATATAATATTTATATAGGTTACAGATATACTATTTGCAATATTTACCGAGCATCGGTCATTTATCAGCGTAGTCAACATTGGACTATCAATATATTTGAATAGTAATCATATATAAATCCGAGAATTTAAACCCAAATCTGTATCGCATTAAAACACATCGGTGCCCACGCATTTTAACCCATCATATAGCTTAAACAATATTAATTAATAATTACTATCCTTAAATTTATGTAATCATAACCGGGTCAGTACAAAATATTAGTACAATTTAGTCCTCGCCCGCACTTCCGGGTATATTTGCAGTGGTACAGAGGAAACTCTGGTAAATAGGAACTCTTTGGAACTCATCTAGGAAGTATTCTGTCATAATAAACTCCTATAAACATATTATAATGATTAAGAAAACTAGGGCACATAATAAATAGACCATCGTCTACAATTCTACACGGAAGATATGTTTTTTAAGCTTTTATTAGATTATATTTTTATAGGTAATGTTCTTACGTCGCGGCGTAAATACTAAACGACATCCAGGCCAACAATAACGATTCGTCGATACTAAATTTTAACATCAAAAAAGCTATATACACTCAATTTAAAAAGACTACTTTTCTCAAGTTAAAAATATTTTTTATCTTTATAACACCACGGCCATATACGTACAGTTTACAGTTAGATACGCATACAGTGTGATTCATTCAAATAGCTACATACATTTTAAAACCACGCTTGATAATGTAGTTTTAAGTATTTATATTTTATGGCACTACATTTTTACAAAACAAATTTAAACGAATACTATTTTATCAAACCGTATTATGAACAACAAATTTTTGTGTATGTTATGGTATACCTACCGCACGTGTACAAAACATTAGTTTTCTGATAAGATAAAATTATAAAAATCGATCTTAGTCTGCAGATGGATCAAAACCCACACCAATATAGTCAACACTATAGCTTAAGCATATAACATACTAACCTCCTGCGGTTCACGTTTATATTAACCAGGCTACCGCTGTAGAATATGTCTTTCTGGTACATGATACCGCCGCTGCCGCCATTCGCGGACGGCTTTAAGTTCTGGCTGGCGTAGCACACCTCGTTCCGCTGCCGAGTATTGAGCCGACAGCTGAGCCGGCAACTGGATGCGGCGATCAGCTCCGGCTGGCTGAGTGTGAACCTGGACTGCTTGTCCAGATCGTTGCCGATTCTGGCGGAGTCGGCCACTGCGTTGGAAGCGGCTGCGGCCTTGGCCGAGCTTTTGCTGGTCCGCCTGCCGTCCGACAGCAGCAAAGCGTCATGCGACATCTCGGCCTGGTCGTGGCCGGCGCCACGCCACTCGTCGTCATCGTCCGAATTGGGTATGTGCTCGTATGACCGGGTGGCCGCGTCCACGCTGCCACAACCGTTTTTCAGCGGCTGGCTCTCGGCCGCCGGCGGTTCGATAATGTTCAGTACGACTGTGGTGGCCACGGCGCCGTTCATCAGCGCCGGTCTTTCGCCGTCCTCGTCACCATCGTCGTCGGCCGCGGATGAGTTCAGCGGCCGGAACAGCATACCGAACAGCGTACACATGAACACCAGGCACGATATGACGGCCACGGTGATCTTCCAGCCGTACCCTTTCACGAGGTAATCAACCAACGGCGCGAAAATGAACGTGCCCAGCCCTGATCCGCAAACTGCGATACCGGTGGCCAGTGACCTGTACTTATCAAAATAGCACGTCACGCTCACGATGGCAGGCAGATAGATCATACCGAAACCCAGACCTGCGAACAAGAATTGCATATATAGATGGATACGTTATAATGACATAGATTTATATTACGTATAATATATAACATAATATTTTCATATTGTACTTTTTGACAGTATAATATAAAGTATAAGATTCCACAATAACACAAAACGAAAATGTAAAAACCCCGTAACTTTTTCTTTAGACAATAATATTTTATTAAACGTGATACATGATATGATATTATCTCGAAAATCATACTTAAGTTTAAACCGTAACATTTACTACCAAGACGTAGTGCAAGTTGTACTGCAAGTTAGACATAGACGGAGACAGCATATATGTGTATCAAGCATTCGAGCCCACTTAAGTTTACTATGCTGTTGTCAATAGTTATACACGAGTTTTAAAAGATTTCAAATAAGACAAGTAAAGTTTTATGTTACCCAATTATATTAAATTTCCCGTATTTCTCTATTTCCCAAAATTGTATAAACACACTTGTACACTGTATAGGGACGTAAAATAGGTGACCATACCCTATAATATAGTTAAAATATTAAAATATATAGTTGAGCCACTGCACAGAAATTCCGCATTTCGTAACAACGCGAGTGACTGGTGGAGTATAGAAGCCCACACGCGATAGTGTAATATATATATAGGTACCAATGACGGATCGTTACGATTATTTTTCCAACATCGTGCGATATCTCTTCCAGTTGAAACAGAGATTGATTATCGTGTGAGATAAACTCAAAGCAAAATTTAGTTGTAGAGATTAATATAGACCCGCTTCACTATGAATATTGAATTGGGTTTTTATTTTCTCACTGCGAATATAAAAGGTAATATATCATAATTGTGACGTACTCGTATACGCGGCACATTGTCCCAAAACGAGTCGTTAAATAAATGTGTACGCATAGGCTTACCATACTATCAGTAAATACAATGCCTAAGTATACCGCATGCTTTTTCTCCCCGGAGTAGGCAGCATTCGACCGGGCCCTCAAGGCTCGAATCATGGAAAATCTTTGCTACCCATTCGTATAGACACTCCGCTACTCATACTACCACCGTGTAAAGAATCTATATACCCTGTATAATGTATATTATACCACCTTGTATAGAAATATCCGGTTTAGTATATTTTATTCATTATTCAAGGCCTTCCCGCCAGTGGCCGGGGTAAATGGACAATTATTGAAGAAATAATAAACAGTGCCATTAACGATTTAAACAAAAATAAGACACACATAATACGTACAAATACGCGTACCTATACATAATGCGAACTACCTTAAAGTTACACGAGATCCAATTTGTTTTCTTACAACACGATCTGCTGATCTTACAAAGCTCATATGTACCTACTCGTAATCGTTGATGCTCCGTAGTATATTGACTTGACTATGAGTATAATATGAACGCGATTATTTTTAATTTCTTTGATTCTTGTCGATTTTACCAATAACCAACAAGGAATTCCTTTAACCACGAGTGACTAGCCGAGTCAAACATAACGGTTATATTATATTGTACGAATAAAAAACCTTTATAACTCGTAAGCACAACGATTCACGAATATTCATCAAGTACACGAGCAAGCCACGAAAAATGGTGTTTAACAAGACCGGTATAACCATATATAATAATATACTAGCCTAAGGAACCTCTGTATGAAATTTAAAGTCTCTAGACCCAGCGGTTTGGTCTGGGCGTTGATGAGTAAATAGGGGCGGTTTCCTATATGTATATAGATAATAGATATACCTATAGACTATAGGTACTTACCAAACTCCAGCCATCATTTCAATTTAACATATACCTACTTTACTCACTATATGTCATCCATTTTTCCCTATACATACACTCTCTATATGTCCGATTTTCCGTCACCGTAGTTTTTTTTAGATTATTACTCTTCGAAAGATGAGCATTTAATCTGCGACGGTCAGTTATATTTAGTTGTTAACATCGTTTAAATTTAAAGAGAGGCATAAAAACATTTTTGATTAATTATTACTACCTAGGTACCTACGTACATAGTAAAATATAAAATAGGCACTGCAAAACACTACCAGGTAAACTGTAGTATAGGTTGCAGGGAATTGGTATTTCTTAAAAGGTAGATAGGTAGTTTTATTATGAAACCGAATATAAACAGTATATACAACTCGAGAGCTTTACAATTTCTAAAACAATTGACATTCCATTTTTTAAAAATCCTATTTATTGTCGAATAAATTATTCGGCAAGCCGCTTATTCTTTGTACAATATTTATATTCAATATTATACACAAAAAAAATGTTTTTAAACGTTTTTATGCTTCCGGTTATAAAATTAAAAACATAACAGTATTATAATTTAGAATATCAAAAGTTGATAGTGGTTTTTCTAAGAAACAAGAGGGTGGAAAGGATAAGGGCAATGTGAAATTGAATATAATTGAGATTATACCAATTTTACCAAATAATCTGCGACTCAGAGTTTTTTTGAGAAAGTCCAAGATAACTTTGGTAGAGCATTAATTTCATAAGTTGTATCCTTAATTCAACACTTACATTTATTAATTTAACACTTTATTTCAGTTATTCCTATAGATCACACATGTTCAATTCTACGTCAAGTACCTGCGCATTGGATTAAATGGGAACTGGTATATATTGTTCTAGTTTGATGTTTAGTTATAAATAGTTTTGCCTAAAAAAACCAATGCGCATATATATAAGCCACACACTCGAAACGTGATCATATTACGTTAATGTATGCATAGACAAGTACTGATTTCTCATACGAGTTCGGATTGTGAATCTTCCATAACAATGTTCAATAAAACAATGTTATATATTTAGAACCATTTAGAAAAAACAATTTAATATTTAAGTGGACATTCCACACTCGCATTTTAGAGCAACAACTTCTTTTTTTTTAAATAGCTTATTTCGTTAAAGTGGTATTGAAAAAATAAAAACGATTCTGCAGCCAGAGTTTTCATTTTTTTATGGTAAAAATTAGTTTCATTCACAAGACTATATCTAGTTCTTGTCCAAATTAAACCGGTTTTAACAAACCATTGCGATGTACCTATTATAGCTATTGACATAAGTACCTACCTATATACATTGAATCTAGTCATCTAGACGCCTAAACATTAAACACTAGAAGTTATATACTTCAGAAAAAATTAAAATGAATGAAGGTATTTTGTACTGGGAGCATATATTTGTAATTCGTATAATTAAAAATGCGCTTTAAAGCTGCTAGAGAGAACGGCGGTATCAAAGGAGTTGTTTACAATATGAGTTTGTACAGAACTTTTACAAAACGAAGATGTATTCTGTCTAATGCAATTTTATACCCAAGTAAGACAATATCCATCATTTGCATATTTATATGCATGTACAAGCATGCTTGTAAACACTTCGGGAACAATTTATTTCTCTACCGAAGAAAGTCTTACAAGACGTTATATTACCTATAGACTTTGGTATAGTTACAATAATACAAAATAGAGACAGACGCAGAAACAGCAGTAAGTATAAAGTATACTGGATTATTGAAGTGTTATTTTTTTACTCAATGATAAAAAAATGTTACAATATTTGATGTCAGAAAAATAAGGAAATAAAAATATTGTTCGATTGGCTGTGCTTTAAAATGGGATGTATACTGATATGTATATTTCACGCAAATACAATAACTTAACAAATTATATAGACACTATATTGCGGGAAAAATGTTTTTAACGTTATTTTAAGAATTATCACTGTAGCTTTTAACTTAGTTCTAAACGTCATAGCACATACACACACACACACACATATATATATATATTGTAATGAATATAGAAAAAATGAGGTAAAATTCGAAATGATGTATCGTATTATAAATTATAATTATAATTTAACGTCATGAAATAATTCAATAACTGCGCGGGAACCTGAAATTAACAATTATTATGTGACGCATAGCAGGAACCCATTTAGCTATGTACATAATATTATTCTCCGCGCGTATGTAATACAGGAAAGCGACGAGAAACGTATTATAATATTATATAGCAACGGGTGAACGGGGCAAGTCGAGTGACGGGAAAGATTAGAACGGATTTGTTTGCTAAGTACCTACGTTATATCGATCGAATAATTGTTTCGTACACAATACTCCATAACTCAATATTATATTATAATGCATTGCATTATAGACTAAATAACTTTAGTTAATACAAGACGTTGAAACAGCTACGAGTTGTGCTTTACGGGATGCAAGAGTATATCCATTTGTATCCCAAATTTAATTTTTTTCTATACTTATCGATAAAAAAATCTTTAAAAATGTTATACAAAGCTCTTCGTAAGTAGTTTTAAGGCATTTAAAAATAAAAATATACATAGTGACGAATTTTGTATAACTTTATGAGCAGTTGAAGTATACATTTTTATAAGATTCGTCAAAATCGTCAACATTTATAAATTATTTTATAGTTAAAATTAAAACTGTATATAGTAATGTTATAGCTAAGCTCGACAATTGGAAAAAAGGTTCTTAATAAAAAGTTTATTTTGTAACCAGGAAATCTAAAAAATATTTTGGGACATTTTTTATCATAGACGTTTTAAGTTACCTGGACGAAGAATAACAATTTTAATTATTTAGTTACAATTTAAAAATATTATTGGCGGAGACTTGAAACTTTTACTTATACTATTATATTTCGTGTACATACTTATTATATACATTTACACAATAAGTAGATTAATTTTAAGCTATTGCCTATTTATACCTGAAACCTAATATTCAAGCCGTTCTACGGTAAGGTGATAGCTATTGACTCGAAAGTTAATAATAATAAAAATAATAATATAGAACATCAATTTATACTATTATAATAATTAAATATTAATTAAATGTTTTTATAAAAAATTAAATCAACCTACCTACCATTAAACAAACAGAAAAATAAATTACTTTGATAGCAATACAATTATACCATACAATATACTTAGTAATATAGGCTGAGAGACGGTCATTACTCAGAATAGTTTTTCGTATGCGACAATTTATAATTGAATTCAAATTTAACACATTCAGTAGGAATGTGTTCAGTCACTTACTCGATGACGGGGTATACTCGACTCCTACATACAACAGAGCAGAGTGATTATCAGCTTCCCCCTTTTCTTTTTTCCCAATTATTGAGAAAAGTACTGAAAATATTTTAATTTTGACAATATACATATTTGTCCATTTACATATTTTGTCATAAATACATATTTTTACATATTTCACAATTTTTCGATTTTTCTTACATATTTAGACTATTTTACTGTTTTATCGTGTTTTCTTCAGTTTACAGTAATCGAATGCTTATCATGAGTAAGCCAATACTTATTAGTTTACGACTTGTGTAGTATAATTGTATAGCAAAATAATATAACTGTTATAACTATCGGTTCGGCGGTGTCGACGGGACACATTTTTGATTTGGGTATATGTACGTCGTACATAAGTACTATATATACGGTATAAAGCAATTTTACTACAGAATCGGCGAACTTTTGAATTTGAAAATTTAAAGATGCATGTTGTTATAAACTTCATTCAAGATAGTTAGATAATTAATCACTTTTTTTTATTACTTTTTTTAAATTGTATTATGTTAATTATTATTTTTTTAATTTCATAATACATATTTTGAACTTTTTAGCACATATTTATATGCATAGTTTTGTTGTATAAATACATACTTAGGCATATAAATCCAATCCGTATTAATAAATAATAACCATAAAATGGTTCAAAATTAAGAAACCCGTGCGAAATATTAGCGAAGAGCAGTAGAGTTGTAAAGATTGTATCACAAGTATTGAATTATACTGCAGGTTACCATTTACACTAAAAAAACAGACACACAAACGATACACCCGGTGCAAGTTGTGTTTATTTAATCGAAACAGCAGTATTGTCTCGAAATAGTAGGAAGACTAGACTTTTGCATATTATGACATCATGCTCTGGAAATGCCACAAGCATTTCTGCCCCTATCAATGTTATACACCGAAATATAATATTGTGTTTGGTATGTATTGATGTTGAACATACATACGCCTATCTTTTGTATGTAAAACGTGAAAAGTACGAAATATATCAATTCGTTTATTCATTTTAACGTTACAAACGTGGAATTCAAAAAAATACAGTCTAAATGTATAATATTTGATTAGTATGTAGGTATATAGGTATATTATATGCTCGAGAAGCAGTTTACTATACATCGCACGATAACGTGTTAAGAGGACAAATATTGTGTTGTGATGGGAAGACACGGTGGCGGAAATGGCTTATGTGCAGCCTTTGACTTATAGCGTTTTATATAGTTATATGCTTATGCTGTATACACATCACGTACCTATATACGGATATACGGAGGAATTTTGTCACCTACAACACTATTTGTCGTTTCGAGGTCATTAAGACCTGCAAACGATAGATAACTTTTAGCTATTTTTATTTTGTAGCAAACAGAATATTATTTTTTTAATAAGATATAATATAATAGTATGTGTTTACGTGTTTTTCAACCCGTCCGTGTCAAACGGTTTCCAAGGCTATAGGGCGGTGCGATAAATGTCAACTAGAAACACATCAAAGATTAGACATCAAAATATAAAAGCATATAGGAACAAATATGATTTCAGTCATTTTATTTTAATAAAATAAAAATCTCCAGTTCGGGTTGAATTTGATGCAAAGCAGTTGCCAGTTAAACTAAAAATCAAATTAAAAAATTTCTAAAATCACAAAAACTAATGACTGAAATTTGCAAGTCAAATATGCAAGTAAAAGAACAAGGTAGTATTATTAGATGAGTTTTGAATTTTGTTAATAAGTTAAAGCTTGAAATGTTTAAACTTATTTAATGTCTTACCCATATTATACTGTATTTGTAGATAAGAAAAAGCCACAATAAGAGGCAATATTAATATGCTGAAAAAAACATTAGTGCGCTTAACATTAAATTTTATCATGGGCGTTAAATTAAAAACACATGACACTTGTTTCATAATCTTATTTTTTAACGGTATACGGGATATTATACAATAATTAAAAGTAAAAAATTCCCAGTACTTTATAAATGTGTCAAAAAAAAAAAAAAAATAGGGAAGCGGGAAAATCAAAACCTGTTTTCTACAAATTCTATAGTTTTTTTTTTTATTCTAAAATTAATAACTGGAAGGACTTAAATTTTTCAACAAATATACGTAGGTATTTATATTAGCATTTTCCAGACAAGGTACAATTTTCTAAATAATTCTTGAAAATTACTACAATATAAAAAAAGTTTGCCGTTGATGTTTTTATTAAAAATTTTGAAGACATTGTATGTATCAAATGTACTCAAATGTAAATGAACATTTATTTTTATTCAAAAAATATTAATTGTAACATCATTTTCTATACAGAATGACATTTTCAAAATATTTATATTAATTTTAACCCATTTATACCACGAATCTATTCACACAAACGGCACGTCAGTATTGACTTGCATGGTATAATAACTCAGCAAGTAATATTATACGAATTAATATTGTAATCCTTATTATATAATACAATATACGATATGCTTTTGTCAAAAATTATTCAATTTACCGTTTACAAAGAAAAATAGGCTGACGGATTCCGCTCAGAATTGTTTTTCGTATACAATGATTTATCGTTGATTTTAAATTTAACACATCCGCATTACAGTGACCTACTCAAAGACGAGTTACACTCGACATGTACTATATCACAGATCGACTTCCCCAATTTTATTTATTTTTTAATTTTAAACAGTACTTTGCATCGGGAATTTGATATTACACAAAAGCGCATGCACGTCAATATTTTTTTATAACATTTAAAATAATATACAGGTAAAACACAAACGATTGCCATATTTGAGTATGTATACTTAGTGGTAAAAAATAATACCTATAATAATCATATAATTATCATATAGTGGTAACGCGCCGCCAACGACACCGCTTTATCATTTCGCTATCGCAGCGTAAGCGTCTCGATATCAAGAGTAGGCACAAGCGTGTAACTACCACAAACACAGAGCAATTAGTAAGTAATTAAGGCAAGCAGTATTATATTACCACCCCCACCCCTCCCAACCAATAGGTGTAACCCAGTATGACGATGATTAGGAGAAGGAAGAGGACGATTAAGTGGAGCGGTTCTATACTCTATAATATATTATAATACTATAACGATAGATTAATGTCGAGTGTGTTGACCTATAACGCGCGAAATCTTCGTTGCATATCAATTGCAAAGGCCACCACGACACGTGGTCGATCGTCATCCGCCGCTGATCTCTATAGATTCTCACGTAGGAGCAGTGGAGCTCACTCATTTAGGCACCCTAGCAAAATAACAATAACGGCACATGTTACGCGTACGATCGTAAATATACGACACGGAAATGCGTGAATTGAAACCAATATAAGTTTAAAATTAAAATATATGTGGTATGACTATTTGAGTTGGACAAAATTTATCTTGAACAATGATTGCATTTTTAATCACGGTGTATGTTAATTTCATTAATTAGTTTTCATATTCAAATTGTATTTATTTTAACATCAACACCATCCTATAAGCATTGAAAAATTCAATATTCATTAACTATTGTAAATTATAAATGTAATATTTATATACTTTTATCATTGCAGTCAATCATAAAGTATTTTTGCTCAAAACTACAAACAACAATTAAATTAAATAATAATACTAATAATTATGGTCGATCAATCAACTGGGACGATCAGCCTTATGTCCTGCTCCTCACCATAATGATTCAAGAATAATTAAAATGTAGAAATATACAAATACAAAACAAAAATGATCAATTAATATTTAATTGTCAACACGTAACAATTTACAAAAGTGATAAAACCAAATTCAATCATAATGATGAATATTAATAATAATAAATAAGTAATAATCGATGTTTTAATACCTATATGTACATAATATTATAGGCACCGTGTAGTTACTAAAAAGTGTATTCTATAGAAGTTTACAAACTCTTTGTATTTATATCTTGTAAAAAGGTGTATTGGCATGTTAAAAATAGTAATCATAATAAAACAATAATTATAAAAAAAAAATGTAAAAGCTTTCAGTTTTTTTTATAGTGTACATTTATTTATAAAGTACCTATATGACTACTTCATTATTAATTTTCATGCAGTAAACATGATAGGTATTGTGATTTTATCTTATTTAAGTTAATTTTACATAATTTCACATATTTCGGAACTTTTAATGTATGTCTATCCATTTTTGAGTGCATACCTTTTTAATAATTTTTGCACATTGAATTCATAGCTATGGTTATTATTTATAGTACCTATATAAAATCAAACGATACTATCTTTATTATTTTACACTAGACATTACATATAGCTAATATAACACCTATATGGCTATAACCTACATCAAATATATTGTACATAATAAACTTATCTAATTTGAATATATCTTAAGTCTAGATGATTTTTTTTTAATTCACTCGTAACTATAAACATAGTTATACGAATAGTTATAAAATTGCTTATGCAATAACATATTATAGAGATGTATATATAAGTTTTATAATAAAAAAACCTTCACAAAAACATATTATTATGTAAATAAAAATAAATGCATTTTATAGTTAACAATCTATGAAATGTTTAATTTGTATAGCTAAAGCTTGAAAATTTAATACTAAATTCAACATACGAACTCCATATTCAAAAATCTTAAAAATAAATAGGCACAATTTTATTTATAGATATTTGAAGTTGACATTTTAACGAAATAGGTATTTAAAAAATAATAATATTTTAAGAAATTGAATTGTTTTCTTTTTGTTTTTTATATTATTTGAGGGAACTTTCAACTTTTACATAAAATATAATATTTTACTGTGTACAATGTAACAATACGTCAACAGTACAGAAAGTTATATATACCAGGACATCGAGAGTGAAATAGACGCGTATACAATCCCGATCATTAGAATGAAAGGTCCCTTTGGCCCGTTTTCGACTTAATTTATTATATAATATAGTGAAATATATAGTCATCAATACTTTAAAAGATGCGATAAAAACTATATGTTGAAACTATTTTTTACACAAATTTTCTATTATTTAAAAAAGAGACCCAATATATTATTTTGTGTTGGACCCCACAAACCTACTAGTATTATAATATATTTATTATTAAATATTATTCGCTTTAAAATAAGAATAATAATACCGATACCGATCGACTGCAGTCTTAGGTATTAGTGGAAAAGTTTGAAGAGTATAAGTCGTTGAATTGTGAAAACAGTGGAAAAAAGGTCAATAAAAAATAATTAAAAACCAACAGTAATGATTAACTTTTAATACACACCGAATATACAAAGAGAACGCCGAACGTGACCATTTGAATATATTGACAAATAGTATTATTTATATTATAAAAATAATAATTGATAAGCTAACGAATCGTATATAGACATTTTAGTTTAATTAAAAAACTACAAAAGAGAATAGTTAAATTAAATCCCTAGAAACGTTTCAATTTAATTATATACACCAGTGTATATATTTTATACATACACCATCGTGGGATGAGTAATTGATAATTATAATTTATAAAACCTTATTAAATTGCAAAAAACGGATGGGACAATCAAAAACTAATTCAGTTTTCACAACAGAAATAATAAGTTTAATAATAAGAAGTTATAATAAAAGCAATAAATTCGTTTTCGACGAACTCGAAACACAAAAGCGAAAAACATCGTTATAGTGACTATAATATAGTGGAGTACCCGAAACAAACAAAAATAATACGTCATTTATACCAACAAATATTTTTTGACATCGCGTTATTACATAATATTTTGGTTGTGTACTTATGTATTATATATATATATTAGTTATATAAGTACGGTATTACTTTAAAATACCATTATAAGTTAGAAGTTTATTAAATAGTCAGAAAGTAGAAACTAACAAAGATTAAAATCAGAAAGAAAATGTATGAACATTAATATCAGAAGAACATCGTGCAGCAACAGTACGGATAAATACACAGAAATAGGTACATGTGTTTCGGACACGACGTTGTTAATAAAACATTTTTAACTTTGTTACAATAACGAAGTTTAGTGAGTTTTGAACGACTGACTTAATGAAGACGTCAATAAAGCAGAAAACCAAAGAATATATCAATTTAACTGAATACACATGCGATAGATGTATTAAACACTATTACCAATTGAAGTTAATGTAAATATTATAATATAAACATTACAATGTATACGATAACTGTATTTTAAGATGGGAGGGTAAAGTATATAACAAATGTAAATGTTCGAAATAGATAAAAGTTAATACGATTTATGAAACGTAAAAGCAAACGGCAAATTATGTATTAAACGAAATAATTTCTCATGAAACGATTTTGGTTGGGTGGAGTCTCTGTGGTTACAAGACGTTTTAACTATACAGCATAATTTAATATTCATAAACCTACTAGTTTTATGATATAGAATTATAATATATAGATTATCGGTGTTCTGTTGGTTAAAGACAGATGGTTTAAATTTCAACCGACACAGACTACGTTAAAAAAGAAACATATAGTTAAACGCTTTCAAGTCATCATACTATGTAGTATGTACTATGAACTTATTTTATAAAGTAGATAAGGCGATCCGTGAAAACTAACAATTTTCACTCCTGTGAATTACGGTCACCCCTATGTCGTACACCGAATCAACATTATAAAGTAAATATTCGAACTTTAAACATATTTTGAATGATTATATAGACAATATTATAGTAATAATTGCAGTTTATTTTGAACGAATTGTTTATGGTGGAAATGTTACATGGTATATTGGTATTAATTATAAAAATGTAAATATAGGTTATTGCTATTTATTATCCCATAACACTCTTATACAGTTAAACCTACTTACAGCAACTGATCGTAAACAAAAAATACCTACATAATTACATTACAGTATTTGTTCATGTAATAAACACACAAAGGTTATATTTTACAAAAGCGAAGTATACACTGTTATTATTTATTATACATATACACATTAGACGTTGAGTACAAAAGCAAATTGATTACATAAATTGACATATTATTTATAACACAGGAGTAAACATTTCAAATAAAATCAACAAGTACCTACATGAAAATAGTTCTAATAAAGTTTTCATTACGATTACATTAAAACTGTAGTTACGGCTATTATTGTGCTGCGATCATATGTCCTATTTATTATAAACTACAAAGACGTCTTGTTCCCAGTTTCAAAAATAGTGACACACTTATGAAAAATAATATCTCGTGATTTCTTTCATTGGGACATTGGGACAAAAAATACTGCAAGACTAAAATGCTGCCATTTATATTGAAACATCATAAATTTGTATCAAAAATTTTGATTTTTTAACTACAAAAATTGTTTTTTTATCTACCAAACATCTTGTCGGCTGAACGATGATCATTATTGATAATTATTAGCTTGCTTGCATTTTTTCTTAAGTTTACTTATAAGTTATAACATATCTAATAGTTATCTGATATTTAATTTATAATATTATAATTATTTATAATACATATATAATTGAAAAATTATAAGGGAACAACTCCTATATACAAAGTTATAAATACTAAAACCTGCATTAAGAAGCAATATTGTTTTAGTTTCAAAAAAAAAAAAAAATAGTAACAATTAAAGAATAATATAATTTGTATATTTTTTTTAAATATCTTACTAAAGTTAAAGGGGCGTTACCTATACCTCTCAATAATTAGTGTAAAAATACAACCAAGGAGAATAGTAATTAGTTTTAGAGGGGGAACACAATTTAAAGTAAATAATATTTTGAAGATAATAACTTATTCATTTCAAAAATTAGATTTTGTTTAAAAAAATTGTTTTTAAAGATTAATATTTATTATTTTTAACTCAAACTGTTATGTCGTATTATTTTCACATAATATATGGTAGTAAAAAGTTTCATAGGTACTTACTAAAATATAAACTCAATATAGATGCCACGTACCATGTACGACTGTACATAACTTATATTATAGAACTATTGATCTATAGGTACTCAATAAACGATTGAGTGCTTTAGATTAATTTAAAATAATTAATTGCATATAATATAATCATGCATGTTATAATGTACACACCCTTCTAATAATAGTATCTTCTATCATAAGACAAAACAATTTCTCCACTAGAACAAGTTTATTCCCTATTATTATTATTTTTTACAATTTTGTAATAGAAACCTTTAAAAGTTGTTTTTCTACAATAACCCATAAATTATACAATATAGTATCAACCAAAAATATCTTAAATAATTTCAACACACATAATTTACTTTGATAATTAAAATAAACTGTGAATGTATATATTGTAAACCACGATAAAACAAAAAAAGACCACTCATATTATAGAGATAGTGTTAAATTAAAAATTTATTAAAATGATTCGAAATATTCAGAAAATATTAAGTTATTAATATGAACATTAATATTATACATGTATTATTTTAATGTGAAAAATAACGATATAATGTTCGTATTCAAAAACACACACATTCAAATGTATAATATGCTATCTAAAAAAAAATGTTAAATATAAAATACCTACAAATAAAACGCTACAATATTATCAATATTTACATAGAATAATATTATATTGAAATAATCGTATTTGTTTCGGTAAATAATATTAATACATACTCACATCAGTACGAAAAAAAAAAAAAAAACAATGAACAAAAATTCAGTCTACTGCATTGATGATTGATATTTGATAGACTGTTTTTAATGCACATAATATTTAATGTTTACCTTTACTTAATAATTTTGTAAAAACGTATAGTCTTTCAAATTACTTATTGCTTATTCACTTTATCAATTGCGACGCATGACATTACGAAACATTTATTATTTATGTCGTAATTCTGTAATGTTTCAACAGGCCAAAAAATCAATAAAGGCATATAGCAAGAACATAATATTTTATATACAAAAATTCAATATCAACGGAAATGATATAATACGTAACGAAAATATTTTACAACAGTGTTCGATATGTCTCATTCTGTAATTAGCGCGCTGTGGTGTAGTAGTAGAAAAATGGGTATATCATTATAGGCAAAATGAAACTACATGATGTCACACGGATTTGTGTTTTATACCTTTTAGACAGTGTATCTTATGAAATAAAATAGAAGACAGTCGTCTAACCACGTTCGACAACCCGATTTACCACAATATATTGATAATAGTTGTACCCGAGTGAGGAGGGACGTACAAACCATATTTAATAGTATTAACAAATAGGATAATATTTACAGTATAGATTATTTATACATATCATTAACAAATGCAAGTATAAATCAAGGGGGCATGGTTTTCTGTCCACGAGGATAACCAGCTAAGATATTAATTTTGATTTAAAGTTAGCCGTTGTATAGCTTAAGAATAAAAAAAATTCTATGTCAATTGCGTTGTGAACAAAACGTCAGTACGTTACATTATAATTTTTAATTTTTAATATCATGTTCGTACTAAATGCAGTTTATTATGCTTTATTCCACAAGAGAAAATGCAGGTTCGGCATCCCCCCTCCCCCCGAATACAATACTATCGAAACAGGTGGCTCTACAGCATGGTGTCAAGTAGGAATGCGCAGAAAAACCAATTTCGGTCAGATCGTGACATATTCTTTCGTGGAAGCTTTTGTACAAATCGATTTGGTGTAGAATTGCAGCTAAATAATAGTAATAATAATAATCCTTTTTTGACTCCACGAAAATTGTTATATACATATTTATAAAAAAAAATCGAAAATTGAAAATGCATATAAATTGCTCAAAAATTTTAAACATTAAAAAAATTACACTATGTATATAACAACGCTCATTTTAAGATTGGGTGAAAATTTCAATTACATATTATAGTTAATCGGTTTTGGATTACAATAAAATAAAAAAATCGTTCATTAAAAGGTGAATATCCAACGTAAAAAATTGAACTTTAGTCGATAATATAAATTAAAGTGACTTTCCAGAAGACTTTTACGTTTGTCAATACTCAACAGAAGAAAAACTTATGATGAATCCTGTATTTAATTTTCAAATTTTAGCAATGAAAAGAAAATTTTTTATGAATTACCAAATCAAAATAATTTGTATACTTTCGTGATTTTAACAAATGTCTGTCAAAATATTTTGAAAATTTAACCGCTAAATTTACCGCTCTGCTGTACATGTAATGGATGTTTTGTATTTGAACTCAATGGTAGAACATTGTACCTATACGAAAAACAATTCAGAGCGGAGACGTTGTGTCGTCCTGGCATACTTGTTGAAATAATCAATTTAAATAATTTAAAAACAAATAATAATAATCGAAGGAGCTCGTGGCTATAAATAGCTCAACAAAAGTCAAAATACTTTGAAAATTTGGCCATGCATAGAAAATAGTGAATTAATTTTTGGTGAAAATTTTGAGTGTCTACGGTTACTCGTTTTTGAATTACAACATAATACCTAAAATTCGTCAATTTACCGGTGAAAATCCAACATTGTAATTTCAAATTCAAACACTCTTAAAAATTACTGTTACTTGACGATAAATTTTGTTTTGTTGTAAGTAGAAACATTTTTGAGTTATCTTCTATTCAAAATTTAAATTAATTATGTTAGCCATGAAAAGAATAACTTCTAAGAATTTCTAACTAAGAAATAATTTTAAAACTTTCGAGATTTTTGTGAATTTTATCAAAATTTGAATTTTAAATAAGTGTAAAAGATATTTGTGTAATGTATCTTTAATTATTTTTGAACTTCCATTAAAAAAACTTAAAATTCAAAAAAAAAATTTTCAGGGCTATAAATAACTTCAAAAAAATTGAAATATTTCGGAAAATGCTAATATAAATATTTCTGGACGTTTTCAAGTTATTAGTTTTTAAGTTACACAAAAAAAAAAATGTTTTTTTTTCAAAATCGGGGTTGCATAAAGATTACCTACTCTTTTCACCATTTTGACAAAATCGAAGATTACTACCTCCTAAATGTTGATGAAGAAAAAAGCATTATTGTAGTGTATTATTCATGTTTTCGATTAACATTAGTGTACAGACACAAAAAAAAACACATTTTAAAATTAATATACCTATATCGATACGGTAAGAATTAAAAACACTATTGTTAATTGTACAACTATTTTTAATAAAATAAATCTACTTATCTATTTATTATTTTAATAAAAAATAATAAATTACAAGGCAAATCAACTGATTTAAATTATATGTAATTAATTTTAATTTACCATGAGGTTATGTACAATAATAGTAATGTATAACAATAATTTCAACAAATATTGTAAAAAAGACAATTTTGTTTTTATTATATTTCGAAAATTGATTGATTTCCCTAATTTTTAATCTAGCGGTAAATAACATTTAACATTTAGAAAAATGTCTCTTAGTGTACTAGTATGAGTTTACAGGGTTTTAATGCTTCACTCAAGTTTTTTAAGTATTTATAATGACCGTTTTACATTTTAAAATAATAATAAATACAATATTGATTTTCTCATAAAAGTATTAATATTTTGACCGTACCTATATTGTTAAATATATTCATCATAGTTAAGCCAATAATACTCTGGTTAAATTGTTATTAACAGATTGACATAAGATTTTCGAATTGTTTATAAAGACTACGTTTAATTTAATGAGAGTAAATTCAAATTAATTGAGAACAATATTTAAAAATAAAGTATGATAATATAATAGGTACATTATACTGGTGATCTTAGGGCAGTTGAAAAATTAGCTTCCTGAATAGTCTCTCTATATAGTCTTCCCCACAATCAACTATCGTAGTTAAAATATTTATTTTTAGTTGATTATCAGTAGTTTGACAGATATATAATAAGTAATAACTAACAAGTAATAATACTCACTGGACATGTCATAATCATCCGTATAGTGTACCTATACCAATCTATTATACAATACACATACTCAAAAGTTAATGCTATATATCATAATGAGACACACTATATCAAGTTCGATAGTTTAGGGAATCTGGGGCAACAACATCTACCACAATAAAGAACACAGGATGAATAATATACTTAAGTCTTTAGCAACACTAAAATATTCAATTTTGATGATGCATAGATTATTATATCAACTAGAACAAATTATTTGAATTCCATTTTCTGAAGCTCTCTTACTACGATTAAAGCTTTGGAAGTAACCAAATTGGTACCCGTTTGAAAAAGGTATTTTATTCAGTTGAGCAGAATTAGTCCCCGTTTGTGTTCAGGTCAAATAGTTACAATTTTCGTTTTTAAGCATCCCTTTGCAATAGTAAATTATAATATGTACCGATGTATAATTAGTATAAAATATAAATTAGTAAATATAAAATATAAATGTACCTACACTAGGTGTATATAGTATATACAATAAAATGGCAATAAATTGTTGTATTAAATTCCGAACTAATAATGCAAAGAAACTATTACTAGCAAACAGGAGAAAGAAATAACCAGTACTGGGAAAACTGTATAACTGAGTATATTAGTAAGAAACTTACACAAATTGCATATTTGAAGGAAGTTTGCTTCAAATTTGCAAATCCACGATTTTATATTATATACATTATATTTTATTATTTTTATTTTGAACACCTAAGTGATGACCAAATCAACGGTTTTCAATTTTATACATAATACTTAATTTTTGTAGTACACTTAACCACACATTTTTAACCAAGCATACTTTTAAGTTGACAGTCCTAAACCTGTAAAATTTAGAAGGAAAATGTGCGAATAATTAAACGGGAACCAATTCGGCTCAACTAAATAAAATACTTTTTAAAACGGGAACCAATTGGTTTGCCTTAATAAAACCTAGGGATTATTATTGATTGCAATTTGTTTTTCACTTCTCAAATAAATACTACAGCTAAAAAAGCATTTAAGATGCTTGGCTTTATCAACCGAAATAACTATTATAGTTATATATATTAGTTTATTTTAAAAATATTAATTACTTTAAAGCTTTATTTTTGGAGCTTGTTAGATCTCATCTTGAGTTTGGTTTAATAGTCTGATCACCTAATTTATACGCTAGTTATTTCACGTTTATTGGTCTTATTGAAATTGTAAAACATAAATTCTGAAAATGATTGTATTACAAACTAAATGTTCCATTTATTTCAAATAACTTGTATAAACTTCGAATAAGTGAATTGGGCATATATCTTGTGACGTAAGAAGAAAAATTACAGATATTATGTTTATTTATGATTTGTTGAATGGTAATATTGTTTCCCCAGATCTGCTTTCTACGATTGAGTTTAATATAAAAATCACAGCTGAAGAATTTTAAACTTATTTCATGTAACGTTTTATAAAAATAATTATAGCTCCATTTCTTTCTCCCCAAGAGCATTAAACTAGCAAAGAGTCATGAAGATTTTTTCTTTATGTCACGTATTGTTTTCAATAGAAATGTATATTTAACCTTAAACTCATTTGTAAATTAATTACCATTATTATGTTATTATTGATTTAGTGTTTGTTTCTTTGCTACTATTATCATTTACCGTTGTCAAATTATTATTATTTTGTATCTGTAATTTCATTATTACTGTTTTAATTTTAGTTCTCAATGTAAAATACTTAAAAATGTAAGGCTGATATTCCTTACACAAAAGGGTTATTACCCGTTTATAATACGTTTATAATTTATTAATAGAAAGTGTTATTAATATTTTGGATAAATCCGTTGTACAACTGTACAAGTACAGACAATATATTGTTAATAATAATTGTGAACAGTCATAATTGTTCATAACATTAATGCAGCTGCAAAATATCAACGCATTATTATATTAACATAACTAAACTACTGTAATAAAATACTTTAATAATGGATCAGGCACGTTTTTTTTCTTTATTTCAGTTAAATTAAAATTTCTACAGTACAAAATAAATTTTATCAAAAAATTAGGGGCCATTATGCAATGAACAAGGTGTATACCTGGTTGTTATTATATGCAGACAGTAAAACCTGTCTTGTAAGGAATTGCACGGGACCAATAACAATTTCCGTTTTAGGCAGATTTCCATACAACTGAATAAAAAGGAAAATTCCGTAATATAGAGTTATAATATTCTGCGTGATTAAGGTTGTAACATTTTCCGGCCATTAATAAAATATATCATAGAACTAAACTTAACAAATCTTTGAAGACATTATGAGAGCAAATACAACGATACGAAACGACAGGTAAACTACGACTACAGTGACAGTAATACGCACTGATGTGTAGATTCAAGATAAAATGTACTTATCTGTCGATACGTATTAATCGCTGACCTTAATAATTGTTTAGTAGAAAAATAAATATGTGCATCAAAAATATTTTTGTTCATTTTATTTTATTTTATTTATTTATATATATTAACAGGCGAAGCCCTTTACAACAATTTAACACAAAACAATTAAAATTTAGATACAATATAAAAGTTTAATCATTGTGATATGTTTTTCCGTGTATATGAGGTGTATATGATTTGTGGGACCAATAAATAGCTTTCCGTTTTACGTTAGGCAGGTTCCGTTTTATCAAGGATTTAATCCTATGTTAAATTATAGAAATCTGCCGGGACCATAATAAATTACCGCACAGAAAAGGATTCCGTCTTATCAAGGGTTCGGATAAGACAGGTTTCACTGTACATAAATAAAAAAACACTTTATCCACATGGAAACCAATTTGGCATGTGGGATTGGAGCTCGGGAACCAATTCGGTACCAGCCAAAATTTTAATTCAAAGGATCCTGAAGACCCTCATTAAATTTTGAATTTACTTAACGATAACAAGTTCTTAAACCCCGTTACAGTAAATAATAGTAATCATTTTGTATCTTATCCATATAAATCCTAACCCCTAAATAAAATTATCGGATTTTTTAAGTCGTTACCGCAATATTATTACATTACAGGATATTATTGCGAATTAATATCCTAGAACATTTTATCGATCAAGTATAACGTGTAAGAAATATTTCATAAACACGTAAATTAATTAAATTCGCAAGCAATATTTTTTTATGGTACATTTTTAATGGATTTAAATGATCTATCATTGTTCATTACACAATACGATTATAAACGTATACATACACACACATCAGCACCTACATAAATAAATTAACATAATGAACATACATTTTTAAAAACATTGTGTTGCAGCTCTCGAGTAATAGATATAATAACTAATAATAATTTAATCAATCAACAGATCAACTACACGTCGTGATGCAGTAGTAGTCAGGCCATTTTGGAACACATTTAATATGTATCTAATCCCGTTTAAAGCTATGTGCCTTGTAATCAAACATTGAAAATAGTTACAACCTAGTCTGAATATTATACCGAACGTGCGGCGCGACGGTGGCAACCCGCCCAATTTAGACGCGCGTGGACGTCAAAAACCACAATGGAAAACTGGCAAAACATTTTATCTCAACGGTGAACACATATTTTAATGCACAAATATATTATTATTGTAGGTACCTATGCTACGGACATGCGTACGGCGCCACCCCACACGAGAATCCAGATACACCCAGATACGACTAGTTTAATAAAGCATATTACAAGTCAGTAATAAATAATATAATATATAATACCTACAACGACACGGTTGTCTCGAATTAAATAGCAACAGTACGCTCCGAATTCCGAAGTTCGAAATATAGATTGCTTTTTGCCCACACAAAACACTTACTCCACGCACACATTATAATAACATTATCCTTCTTATTTATAAATTATATAATATTATAATATTATTAGGTATGTTATCGAAATATCGAAAAAAAATATGCTCTAGGCAATTATAGTTTTAAATGATCATTGCGAAAAGTTATCATCCAAGGCTACATATAATATTAAATGTTAAAATAACCGATAACAAAATTGCCTGGCGTATATAAAATATTAGTCTCTTCTCGTACATACATTTATAATAATAATCGATTGTTGTATACGACTATTATTTTAATACCGAAATTACACAGTGGTAGTGAATTATATGGTAGTGACATGTAATGTTCGAGAAGGTAACCAGCTTATACTAAAACGAATAATGATATAAATATAATAGTATACATCTAACAGGTGAGTAAGCGCGCGCGGTCAATGTTCGACTATTTAGGTACGTTTGTAATACCTTCATTGTTCTATTTTTTTCATGATCGTTTTTATTGACTACATTACCGGTTTCATGCGTATGATAATCACCACGTCTTAGTCTTTAACTACCAATAAGTTTTTTTTTAGAATGAGGACGCAACTTATTAACGTTAAAATGTGCTCAAATAAAACGCATACGAAAAAGTTATTAAATACCTGTAGATACACTAAAAACGCAGTAATAAAAACATTTTTTTTAAACAAATAGGTACATTTTAAATTAATATTTTGGTTGACTCATACAAATAATTAAAAGTAAACATAAAACATCATAGCTTAAAATAAGTGAAAAAATTATTACTTAAATATAATTATGTACTATAAAAAGATTTATTTTTCAAAGAACCTGGTAGGAAATGTATTTAAAAAAGAAAAAAAACATTTTCGCTAAATCTGCAAGCAAAAAAAAATCTGATGTTTTTAATCAATCAATGAAAGTTTGAATAATTTAATGTTTGGAAATTGTCTTAGAATAACCTGATAAATGGTTAGGTTAGGTTAGGTTAGGAAATGGTTGAAAAATGTAAAATGTATAAAGTAAAAGTATATCATTTTTATTTAAAAAATGTCTTATTTGAATTCATTCTACTTTGAAATATAGCTTTATGCTACTCTTCAGAATTATAATTTTCACCAAAATTAACTTAAGAACTTTCAGCTTGTACTAAAGTGTAATATACTATATAAGCTAAACGTTTTTAAAAAGGGTTTAGTAAATGTTTGAACTTAAAACGTACAGCACGTTGAAGTTTTCAAGACATATTTAAAATATTAAAATTTGAGTATATATTTCTTAAGTCCTTGCCACTTTTTAGAAAAACATTTTTATTGCATTTTGGTAATATGACATTTTCTACTCCATGTCTACATATAGCATATACTATTCGAAGTACGATGACGTGAAACTATCGAGATAAGCGCAACAATTTTAAAGCACATATTTCTATACCATACTGGACTTTAACAACTCTCAATAGAACAAGTACAAAATGATTGAAGCTCGTCCGCCATGTTTTGGGGTACAAAAGTGTACATAGATATAATTAATGCAAACTACTTAGGTAACATATCAACAAAAAAACCAAGACGTGCATAATGCATATTATAATTCACATAATATTATATATTCATCTATAAATTCGGCAACGGAGAAAATGGCAAAATATGATTTACTTGATGACACAAGTTGCTTATCAAGTGGTGTAGATTAGAAGTGTGCGTATTAAGGGAATGTTAATAAATATATAGAACCCAATTCTTTGCTCATTAGTTTAAAACGGATGCATAATGTACCAATTGCAACCACATTGTACATATTATTTTTAATTCTTCAATTAAAATTTTCATTAAAATTTCGTAATACGCACCGCCATACTATAGAACTTCTTAAAATCGATACAATTGCGTTGATTTATCAAATTATTATTAAATATTAATGTTTAAAAACTGCAGTTTCATAAAATATATAGAAATAAAACTATTAATTTACCTGTTCCGAGTCCGATAGTTATGTACAGCGTTACCAGACTGTTGGCGAATACACTAGTCATCAAACAAATGCTCGCAAGTATGGCTCCTGCAATAGTCACCACACGACAACCGTATTTGTTTACGAAAATACTAGCGATGGGTCCTGTAAAAAAAGGTCAGAACATTGATATTAGATCTTAATCAACACTTTTTAAGAAAAAATAATTCACAAGATTAATTTAAGCAACAATAATAATTTTTTTTTTAAATAATAGCTAATTTGATTACTTCGAACTAATAAAAAAATAAATTATTAACTAAAATAATATACTTTAATGAACTAACTACTTAAGTGTACGTAGATTTACATTCAATGTACGGCATTGTTATTTTCTTAAAATCAAATAGGTTTAGGGTTTAAAATATATTATGGCCGGTGTCGCTAATATATAAAGGCTGTTACTAGAAATGATAAGGTTAACTAAACATTTGTTAGCATCATATTGTTAAATTATCTTTCGAGTTAAGAAATGCATTATTATTCGAGGATAAATGCATATCGTCACTGTCGCTCTTATGAAATCATACAATTTACATAATGTTTACAAATTTAGGATAGAAAATTCATAATACCCTGAATTATTTAGGTTTAGTAAATAACGTCCAAGAAATAACATGATGCATTTATGCGACAAACGGGAAAGAAAAATTATTTTGTTTCATTGTCTCTCTATCCACGCGTTATATACACCAATCATACTCAAATATTCAAAAATAATATGGCATTTGTCCAGTGAGTTATGAATGTATTTAATTATTTTTATTGAAGAGCTAACAACCGTTATACGACAATGTCACCTCATAACTAATAATTGAAATACCTAGTCAAATCTACATTACCCAGCCCACTGGTTAGTGGACAAAGATATAGAAATATATTATATGCATGATTATATAAATATTAATTACATGTAAAACAAACACAGAATCTACCTATACCTACTATTATTATAATACAACAAATAATATTATTCTGAATCATTCCCATTGAAAATTAACATATTTTTTCAGTGGTATGAAATGCGGCAGCGTGTTACTACTTTCCGCTCGAGAGAATTATAAATTACATTTATTTCTTTAATGACAACCGATATGCACAATTTCACCACTGTACTTTAAAATGTGTACAGGTTTCATCTCGGGGAAAAAACTCCTATATCTCAAACAATAAATTAAACATGGAAAAAAATATTTATTATTTTACATAACGAGTTTTTAAATTAAAGTTAATCTTTTAATTTAGACCTTACTGAATACTCGTTTCAGATTATTTTATTTTATTTCCCCAAATGCAACAAAGGACTGATGTTATGACATAATAAATACTTATGAGTTATATTTATTTAATTTATTTATTTTATTTAAATTTAATGCAGTGTATATAACTTCGTAGTTTTCTTTAAAATTAGAAGCATCGTTTTATGATCTAAAGATGTAAAATCAATAAACACAAAAAAACATAAATTTGAAATTAACAAATACATAGATACCTAAGTAATAAACAATAAAATCTATGCTGTCTAAAATTGGTTCGTCATATATTACTGGCTAAGGTTATTAATAATAACAATATAACACCGTTTGAATAGGGCTATTGAGAGCGTGTTCTACACTTGTATTACCAATACCAAACGAGAGAAACGTTGAAAAGAAATTCAAATTTAATTTGCTGGTGTACAATGATAGTTTCATATACACATAAGTAGGACGTGGGTATATTGTAAGACACGATCGATAGGCGATTGAAAATGTTGTATTGTTATAATGCATATAATTGGTATTTTTAATTCAGACGAATCTAGAAAATCATAGGAAATATTTAAAAAAGCTCAAGGCCAAAATTTTTACAATATAGGTACTAAGATAGTTTACAAAATACAAGGTAATAAAAAAGCGTATAGATCGGTTGGTAGAAATACAAACTAAAACAGATATCACCTCAAGATGATTTTACTTCCGAAGTCATACAAATATTGTTACAAATAAACATTTCAATAATTGTGCGAGTCACGACTAGCTGTCAGCGATAATATTATGCCAGACAAAATTATAAGATGTTAATATTATAAAAAAAGACGAAGGTGCCAGAATATTAATGTGCTACTACTTTTTTTTATTTGATGCCGCAAATTATCAAAATATTTGAAAACAGTAATTGGTTTTCCTGTAACATGATTTCGTAAGAAGAAAATAAGAGTAACCGCAACTATAAAGGAAACCATAAAAAACATATCAAACCTTTTGTGCCAATTAATCACGAACAAATTGTATATATTTCCAAGAATATTTGTTATTTTTTGAAAAGAAATTGTACATACAACCAAGCAAAATAAAATATATAGATAAATGTTAAACACTTATTATCAGCACTATTATTATCGATCTGTAATATATTTTGTATTTTAACTTAAATAATACTTGTATGACTGTAAGCCAGTTTTTTAAGCATTGTTTAAATTAGAATACTTGCCACTTAAATTAGAAACAGATAATTTTTTTTCTAACTTTTAATAGTTATACTTATATTATTAATGATTTTAATTTAGGCAAATTAAAAAAGCATTACTTTTGTTATTTCTAACAATTTTACTCAAAATTCAAAAGGTGAACATTATGATGTAATAAAAACAGTAAGTAACCACAAGAAAACCCGTTTTTCCTTTTGCAAAAGTAAGTTCTACACATATCGAATTCTAATTGTATGAATACAAAGAAATAAGAGCAAATCCACACTTCTCTTTGACTAGCAGAATCGTTTTACGTATTTGCAAAATTATGATAGTTCAAATTTAACATATTCATTGCAATGGCCTACTCAATGGCTATTAAATACTATTGAAACCTAATGTACAGCAGTCAACAGGGCGACTTCCCTGCTTTTCATTTGCCATTTTGCCATTTGCGAATCGATCTATGATTGCTTGGTCTTCCGCTCAATACCTTTATATTGTATATATTTAATAAAGCCATACCAGTAAGTTTGCAAAAAAATTGTTTGACACAATTATCACTAATATGCCCAAGAGTAAAAGTTCGTTTTATTTTATTACCTTTACTATTTTTCAACCAGCTTCTAAAAGATAAAGTAAACAATTTCTATACAACATTTCATTATTTTAATTACGACACAGTATAAGTATCTAAATACAATCATCCCTTTTCATTTTACAGTGTTCAATTTTACAGTTTATGTATATTTGAGTACATTTTAGCTGTTTTGTTTATTTTGCATGTATAAAACATAGATACCTATTAAGACTAATAAAAAAAACCTTATAAACAATATAACTAAAGGTTATACAAGTGGGTACTTGCTGTACAGTATAGTTGTCGTTGTAATGTATGTATTATATTTAAATTCAATGATAAATCATCGCATATGGAAAACGATTCTGAACGAAGACATCGTGTCATTCTAGCACACTTGTATAAATAATCAAATTGAATTACTGAAAATATCTCATAGCTATTATAGCATAACTCTCCGGTGAACTCTTTTTTTATAGAGGAAGAAAAGCGTGTTGTGAATCTTCAATCAAAATTCATAATGTTAGATATGAAAAGAAAAACGTTTATAAATTTCTAAAAGAAAAATAGTTTGAATATTTTCGAAAATGTAATGAATTTTGTCAAAATTTGAATTTTAAATATGTATAAAAAACAATCGTGCTTATGTATCTTCAATATTTTTTGACTTCCTACAAAAGACACTTATAAGGAACTTTGCATTAAAAATTCTTATTTTTTTTTTAAGTAAAAAAGTTTTTATTGAGAATAATTTTCAAGAAATTGAAAAATTTCTAAAAATGTTTCAAGGCTATAAATAGCTCAAAAAGAGTTGTAATATTTCAAAAAAGCTAACACAAATATTTTATACTAATACTAACATTTTGAGGGTCTACGGTTATTAGTTTTAGAGTTATACCTATCAAAACAATAAAAACGATTTTTTCAAAAATTTGTTTTGCATAAAATTACCCCTTTTTTGTTTTTTCTGGAACTTTCCAAAACTACTGAGAATTTTCAATTTTGACCTCTCAAAAGTACTAACTAATTTAAATTTTTTATCATAAAAGATGCTGATGTCAAAAAACACAAATCATTGTGAGTACAATACATTATATATACTCACTCCGCTCAGAATCTAAAAGTAATAACTAAAAATACAAATGAGATGTACGGAGTAATAATGTTGTTATTATAATATTCAAATAATGTAAAATTCATTTACAAAACGAACGAAATTCAACTTAATTTAACTGCTGTTTTTTGTACATTTGAAACGAACGCAAAAATAAAACTAACTTAACCGATGAATACATGAAACTCAGAAAAATATTTATCTTTGCTTATACCTTCGTCTCCAAATAGCTTTTTTTGTTTTTCCAGAATAATGTATATTACATGTATATTATAGTTAAGGTTTAATATTGAAAGGTTTGTAAAATATTAGAATACAAAACACTTCCAAGTTACAAGGTTTATACGTATAAATAAAAAATGTATTTTATATTAATTACCATATAAGGTTTGGGACTTTTCTTGTCAGTAGCTCTAACGAGATAGAACATAAAAGTTCAAAAACATCATAATGGGCTTAATACGGGCTTATTACTTAACAACATTATACCTCAAGTTTAAAATAATATCTTAAAATTGTAAATAAACTGAAATAAATAATTATAGATTATAATCATAGATATGCTATTTTATTAATTTATATTAATATTCTATCTATACTTTTAGAAAACAACATACCAAATGCAATAGTTTCGACATAAAATTATTTTCCAAAATCTTACTATAGTTTTTATTTTGTGATTTTTTTTATGAAATTTGTAAAATATGTCCACCTCCACATTTATTATTTGAAGAGCCAAAATAAGTTACCCTCAGTTGCTTTAGAAATCTTTAATACTCAATAATAATATAATTTAAACTGATTGTTTATGCATCATAACTAAATTGTAATTTATGTTATATTATTAACCCTATACGTTAAGCATTCAATATATTGTAATCAATACTAATTGATTATAATAATAATAATACTTGTTACAAACTTGTTTTATTTTTGCATTAAATCTTGTAATACATATTTTATAATGTAAAAATAACAATATGTTCGACACGGATACACAATTAGTTCATAACCAATATTTATTTTGAACAAATACGAGATGAAATGAATAAATTGAACACGGGTCAAAACAAAATTAATTTCTCAGCTCCGTTAGTAAAAACAATTATGAACACATAATCATTTTATGAACTTGTGTAGATGATTTTATTAGATAACCTTAAGCTCTATAATTGCAGCTTTAATAAATAGAAATGCTACACGTGTACTATAATATATAAAATATTCTATAAAATATAGAGTAGGTACTAAAATAATTATTCATAGTTGTAACATCTAATTATAGATGTTACAACTATGAATAATTTTTTTTTTAATTTCTTTTTATACATTACAGGTACATTATAATTTGATTAGTCCGGTTACGGTTATAAATCGATCAAGCGTATCCGTTAAAAATAAAAAAGTCAAATTTATTGAAACGACTTAACCATCTACAAGTTCTTATTTTAAGATCCTTAAAAATATTTTGTCGGTAAACTTGAAACAACAATGCTATACATAATACTTTATTACTGCTTTTGGATAATCGAGTCTCAAATATAACTATGTTAGTCCAAAGATATTAACAAAATATGTCTTATTCAAACAATTAAATTGTATATACTATTTATTGAGATATTAGCATTACACTCATTATTATAACTTATAAGTTATAACATAAGCAACGGCGGTTGTCTGCAGTACGCGCGTCCTACATAATAATATATTACTATCTCCACTGCATTCACGCGGTTCATACGACGGAACCAGCGTGCGCATGTCGTGCCATCATTATTATTATTATTGGTCTTGGAAAAATAAAATATTAAGATTAAGATTAAATCACAGATATCGGTTTGAGCATCACATAATATAAAAGGTTTTTTAAATAAAATGACATTTTAATAAAATCATTCAAATACAAATATAATAAACAAGTGTTTTAACGATTTAAAATTATGATTTTTGATTTTACTTCAGTTGTAGGTACAATTCGTGTAGTGTTTAAACATTTGACGAAATTAATCACAAATGTGAAATGTTTATTATAATATTAATATATTATACTTACAAGACAACACAATCGTTAATATAGTCTAACGATAAACACTGAACACACATGGTTTGCGTGCACCGGTATTTAGGAATTTGGCACCCTGTGGCAGTACACAAACAAATCACCCGCCCAAACAAAATAATAATAATAAAAGGAACCGATGTGTTTAAATTCGAATTTTATTACGATGATAGATATATATTATATATCCTAACCTATATTATAATATATATATTATATATTGCATACCGTCTCCACCCATTAAGCAGTACCGCCTGAGGCATGTGCACTATAAAATCAGACTATAGGTAGGTAGGTACTCAACTAATATGAGCAGGACACCGAGTTCTGTTTGGATTCATGAAGGATACCTTTACCTGTATTGTATAATACAATATAATATTATATAAGATTGTCAAATAACTTATAATATGTAATAATAAGACACGCATAATATACGTACTCAAAAATGAATACTAATAATGTTTGTAATACGTATGGGGGTAGTGAAGGGGTGGTGAAGTGCACATTATTTTAAAATGATTCTCGTTTTTTATCCATAATAATATAATATATTGTATTTATTATATTGTAAACTCGAATGTGAAACGAAACACGTCGTCGATGCGGACGCACATCTTGTGGCGCTGTGTGATTGTGATAAAAAAAAAAACTAACAGCGTCGAACGCTAAAATGAAATTTTTTTATTCAACTCACATAAGCACAATGTGCTTAGCACATAGATCCATGCGGTTTACACCGGTTCTCGAACGACAGACGAAATAAACGAAAGAAAACTGATTTTTTCAAGTCAGACCAATAATGGAGGCAGTTGAGCTGTTGACGATGTACAGTTTTTTTTTAAACAACACCGAACAAAAATAATTATATAACAAACCGAATACAGGTATTAAGTAAAGAGTTGGGGAAGTTAAGAGTTAGGCAGAATCGTTGTTGTGTTGAAAATTCTGAATATTAATTACTTAGCATTATAGCACAAAAAAATACTATTGACAGTTGAAAATTGTATCAAATTGATAATGAACTATATAGTATATTATAATATACTGTATCGGGAATACAACATAACAAATAATTAAATAGTTAATATCTATAAGACTATACACATACTTAATAACTTAAATTATGTCTACCTACACACAACAAACATAAAAAAATTACAATTAATATTTTATTATTTATTTTTTATAATAAAAATATAGGTATCTAATTACCAAACACATTAATAAACATTTTTAAATTACAAAACAATATTTAAATTGTATTCAATTGTAATAAAAAATGTAATTTGAATTACTGCTATACATATCAAACAGTGTCTACTCTCTTAATTATACAATTTTGAGGTTTTTAGTTTTAAGACACAAATATTATATTAATTATCAATAGTAAAAATTCATAACGACATCTGTGATTTCATAATATAATTTACATACATTGAAGAGATCAAAATGCAAAAAAAAAATGGACAAAACATGGAGAGCAATATTATATTTTGTCCATGATAACTATACTTTCAAAGGTCACACATAATCTGTAGGTATCATAATAATATTATATTTATACTATATACCTTAAAGTTATTTTGTTATAATGAAAAATATAAATAGTTCTTGAAGCTTATTAACTAAAAGAAAAAATAATAATATGAAAGGTACTATTTTTCTAATGAAAGTAACATCAATCTATATTTAAGCAATTTATATCAAAAATATTAAATTATTACCTGAACATAAAGTAACTCCAACCAACAAGGATGCGATCCATGCAGTTGCCCCTTTACTTTCTTTGAAAACTTCTAAGAATTCCGTGTACAAAACACCAAACGAATAGGTTACTCCATCAGCTAGAAAAAAAGAACACAGATAACGGTAATTATTATTATTTATTACTTTATTAGGTTTTTTGTTTGATTTTTTTTTCAAATAACAATAATTTATATTTGAAACCCTATGAAAACATACTCATTTGAAATCAAAAATTTAAGTCCTTAAAATGATAATTTTTTTTAATTTGATAAATACATGAAATGTTATTTATTTTACTAATCGTTGATTTTATTCTTTGTTACCAAAAATAGTTTTAGATATAAAGTAGTGGTATATTGTTTAAAAATGTACACAATATCACTAAAACCGTAATTTCTGAAATCAATTGTCTATACTGTATAACAAGAAAAAAAGGATAAAATAGGTATAAGATAAATTTTTTTAATGTAATTTTTATAAGTAGGTAATCATAAAGAATAAAATAATTGATATTCGTGTACCTAGTGATTCTTTTCAATGCTTAATGATTATTAGTTAATAACATATAGTATCATTAATATTTTACAAATATGTTAATTTTTAATAATGAAGTACTTTTAGATTCTGAGAGGAGCAGACAAATATATTGGTTTTACAACCTTCTCTTAAATAGTAATAAACGTCTTAAATATTGCATGTAACATATAATTACGAATATAGGTAAATCATGATTATTATATTATTTATAGTAGCCAGAACAGAAGAACCTTTGTACAATTTTGTTTCAACTAGATAGTTAATTTGAGTATGACTATAAATAATGTAATATACTATTATTTATATAAGTACAAATAATTGTGTACAACTATATGTAAAAATCATAAATTGGACAAAACCAAAATGAATTTAATACTTAAAAATATTTCTTTTAAATATATTATACTAAAATTAGATGCTAACATATTTAATAGTAGATATTCAATATTCATAAATCACATTGTTAATGAATACCTCGACATTTATTTAGGAGGTATTAATCAGGTTAGTTTTCTAATAGATATTAATGTAATAAGAATTAATGTTAACGTTGATTTACAATTGTTTTCAACAACTTTTCCATATCAGAAAAAAAATGTAATTATAGTTTAAGTACTACTTAAGATTAAATATTTATATATTAATATTGATTTGATTTATTAGCAATCTGAAATAAGTATTCTTTAAAAAAAAGGCAATTAATTATGCATATTTTAGTTTACACAGTCACATAGATACTGCCTATACAGTCAAGTACTTTATTTTAAAAAGAATCTGTAATAAATAAATTTCATAGATTCTTATGTATATCAAGCTTATTTCATCAAAGCTTTTATCTATTGCCTGCCTTGAATTTTTTGTCTAGAAAATCGTGGAGTAAACACTAGGTACAATCGAAATAAATAAGATTCTGAGTTATTACATAGTTAATTATGTCATTAATGAGATACCTAATAATTGTATTAGGTATATCTTATTGAATTTTTTCTAATAACTATTATACTTAGTTAAATAAGCAATTACTATGGAATAGCATTAATACAAATTTAAAATCAATTCTAAAATAAATAATCAAACTAATATTAATAAAATATCAATTATGAATAAACTTTTTAATTTTTAATTTTTTTTTATGCTACTTTAATCAATCAAAATATTTGATTATAATTTATGTTTTATCATCAACAATAACATAGTTTTTAAAATAATAGCTATAATAGTAAGTACATACAAATTAACAAAAACAATTTTAAAATTGCATAAATTATTCATTTAAACAACAAATATCAATAAGAAATAACAAAAAGTATGATACTGTGCTAAAACTATTTTGTGTTAATCAAAAATCATTATGTTACTACAACACATTAACAGAAATAATAGTTGCGTTTGTACGAGTATACTAAGCAAATTTTAAACCTTCAAATTTTAATTTTAATAAGTACCTGTAGCCTGATAAGGAGGTATGAGGATTTCTAAGAGTCAATTCTATTCCAAAAACATTAGAACCCCCCCCCCTCTCCTCTGCACACTTACTAGTTAAACTAATTTTAAAAAGTATTTTCTCCCTGCTGGACTTTGTAGTATATAATTATAGTTAAATAATATCAGTATTGTCACTGTCTAATGACGATTAAAAACAAAGTAAAGTACTCAATACATTAGTTTGTCGACAATTCGACATACACCTTTAATTTGGGTAATTTATATGAACCATTCAGCTCATTTAATAAGAACTATTAATTCTGCAACTATAAGTAATTAAATAGAAGTAAATCTTACAAGAGAATTTTTATATTTAAATAAAATTAACCTTTAAAATTATCTGAACTTTACACATAAACTATTGCTTGTTTATTAGGATTATGTTCAATAAACATAGATCTCACATAAATTAGTTACTTTGAATGTTATAAAAAAGACGAAAACCTAAATTTCAAAAAAAAATTATAGTTAGGATACAGATTTGTAAGACAAAAATATTGCAGAATGTGCTCATATTTTCTACATATTAATTATACATCAAGCATTTCATAAATATGCAAAGGATATTGATCATAAACATATCATATTCATATTTGTATTCATACAAATATTTGGAAAATGGTATGAACATTTTAAAGATGTACAAATTGTAAAGTATTTTTAATAATTTATTATGAAACAGTTGAAATAAGATTCAAAGCAAAATATAGGTTTGTATTTAGTATAGTATATATATATATATATTAAAGTATTGTAAACAATATTCAGAAAATGAAAAATTTATCTGGCCAACCTTTGGGTTATCTAAGGTTCATAGTAGTTTAATTAGCCCATTAAAATCAACATTTTAATAAAACTGAGCAAAATATAAATTATTTTATTTAATGTTTATAAATGCTGATTAGGTGCAATTGTCTAGCAAAATAATATAACTTTATTACATTTACATACAAGTTTGACACCAAGTTAATACTTTTTGTTTAATTGAATACTTAGCTAATGAAAATTTTACAATTAACCTTCAGTAATGCATGTGGTATCATATCACATGGTTGCAAGCTGCCCGAGGTAATTTTTTCCATTGAAGTATCTAATAATAATATTTTTAGTCAAATTGTAATAGTTAAAAAGTTTATTTTTATACTAGAAATTATACAACATTTTTTTAAACTCTAATTGAAGTAAGTATATTAATTGTTAGATTAAAATTAATTAATTTTTTAATTTTTGTGAGCTACACTTGAAAATTATAAAACTATATTTAAATATTTTTGTGATTGTACAATAATTACTAAAATATAAAATTACTCAATGAAGTAATGAGTATGGAAAATGCACAAAATAATTTATAGCATGTTAAAAATAGAAGGGGGTAAATAGTTACACGCCTGTCACCAAAGGTTAACATTTTATTTCTATAAGATAATCATAAAGTACATAATATGTGTAAACATTAATTTATTATTGGGTAACTAACCAAATTAAGCATTTTGTCACATTTTATAAGTTAGAATTATGAAGGAACATGGAAAATTTAAAATAAACATTAAAATTTATAGCCAGCCCATAGATAGTTAACATATTTTTGGAGCACATTTGGTTTTAAGTACCCAACTCTTTCCCAGCTTGAAATATTAAAAAATGTCTGATGAATTATGAATCATAATCTTAATAAATATTTAATTATGAATTAAACCACAATTAAAACAAAACAAAATAATTGTTAAATTTATAAAATGGAAATTATTTTATGACTAATTAGGTGATTTAAATAATTGCTGCTTGCATAATATCTAAGCATCAATTAACTTATAACTAAACCCATGTAAATAAATATTAATTAGTTTAATTCATATACCTAATATTAATCAATCATTACTTATCATTAATTATAAGTTATTAATACTTATTATTCCTATATACAAATATGTATACATACACGTTTATAGATTCTTTTTTAAAGTTAGTTTCTTATCTATTCTTCATAACTGTCAAGACAATTGTGATTAGAATTTAATGATACCCGACCTATGAGGTCTAATATTATCGTACTAAAATTTAATCTTGGAAACTGTCATTACACAATAACCAAGCATTTCTATTTAATAAATCTAATAAATACATTTTGAAATAAATCAGAACATATTCAAAGACAAATATTATCATATTTATATTTATTAATAATTATTATTTTAACTCGTAAAATGTTAATTGTGTGATAAAATTTGACCTACAGTGTACTTGTTAGTGGAAATTGACAAGATAAATCCAAACTATTAGATGTAAGATTTAAATAATTTTAAAACTATAAAATATTAAATATTATAACAAAAATTAACATAGATAGTTGATAAATTCTGCTTTGTCCTGTTCTTTATATATATTATATTATACATAATTTATAGGTAAAGTTCAGTAAAAAAAAAGACACCAGGTACCTAACACACTGTACAAGCCAAACAATCGCAGTTATCATCATAAATATTACAATGTAAGGCGGTGTACACTGAAATCCTATAAGAACTGTTTGTTAGTTTGTTACACGAATAAATAGTTTGAACTATGACAATCATTTTGTATGGCAAGTGTAAATAGAAATTTATATTCATTTCTATTCATTAATTATCAAAAACACATGTGTAAGCAAAACATTTCAACAAAATGTTTTTTTTTATATTACATAAGCACAATAATGTTTTCATGAGACTATAAAATAAATATCACTATATTATGATAATTTCACATATTATTTTACTTACATTTTTAGTATTATTAGGTACATATAATACTCAAGACCAAAATATAATTAATACCTATGATGATTTCATTAATTTTCTAATTTTTATTTATTTTCAAAAACATATATTTAGATAGGAGACATGTGTACCTACTATTTTCAAATTAAATTGACTTTTGAAATGATCTAATAGTAATCTAACTATTAATAGATATTATGCTCAGATTATTATTAACATTCAATACATTTTAACAAATTTGAATCATATCAAAATTGGATTATTTTTTTTTTTTTAATAAATAGGCTAACTAGGAATAAATCAAATAGATTTTAATTAATATAAAATGATTTATCCATATTTAAGAGAATAAAAAAATAAAAAAATTTTAATGAATACCGGGATAAATACTTAGTTTATATTATCTACCTACCTACCTACCCCAAAATATTTATTTAAATTATATTTGACTATATCCATTCACTAATACATTAAGACATAGGAAGTCCTTGTACATATTTCTGATATTTCTTTACTTAAATATTTAAAATCATTCATACCCGATTCCTCATCCAATAACAATAAAATAAATAGATCCCCAATAGTAAGCAATGTAAGCTTAAGAATTGGAAATCGACCAAATAGATAAACACATTTCATAACGGTTTTTGTCAGTAATATTTGTATTTAAAAATTAAGCAAAGTGATACAATATTTTAAATTGTAATAAAAACAATGTATACCTTCATCATATATTTTTTAGCAATTCGATAGTTAAGAATAGATTCAAAACTACATAGGCAGGTACAGACAACGGTAGAGACATAATTTTTTTTTTAATGTGGTTCCTATTATTTTGAATTTTTAAATTCTCAAAAAAATAAGGGAGGCTAATAATACCTATTGTATTTTGTTGTTGTGTATGGTGAGAATATAACAGGCTAGTGCTTTTAAATTATTAAAACCAAACTGTAGGTATATTGGTCGGAAAGGCTGATGATTTAACTCCAACAGGATTAAGCAAAAATATACATCAAGTACACATTAACACAAATGTAGGATATTATAATAATAAATTTTTTTTTTAAATCTGATAGTGGCTTTGTGCCAAAAGGCATCGCGAGTATAAAATTAATGAGAATTAGCAGAGTCTAAAATAGAATATAAAACATAAACATATTATTATATAATCGCGTGTGTTGATTTTTTTTACGCATTTATTTCTGTCGGTAAAACGATCTATTATTATAATTCGTTAAGAGTATCTATAAAAATTATTTGTGATATTATTAAGAATCACTCACTGACTACGTGTATCATGAACGATCCGAATACGACAAACCAGCCCCAACCACCGTCCGGGGGTAGTTTACTGATAACCTGCACCGACGGCGTCTTCTTTTCTGGCGGGTTCTTGGACCTCATTTTGTTGGCCATGGCTTCGATATTGAACTTATTTATTTCTTTTCAATAAAATCGGCGACAAGCCGTTAACGAAATCGTATCGTCAGACGTGAATGGTAGTGCAACAGCGTGATCGTACGTACACCATTTACTCGAGTGCACGAAAAGCAAAACCGTGGGCTGTCACCATTTGAAACACGTTTTTGAATAATCGGATAAGACACAATGCACCTACCTATCATGTTGGGAAAAATAAAAATAAAATGATTCATTAGACTTGCGAGATCCAATATTAAAAATCGTGATCATAAAATAGGTAAGTGTTTATGTTCAAATGAAAAAAAAAATCCCCGAAACCGTTTACCGGTACGCTAAAATTTGGGGGGAAAAAATTATTAAAAAAAGTAAATACTTCGTGTGCAGAGGCAGCAACAGCAGCAGCAATGACGACAGCCACAGCAAGAAGACGTCTCAACCGGAACAGACCACGACTCACGAGCCGGCCGATCAAACGCAAGACTGATCGAAGGAACGGATCGAGTTTGAACTAATATTACGAAAACGCATCGGCAGCCCTACCATCATTATTGTTCTACTACTACTACACTGCCGCTGCTGCTGTTCATTCGTTATCGCCGACAATCGACGACCATGTGACCGAGCCGACGATTTCGACGTTGCCGCTGCGCAACGCCCTACCGATGCGAAACGGACCGCACCGTTGGACTTTTATTATTATTATTATTATTATTATTACGAGCGCACCGTGACCGTGGATCGATCGTTGACGAAATGCTCGGGCTGATTACGTCTCTCACTCTATCCCTTCTACGCGGACGTTCATCTCATGGGCGACAACGTTGCGATACCGCCTTGTCGATCATCTCTTTCGTTCGAAATGTGCGTTTATTTTTCTCAACATTTTTGATCTGTCAACTTGAGACTGCGAACTTCAACATATTTCCCGCTATTAGATATAATACGAACAAGAATAATAACTCGTCTGGAACAGTTATCCGGGTTAAGTTTTCGAAAATTTGCGTCGCGCCAGTAAATAATATAATGTTTGTTATATTTACCTAACATTATTTCAAACACTATACACTCACCGGACATTATTCAAATAAACACCTGTTATACACTTATACCACATAGTACATGATATCGTACCGGTGTACATAGAATGTCGGACACGGTACACGGAAAAACAGCATGAAAATGAGTGATAACGCCACGTAGTACTATCGATGTTGGGTAACTCTGATAGCCTTTACGCGATAGTACGTTTTTATTCTTTCTATCGATCATAAAATTACAATATTAATATAACATATTATTTATATTACTATATTTATTATGTACCATAAATAAATATGTATACTGTTTTTAAAAACCGGAAAGAAAGTCGAATAATTTAACAGTTAGAAAACAATAATTGAATAATATAATTATTGTCCCTAGTGCAATTAACTCAAATATACAGATAGGTACCTTGCATGCGAATGGAGTTTGAAAAGAATTTTTTAACTAACGAAGCAATATGTGATCTGCTATGTTACGTACGTGTGAGACGGAGACAATAAAATAAATACCAGTATTACGTCCCCTTAAGTTTGTAACGATCTGCTGTAAAAAAATCATTGTGGACGAAAAAAGATTCTTTTTCAGTCAGCCTATGGTATTAAAAAGCATATTTTATGATATTATTGTGATTAAAGCAGGGACGGAAACCAAAAAAAAGTTTGGCGGTTTCGGTTTTGGTTTTTAAAACCGGTTTTTTATATTTAAGGTTTTGCTCCCCGGTTTTAATACTCAAAATAAAAGTTGTAGGTTTTGGTGTCGGTTTTTAAAACCGGTTTTCTTTTACAAAGGTTTTGGTCTTCGGTTAACCGCTCATATATAGGTAAAAAAAAAATTAAGTTTTTTTTTTGAATTTTTAATGCAACACCCTTTTAATTTAGGTTCATAATTGAATAACGTTTATTCACAATTTTTTCTCCTGGATACAAAGAATTTAAAATATCTAGAAAAAACTTAAGCCTTATAAAGTTATGTTATAACTAAAACTTAAATAGCCTTAAACTTATTATTTACAAACCAATAACGATTAGACTTGACATTTCATTAAGACACTAGGCAATTGTAATTTGTTACTTAAGGCTTTCTAGTTTATTACTTTTAACTTTTTGATAAAGTTTCATTCAAATACAATTATAAAATAATAACCTTTATAAACATTAAACAATATATTAAATGTTAAATATGTGAATTTTTTGTAAATGTCTCTCGAGGTTCGATGCATGCCTCCCAGTAAGATAAGTAGGGCAGCCTTCAATTAAACATTTTGATTTGTTAGAATCGTTATCGAATTTAAAATATAACTTTTCAACTGGATTCCGCTTGCCCATATTACCGTTTAACGTTTTAACAAAAT
Source organism: Myzus persicae (assembly GCF_001856785.1). Lineage (NCBI taxonomy): Eukaryota > Metazoa > Arthropoda > Insecta > Hemiptera > Aphididae > Myzus > Myzus persicae. Next base: position 141,556 of record NW_019100736.1, read on the forward strand.
ATTTTAATAATAATTTAGTTACCTACTTGACATTCGCACGACAACTTAACGCGAATTGACAGTACGCACTGGTGTATTTCAAATAAACACCATGAAAATACGAAATCACATTATCACAAATCGTTATACCGAAAATTATTAAGCTAATAAACTGCAATGATAATAGTATCAACATTTAATTATTTAAGTTATAAATAGCTATAACTTTCAATACTCATCGAAAACCTTATGGCTTATATTATTGATAGAAAATCACAAATACCAATAACTTAAATGAATTAATATACGACATTAGTCATTACGACTATATACGGTCTATTATTAATTTGTACGTATATTTTTTTCCAATAACAAGTTATTGCGACTACGTCGGACACTAGGTATATTATTTATTAATAACTAATAACTAATAACTAAGAATTAATAAGTAACCAGTATTGATAAACTTAAACTAATCACTAAATCAATTAGATAGGTACCTATCAAATATTCTGAGAAATTCAAAATCTTAATCTATTGATCAATACCAGCATAAGTGCATAACAGACGGTGTTCACAAAACACGAAAAAATATATAGCAATATATACTAATTACTAGGTGTCTAGGTATATAATATATAATATTTACCTACCTAATAGTATAATAAACTTATATAACAAAATATAAGTGGAATTCAATTTATATTTATTATATCTACAGAGAATTATATAGTTTAACCGTTATATTCACAGAATATCGACTCTCGTTTTAATGTTTTATGTTCGGATATTTCTAAAATATTAAATAACATAATAGTATCAGAAATCATTTAATTTAAAAAACCGGTTAACCACTAAGTAAAAAAAACGGTTTCGGTTTTGGTTACCGTTCAAATAACCACGGGTTTCAATCTCGGACTTGAAAACCGCTCTCTTGTTTTATTGCTCCCGCTCTGGTTACGGTTAAGATAAATCATCAAAACCCAATATTAACCGGTTTTAACCGGTTTTCATAAAACCGGTTTCCGTCCCTGCTTTGAGCGAAGGGGGTAAGGGACCATTCATTGGCTGCACTTCAACAGTGAGTTAATAGATAGGTACTTGATATTTGATATTTGAATGGCTTTACTTGCCGAAGATTCATTTAACACTGATATTATATAATATTATTCTCATAACCAATTCATAATAAATCATAGAAAATAATTATAGTTGGGTACAGGCATGACTAGAAAAAATTACACGTAGATAGATATTGCTATGCGTTATTGTCCGGCATCGATTATCGAAATATGCAGGCAGCAACTGGCAACTACGGGAAAATAAACTTATATCTATAATTAAAGGTAATAATAATAATATTATGTAAAATGTAATATTACTATTGTAAAAATATACCTAAGCATTTAGTGAGAAATTAATGTATACAAGTATACCTTCATTAATTTTTGACTTTTTGAGTTCAATCTAAAAAACTAAATCGATTTTGCATTTATTATATTATAAATATTTAATTATAAATTATAATAATATGTATTTATATCATTTATTATTGACTATTGTTATTCACTTGAGAATCAATACCACTTTTACCTTAGAAAAGTATAAATTACAGGTTCATTTATAAAAAGGCAGTAGCTTAAAATGTATATCAGGCATATTACAAATATAATAGGATAGTCTGTATGAATATTAATACGTAATACATTACGTATATAAAGTAAAATAATATATGTAAAAGTTTCAATTCAATAATAACACTTAACTATTTTAGATTCTGACAAAGCAATAAATACATGTATTGATATTACAATAATGAGTTTTTGTTTTGTGTGTGTATACGATAAGTGTAGTCAAAATAATGCTTCAATTTTTAACTTCAGTATCTTCTCCAATGAGAAACTGAATCTATTCGGTGCATTTGTGAGGTAAAAATTAAAAATTCAGAACAATTTTCAAAAGCGCAGGGAAAAACAAAAAAAAATTTATGGAAAAACTTGAATTTTTATGCTAAAATGGCTTTCGATAAAATCGATTTGGTTTTTCGTATAACTCTAAAAAAAATTGGCTTAGATACATTAAATTCTTACTGAATGTTTATATAAACAATTTGTATACACCATAAAGGGTTTTAAAAATATTTTTCCTCGTATTGAGCTATTTATAGGCATATGAATTTATTATATGAATTAAAAACAAAGTTAAATCAACAATATTTTTTATGAGCATCTAAAGTTCAGTGAATTTTCGTCAAAAATAATCTCGAAAGTTTTCAAAATATTTTGAGTTAAAAATTCATACATTTTTTTACATCTAAAATTTGAAAATGTAACACGATTCCTTATAAGTTGGTCTACTTTTACCAAAAAAAGTATATTTTAAGAGTATATTCACTCGATTTTTCATGGAAAGATTTTCTTTTTTAGTAGAAATTTTCTTATTTGGTAATTTAAAAACGAACTTCGAACTTGAAATATAAACCACATATTTGTTTTATCATTTTCTATACTTGATACAATGGTTAAAATATGTTGACAAGTTTTGAGCTGTTTACTGACATTTTCAGTTTTCAATTTTTTAGTTTGTTTTTTCTGTAAATATAGTAATAGTAATAGAAAAAAAAATTACTTTAAACACAATTATATCATAAAATATACTTCGTAATATTAAATGCTGGCAGATCGTTTTCGGTTTTTTTTTTTTTTTTGAAGGAAGCACTAAAAATAACTAAGATTGATATTCTTAAATCAAAATTTAACCTTTAAACATATTTAAAAAATAACTGCTTATGTATTTTTATATTTTTTAATTCATTTAGAACAAGAAATAAGTTATGCTGAATCGTTTATACTATACACCTAGTACCTACTAAGCTTTTGGATCGAAAAAACCGTGCAAATACATAAAAAAAATACACACCATAGTAAAATCAATAAGTGTAAACATAACGTAGTTTTCCATTGGTTATTAATTTTGTATTAACTTTGCTTAACCTTGCATAGTTTCATCATCTAAACTCTAAAGTTCTAAAGACTGGAATAAAAACTAAAAATATTATCGTTTTTCGATAATAATATGAAATTTTAATTTTAATGGGAGCTTATAATCAAATCTTATAAATGCCATTATTTGTGTACTAAGGTCAAAAAATACATAAATCAATAGGTCAGTATATTATAAAAATATTAGACACGATAATCTGGATGAAAAAAATTACATAACTTTTCAGTATAGTCTCATTAGACTTTTATTAAATATTTTATATTTATTGGTGAATTAACAACATAATATTGTATTACTATACTAGTGGCCATTTTCACTTATTCATGCTCAGATCAATGTATAGAAACTAATAGGAGGAATATAAAAAACAATTCATTATTGATATAAGGCTAAAATAATAATTTAAACCAATAATGTAACAACTCTACACTTTATTTAAAATCAATGTTATGTCCAATGGCCATATAGATGCTAGATGCAGAGAAAAAAATATAATTTTATAGAAATAAAGACTATAAGTACCATAGTATTATAATGATATATCCAGTGGTGATCATACTCTGGTGTCCCCCTCCCCCTTTCTTGATATTTTTTACCATAATATAGTAAGTATTATGTATAGATGCTTAAAACTTTATACAATTAAAAAATATTTTGATGTTTAATATTTATACATATTATCACCTTTCCCATTGTAAATATCTAAGTACGCCACTGATGGATATTACAATTTATAATATTTTGACAGTATTTATGTGTGCACTTAAAAATTATATGTTTCAATAACATATTTTGTTTATTCGATATAGGTAGGTACGTAAACTTGTGCACGCTGCCACTCGATCTGTGGTCGCATTAGTTTCACTTTAATGGACGTGTCAGCAGCAAGGTAAATCTTCATTCTTCGTGGACCTGCTTGTGATTGCACATATTTTATATATTATTATAGTTAACGATTGTGTTTGAATGTACTGCTTACTCAATGAACTACACTTTTAGGGAATTTCATCTACCTATTTTTATTGAAAATAAATTAAAACTGAACTACATAATACGACTTTAGGTAAGTCGTAATATAATTTATGTGTTCCAACACTTCGGCTTGTTTTACCCTCATTTCTGACTAATGACCATATATGTATATCTTTAACAGGTTTGAATTTATTCACTTTTATACATTTTAACACTGTAGGTACACTTTGGCAATTTGAAATTTCCAAAAACAAAAACATTAATTCTTAAAAAACATAAAGTGGGATTTGGTATCTACTTAAGAAAATGCAAGCAGTTCTTAAAGGTCTATTGAACGGTGTGGGAGTGAATCTTCTTAAAAATATTATTTCAGGCTCAGGCATGCCTAAAAACTGCAGTCTGTAATTTTTAAAAACAATTACTTAATTCAAATTGTCTGATGGTCGATGAATACAAAATAAGTTAAGAGTCACACATAAATCGATAAATTACTTATATACTTACTTTATTTTAGCAGGATATTTGAAGAGTTTCATACACAATTTCTCTAATAATTGTTTTTACTAGACGTCTAGACAGAAGCTGAGCTTGTTCAAACGAAAAAAATTAGAATTGCGTTATAATTTATTGTTATCTATATTCAAATCACAAGCCAACCAATTCATAATAATAATGCCATATGATATGTATTGTCTAAGAAATGAACCGCAAGAACAAAACTATTTTTCTCAGAGATATCTAAAATTTGATACAAATCCTTTTTAAGGAACGGTCTTTGAAAATATTGATTTATATAACAATTAAAAAATATTTGTGTACGTAGTCTCATGAGTCATGAGTATGTTGGTAAAATTAAAGTTGGCCTTTATCCACTAAGGCATTTGTTTAAATCGGACGTCGTGACAGTACCTACTCGTATAGTAACCTGACATAAGTGGAGGAGGATAGAAGGAGGTTCAAAATATATTTTTTAACTACCGAGAAAACCATCACGTATTTTCTGAAAAAACTTAAAGTTTTTTCTAATGGCTATTTATGAACTCCTCCCTAAAAGCTACAAACGTTTGTTAGTCAACGGTGACAGTACATATATATATAATGTATAGTATAAATTAGTAGTGTAAGAGTGTAACCGACAAAAATATTTGGGTGTTTGCAGTTTAAACTTATTGAGCAGTATCTTGATCGAATTATTAGTTTTTTTTAAATAATATGTAAAAAAAATTTTAAAAAACTTGAAAATGAAATACAAAGTTGCTTATAAGTGGTTGCTGGTGGAAATTTAAAAAAAAATTCTAGAGTAAATCTACAGCAATATTTTATGAGAGTCTGAAGTTAAGAATTTGACAAAATTACCAAAATCATGAAAATTGAAAAATTATTTTGTGTTAGAAATTCATAAAAAAATATCTACCTATATCTAAGATTTGAAACATTTGTACGAGATTTCCCTTAAATTTTCTTAAATTTAACAAAAAAAAAAAACAATTTTTGTAGGTAGTTAAAAATTTATAAAATGTTCAATTTCTATCGCTAAGAATTGCAACTTTAAATCGAGGATTCTTATTAATACTCCATACTGTATAGCCAAAAAATCTGATAAATTTATAAACACAATTATTATTGTTTACAGACATTATAAGTCTAAATTTGGACGATATTACATATTAAAACTTAGAGTAACGATTTTGGTTGTTTTGTTGTAATTTTAAAATATTATTAGTAGGTACAAGGGTTAAAACTTTTAGAGTGCATTATTATATTGTATACCAATACACACAATGAAATTTTCAAATGCAATTTTTTTTTTTGCAAGAATTAATTTAAACTACTTTATCTAGGTATAATGCCTAATAATAAAATTAATTACTTAAATCATAATATTTACTCAGTAATATTATAGACTGGCAGACCGTCTTCGCTCAGGATCGTTTTTCGTACCAATACAATTATCATTTAATTTAATTCAAATTTAAGACATCCATTTCTGTAACTCTCTAAACATCAAATGTACAACAAATCGTTACCCACTCATCTGTTTTTTTATAGATTTATATTTTATAGACACCACAATAAATTAAAAAATTTTATATTGCAAACTGGAATATAAATATATAATTTACCATTGTTAGGTTAGGGTGCAAAAATGTTGTAAATATGTTGATGATATATTTTGTACAAGACCCATTTATAGGTTTGCTAACTTTATTTAAACTCTTAAATAGTTAAATCCACCACTATAGGTAATTAGAAGTCGAAATATAACTTTGCTTGATAATGGTTTATCTTTATTATTACATAAATATGTATTGTTAATATTGTGTACCTATTTGTGCATCACTATAATATAAGTGCGTAGGGTACTTTGTTTTTTCCTATAGGTGCCTAACGCCCTATATCTATACTATACTTTATATTCTATAACATTAAAATCTACAATTTTAGGCATAGGCTTGAATTGATTTTGAATGTTTAAACTACAAGGGATAAAATATTAATTATTCGTATATTTCAAATTAAACAAATTATCATAGTGTTTTTAATTATAAAAATAAAATTGCCAACTTATTATTAACTAAGGTCTGGGGGACTAGAGCGTGTGAGTTTGTTATGTGAATATACTGAACGAACAATTAAAATACAATTAACATTAACAATTGTTAATTGTTATTAATAATGATAATATACTCGCACAGCTACTACGTTATTTTTTTTATAAAAATTCTAAATAATATCATATTGCTTCCGAAGCAAACTAAGCAATAGCCATTACATATAGCTGTTAACAACTAGAGCATTTATTATTGACAATGATTTATTTTTTGATTGATGACTGAATATAACAGTATCACATATTATTATAATACATCACAGGAATGTCATAAATGTTTCTTAGAAACGTAATATAAATAGCATGCGTATGCAGTAGTTGAAGTGGGAGGGGGGATAAGGTGGGATCCCTCCGCTTTTTATAATTCACATTTTCCATCTATCAAATTTTGAAATGTTGTAGTTTTATTTCTATAAATTAATATTGATAAAAAAATTTCGCTGGATAAAAAGGCTAGAAAAATGAATACAAGGTTTCTCAGAAGTTATAATATTAGTACAATTGAAAGTTCAATTTTTGTTAAAATCCATCACTATCACGAACATTTGCAAATTATTTTTTAGTTAAAAATGTATTTTATGTTCAATTATTATGGCTAAAGATTGACAATTTAATATGAGAATTCTCATAAGTATTTCATTGAGTAACCAAAAAATCTAAAACTTATATAAACAATGTCTTATTTAATATATATTTTAAGGTCAAATTCGGACGAAATTAGATATTTAAACCGAAAATAACGATTTTAGTTATTTTTTTAGAATTTAAAAATATTAAAACATTGGCTGACTGTTTTTGCTTAGAATTGTTTTTCGTATACAATGATGGTATATAATATATGATTAATATCTTTGAATTTAAATTTAACACATCCATTACCAGTGAACTACATGACACCCAACTGCCCGCCTTTTTGAAAAAAGCATAGTGTAAATTTAGATTCATAAATAAGGATTTGTCCAGCTGTATACATTTTTAGAATTTTTTGAAGATTATCATACTTTTCTAACACTGTTTAAATAAACATAGTTTTATAATTTAAATTATAAAAAAGGGGAGAGTAGGTAATCGCTTTGCTGTACTGTTATAAGTGTCGAGTGTAGCTCGTCATTGAGGAGTATAATAACTAATAATTATATTATAAATATAATATTGTATTCAATTTGAATAATTAAATTGACACATCTTTACGATAGCAATACTGATCCAATACGGATAAGAAAAGCGATTCTAAGTGAAAACGTGCCTACACGAAAAAGTCAGCCTACTTCACTAAGACTAAAGTACCTACATTGTATATTTATATTTGATATATTCATATTGCTATTAAAGTGTTTTATATTACTATTAATATCACAGTAGGTTGAATTAATGTTTGCTATCATATTGCATTTGAAAATGTTATTGTGTGCATGAAATATAGTAATAGGTTAGTAGTATACATTTAAAATATGAAGTAGTCACGAATATACATAATATTTTTAATTTACAACAAATTAACTAAAATCATTATTCTTCTTTAAAATATCTAATTCATCCAAATTTTAACTTAAATGAAACTAAAACGAGAACAATTTTTTATGAGTGATTTAATGTAAAAATGAGTTTTTTGGGATGTGGGGGCAATGCCCCCACGGGTCTGTTTGTCATCAAATATTTGAGCCCCCCTCAATATTTCACAAGATCTCCGCCTATGTGCTTCAATAACAACTTATGAAAACCTGTATAAATGTTACAATCTTTTTGAACAATAGGAAAAAAAAATGTAATGAATTTATTGAAAAAAATATTAAAACTATTGAAAATGTCTACAAATTCTTAGTCAAAATATTTTGAAAATTTTATAGTGAATAAAAAATAATCAAATGAAACTTATAAGTGAAAATATCAACTATTATTTGAGGTTATTCATTTTTGAATTACACCAAAAACAAAATTGTTTTTGTCAATTTTTTTTTTAGTTACCCTGGTGCTTAAAAAATTTTAATAAATATAAATATTTTACTTTTGATTCCTAATTAAAAGTAGGAATTTAAAGTACCAATTAGATATAAAATCACAAATGATTGTAAAAACAAAACATTCTTCGCTTAGAATCTAAAATATTGCGAATAAATGTGCAAACTTTGTTTAGAACAACAATATTTATTTAAATTTAAAATATCGAATTATTAATATCATAAACAAAGTTTAAAACTTAATAAATTTAATCGTAAAATATTATTGACAATTTTGAACTTTTCATAACCAACATTTATTATAGGTATACCTACATTTAACCTATAATGATTTCCACCAAAAAACATACCTAATATTATTATTATAACATAATCCAAACAGACTGTAGTTTACAGACCATAAAAACTTTAATATTACACTAAAAACAGTAAAAACTCCTATAAACTCACAACCATAACAGAAACTTGACAGATTATCAAAAAGTTGATAAACAAATTATAAAACAACTAAAACGATGTCTGTGACCTTATTCAAACTTGTACAACCTCAGATGTGGTTGAGATCCCATAATTAATAAATTCTCCTCTAAAATATGCTTTAAATTAGAATATGTATGAAGTACGAAGTAAAATAATAACAAGTGCTCTGCGTTGATCGTTTCGCAAATAACATGATTTAACGGTAAGTACATATTGTAACAATGTATATAACAGAATTATAAGCTTGAAAAAAACTCATGAAAAGTATAAAATTAAAAAATTATAGGTTAAGCGGTTTTTCAACATATTTAAAATAATTTATTAATTTGTATAAAAATTGTAATCATATTGTACGTTGGTGAACAATAACAGTCCAATCTGCGTCTATAGTACCTATATACATGGGTGGATAGGCCCATCGGGAAATCGGGATTTTCCCGGTAAGCTTCCATAAATATTATACTTAGAGGCCCCAATTACAAAAAACTTTATAAAAATAGTTAAAATATGAAAGTAAATTTGTATAATATTAGCGGCTGTATATAGCATTAATATTTGTAATATATTTTGAATACTCCATTAGGGCCTACTGGCCTCTGTAACTCGTCGATCTCCGTATAAATATATATCTATTTTGTTGTATGTACCTACTTTTGTACTTAAACTAAATGAGGTATAAAATGTAAATATAAGTAAATATAATCGAAATATAACCGAATAACAGAAATAAACAACTATAGTAAAAATTAATTTTTCGATTGTGATAGCTAAGTATGACGTATCTACTATCTACGTTAATATGCATATCTTTGTATTTAAATAAATTCGATTTGTTCTATTTTTAAACAATGCGTATTTATGTGAATATCTAAAATATCATTTTCTCTTGCATTAATATTAATAAACAGTATAAACTATAAAGTAAGCAAGTACAATAATATCAATTACCTATTCTTACTCTATGCTCTATGGACTATGGCAGAGGTGGCAAACCTTTTGAACACTACGTGCCAAAAATGACAATTTTTTTCGGGCATGCCATGAAAAATATTTTGTTATATTCGATATGGTAAAAAAAATTATCGTAATTTTATTGTATAATTAGTGTATTAGTATAAACAAGGTTAGTTTAGGTACATACAATTCTAATATTATTATTTTGTTAATTATTTATTTTAAAATTGTATTTTTAGTAAATATATTTTAGTTTTTCACCTCGGGCACTTGTGCCATGGATTTGCCATCCCTTTACTATGGTATTATATAGTATTATTTAATATTTTATTAGGTTTTATTTTTTTTATTTTACATTTCCTATTTGGCTATTGTAACTGTGGCTTTTTGCTAATTGTATTTTAATTTATTAAATTATCAAATATATGATAATCATTAATTATGTCTAAACGAAATTTCGAAAGTGGGGCATCAAAAAGGAAAAGAATGGTTCAAGATTTGTTAAGTAAATGTGCCAACGATAAAATTCAAAAGTAGTTACATTTTTTTTGTATACAATATAATTTAGACTCTAGGTACATGTGGGCATGTGGCCCTAATAAATATATCCCGATAAAGAAAGTACGCATCCACCCATTCCTATATAGCTATAATAATAGCTATATATATTATATTTATTCGGTAGTAGCTGCCAGCTGGTACCTAATATTTAGTTTTAAAACCTTTTAGGTTTATTTGACCAACAGCCTAAAATCTATTAATTTAAAATTTATACCATTTTAAACTGCTGTCTGTATACTTGATCATTATTAATTTTATATGCAGTAAAGTGATTCCCAGTTATACCTTCAAAGGCTGGTGGTCTCCTTTCTGTAGTCTGTTCTGTCGCCTGCCTACTGGCTATATAGTGCCTATAGAAAGAGAGAGAGAGAGGGAGAGAGGCTATGGCCAGGTTCTAACTGGTGATGACATGTGTTGACAGCTGACACTACCGCTTCATTCCACTCCACTACTCCTTATATTTAGTAGGTTAAAAAAACTTCTTTTTTCTATTAGGTACTAGTCTATTTTATGCGTATTATTATACAATACCATACAATACCATACAACTATAAACAATTTTTATTTTTATTAATTTAAAAAATACATTATTCTTAATATTTATTTTAATAATTTATAGTGTTAGCTAAGATAATTTTTTTTAATCATTGATAGTATCATTATGTGCTAAAATATGTAATTGAAATTTGATTTTAAATGTTTATGCTTGTTAAAAAATTAAAATCTAATAAATTGTAATAATCAAGGCTATAATCGACGTCAGTGTGTGTAATATAATTAATAAACGTTGTTATTTGTTTTAGATTATTAAATATATTATTACATAGATTCTAAATTAATTAATTATAAAGACGTGATATTGGTTGAACCTAAACATATTTAAGTAATTTAAGATAAAACGATTTTTTCCCAATCATATTTTTGTTGTTGATGAATATTTATATACAAAAAAAAGTACTCCAGTAAATCGTTTGAGAACTGTCTAACAAGACATTGTTAAAAGTCCATCTTTAGTGTACAGTGTATGTTTTATTTATTGCTTATATGTACAAGACATATTTAAAAATAAATGGTTACCAGCTGTCATTATTAAAAAAACAGATTTTCCGAGATCTTATATTATTAAAAACGAAAATGGTAGATTGGTGAGACGAAACACTAAGTTTATTAAGAAAATTGCGGACCATGATGAGGTGAATGAGTTTGATGATGAGAATAATAAAAATAATAATAATAAAATGTTAATGTGTAATGTGAGTAAGTCTACAATAGTGTATAGTGTATACAATATAACAGCATAAAGTAGGTAAATGGAAAATTTTGAAAAGCATTTATCGAAAAAAAATATTTTTATAGCGAATAATTATTCAACATTTAGCTATGACATCTTACAAGTAACGAGTGTTTGAACATCACTTAGATGATGAAACAATTGTTAATTACTATTTTCCAACATTTTTTTATCTCAATATTCTCAATTAGTTGTGCATATAATAATTACTATCAATTATAATATATAGCCAGATAGACAACAGTTATATCAGTAAATCACATTGAATATTCAATACATTAGCAAAATATAATATGTAGTCTGGTAGTCGTAGATTATTATTGAATTTAAAAATTACCAACTTAATTTATACTTGATGAAAGCATTAAAATATTCAACACAGCACAATGCCAATAATGCCATAATAATAAATATATACTTACTACTGAAGGTTATAATATTATTAAATATATATTGTTACTCGTTTGGTATTTCAAACCATTACATTTCTAAAAATGTATTACTGGAGTTCGTGGGGCATAATATTTTTAATAGCTGTATGGTATATACAGCTTTTGTCTATATATTAGACCTACATTAGCTATTAGGTAACTATTTAATCTCTGGAAACTAGGTAGAAAGTGTTTGTGTTTTTCGTATTAACAAATACTTTAAATTATAGTATTTGGTATTATTGATTCTTATTTTATAAATTTTTGTTACAAGTAGTTAGTATTCATTATTATAGATTGACGTATCTCAGTATCTTTAAAAATAAAAAAATAATAAAGTATATTCGAGTGGCGATGGAACTCCGCGTTTCATGTTCTACAGTTCGTAAATCAGTCATAATACGATTTTTTTTTTAAGTAAACTTTTGAGTAAACTCATTATTTGTAAGAAGCAAGTTTATCTTTACTATTACCTAATATAAGCATTTTTTCCTAAACATATGATACTAAAAACGTCCACAAAAAATGTCCCTAACAAAAACATATTTAAATATAAATATAATATAGATACTATAAAGATCTCTTTTAAAAAAAAATTCGAACAATATATTGCTAGATTATTCCATTTACATTCTTTATCTATGTCTAGAGTTTCAAACATAATACCTATGTAACTAGTAGCTACCTAATATAATATAAAACAAAAAACGTTTTAGATAAAATTCCATGGTAAAAATAGACTTACAAGACGGTAGGTACCACTTATCACATATTTTTAGTGTGATTTTATAATAAGGCAAATATTTTATTACAAAGTAATAAATCATAATAATAAATATTTAATAATCTTCATTTTTGCACGTTGCTCATTGCTTTACTCTAGATACTCTATATACAAAATTAAAAATTAAATAAACATAAATGTATACAAATTTATTTTATACATTATATTACATATTTATATTTTCTTAAACCACCTTTCAGCTATAATTTCCGATTTTAAATTATGGTTGACTTATTTTAATAATAAGTGTGTAAGTTAATACCTAATTAATATTTAATGACACACCATTGTGCAAGCTATATATTGATTTTAATTTGGTAAACCCATACTATTTAGTATTTATATTTGAATGTTCAATGAATGCCTCTTTAATTATAACAAGGTATTAATATTTTAAATATGAACTTTCAAATCTTATTGATCCACGGGTACCTGAATTAGAACTCACGATTAACTTTGGAAAAGTGTAAGAACATTGGTTTGATTTTAATTTGATATTTTACTCATTTGACTTTAAAAACTTTAGTATTTCTAAAGAAAATTTGATTAGATGGTTAAATATTAATTATTACTATTATTTTGTCATAACTAAGCAAAAAATAATGTAGAATATTCGTATAATTCGTGTATATTTACTCATACAATTTACAATTACTTGGTAAATATTTTAAAGAAAATGTGCCTTTTTATGGTATAAATGATTAGATATCATTTATTATTGTTAGTAATTTATTATGAAACAATTGAAAGGGCATCAATATTAAATTATGAATTTATTATTGTATAAAATATTTTGAAAATTATAAGTACATTTGTTTATCATTCATTCCTGATTTATGGAGGATAATTCATGGAATACACCTTATACTTTTTAATAGAATTTTAAAAAAAAATGTTGTATCAAGTCACATCATTTTTTTAAATATGGCTATTTAAAGTTGTAATCCGAGTTTTAATGACGGCATGTGATAAAAACTATAAACCATGTTAATAATTGGAATGGGTAACTGGCCAAATTATTAATTAACAATAAGTGATAACAACAAATTTCATGAGGGAACTAAAAATCAATGATATACGTTCATTAATTACGTCAATAATATTATATTACTGTCGTCACCAGACATCAAGACTGGGAAATAATTTTGAAATACATTTCGTCTTTCAATCAAGTAATCAACTTGGTTATTTTATCATTTAGCAAAACAATATTGTTTTTCTACTATAGTTGTTTAATGAATACAAAATGTTAACATAAATTATTAAAGTTCAATTCTGAAACAAATTGGTCTTCCCAATACACTTATTATTGGAACACCGGGACGTATTGGTAACCCATAGAATAGTAGCCTGTCGGGTAAACGTAAACCGGTATGAGTTGCGAACATACAGACATTTTTCTATACTACCTACGTACTTGAAGAAATTTATTTATGTATGCAATGATTTAAATTTAAATTGGCTTATCAATGCTAGTAAAAGGAAAATTTGCATTTCGTCCTTGTATTTACTTGACAATATTCGAGTTGATTTTCCTTCGAGTTGCAATTATTCACAAGACGTATCACATTATATCAAAGTTGTTTCTTGCTTAGTTATTTATTATCATTACCGTAATAGTTGCGCTCTCTAACGACCATGGTTGTCACTGTGAAGAATGCTACAGTCAGAGTAGATGTACTTGGTACATAATTTTAGGCTGAAACAAACGAGAAACAGTCGTATACGGTGAACATACAATCATAGGCGTAAATTGGAGGGGGAGAGGCTCCCCTCAAACTTAGTCGTAGCCCCCCAAAAATCTAGGACATACCATTTTAAAATGCTTTGTTGTAAATGTGTACAGTTTGTATTTTTAGATTCTGACCGGGACTTTTTTAGTCATTCTGTTGTAATTCGGTTCAAAAACAGCCAAATTTTACATAAGTATATTTAATATTTTTCTAGCATCACTCATTTTCTATAAGAATAATATCAATTCAACTTACCGACTACCGTATTAGTAATAAGTAATAAAAATATAAAATATCCTAGACTGACATACCGTCTTCGATCAGAATCATTTTTCGTATAAAATGATATCATATCATTGAATTCAAATTTAATACAATTCATTACAGCGACCTTCTAGATACCTAAAGCAGAGTGACATCCACTTACCCACTTTTTTAATATTTACACAATATTATATATTATGAGGCAGCCATGTTAATTATAAAATATAAATTATCGCTGATATATTTTAGAAATAAGTGTATAATTTTGACGCTAAATGATTTTGAATTATTATTTCAATGTTTTATTATTGCTATCACATAATCGCCACGATACATTTAGGTACTTACGATATGAATTTTGTATTTTTGTGGCACAACTGAACAAGCATTTTGCTATTTTGTAAGGTGAGTGATAGTGTACAGTATTTTAGTAAAAAAAATGTAATACAATTATGAAGAAATATTTAGAAGGTACGATAATATGAATTATGATTGGTGGGAGTGTAGGGGCAAAGCCAACACGGGTCTGCTCACCTTTAATATATTCAGCCTCCAAAGTCAAAAATTAAAGTTTCTCCTATGCCTACACAACACGCAGTGGCTGTACTTTTTTAATGTCTGTGTTTGTTCATTTTATTCGAAACTTTATTCAAGACACATAATACTCGTATTATACTGAACACGTTTCGTTCTGAAAACGGTTTAGTTACTGAGCCACTTAGGAAGGTACTTATAATATTTTCAGACACTCACTATTACGCAGTTGACAGTAGTGCAGTACAATCTCAATAATTATCAAATAAAAGTGTATAGGTATAACTTGTATAAGGTACATCGGCAAAAGAATAATATCCCGCTATTGCACACATCTAAATACTTAATAAGACCTAAATTTCGATAGGCTACATTTATTTTTTATGAGTGTTTCAAGTTCAAATTTTAACAACATTTTTTATTCAAACGTAAAACATTTCAAAAATTGTAATCGTTGACATTTGAAACATTCTTCTATAACTAAAATTCTACCTATGTACATACAAATGTCTAATACTCTAATATAAATACTAGTTTTAAGTTATTATTGTTCGCAGTTTGAAATTTTGAAATGTTGAATCTTATTCTCAATATAATATGTTAATAAAAATTTGTTTTCTCAGTCATAAGCGTAAATATTAAATTTTTATACACGATTTCTACACAAATTGTTTTTAATTTCATTAAACCTTTAACTTTTATTTAACCTTGCTAACATTTGAAATAACACAGCACGATCATTAAAATATTACTACCTATCATATTATTCTACGACTGATTAAAATAATTTCAATGGATATTACTGTCGACTATATGGAAGGTATGAAATATTCCCTTGACTGATTTTTTAAATGGGCATTTATGTATATTTAGTTGCCTATCTACATGTACCACAAAAGGCGTAAACATATGAACTGAATTATTAATTAATAATTACCTATTACCATTGATTATACTGTACAGGCGAGGTTAGGTTATGTTATGTTAGGTAACCTAATCTAAATTATGTAACGTAGTTAATATACTAAGTTAATATAGTAACTTAAATTTTCATCACAATATCATAATTTACTAGAAATCCGATCAAAAAATAATCATTTTTTTATAACAACTATTATTTTGCTAGGTAGTGTAATGCGTAGGTATACACTATATGCGAAAATAATATCATATGCTATATAGAATGATTATTTTGTTTCACATACAAAATTATTAATTATTATATTATAGTAAACCATGGTCATCGTTTGAGTATTTGTCTTTTGAGGAACTACATTTTTTTGTATTATTATATTATATTGTTTTAGGCCTTGGGAAAAAAATATTCATGGTCTTACAACTGTCTTAGTACCTACTAATCAGTTTTCTGTGGCAACATTGATAATCGTTAAGATATTCTACTCACTAATAGAATATGTGGACTTTAGACTTTTATATGACTATAATATAATAGTTTTATTTTAATTTTCGATAGAACACTCAGTGACGAGACTCAACAGCAAAAAGATTGGTCACTCCGAAATCTTCGCTGGATTTCGAAGCTCTATGGTTAGGATTTACATGAATAATTGAATCTACAATATTTTTGGGTAACTTATCCCGAAACGTGAAACTTTTGGACACAAAATCATACTTGGGACATGTGGCTGTGAAACGGGACTCATTAAACGATAATTTATAGTACTATTTTAATAGATTGCAATAAATTGAGTTATCCATATCACAGACAATATCAAAAATCCATCTGTTATAATTTCTGAAACATATTTAAAATTATTATTATATATATTATTTATACTATATTTTATTCATTATACTATACAAATTTGACGTAACACATTTTTCGGGTATTTAATTCATCATAAATATTATTATTAGTAATATAATATGAAGTTACTAAATATTACTTATTTTACTTCTTAAGAGAACGCTACATGTATATACTTCTTTCATTTTATGCCCAAATATGACGTCATCTTCTTAGGGAAAATGAGTGCCGAAAGGTTGTGTAGATTTTGAATATCGAACCACCGAACAAAAAGCGATTCCAAAGCGTGGATTCTTACATTAATATGGACGACTACGAATTGGTTCCTGGGTTGTCTACAGGTAATATACGAGTTGGTTCCCGGGTTGTCTATAGGTAACATACGAATTGGTTCCCGCAAGCTTTCGTGATAATACAGTCTTGTTAAATTAACTTTTCAAATTATTATGATATACTCAACCAGCAACAATTTCCTTCCCATTTATTCAGACTTAGGATTGTCTAGAATTCAAATAAGTTCGAATAGTTCAAACACTATCTAGAATAGCTAGGTATGGTTAAAAATGTTGCTCAGTATAATATACACTACATACGCGTATTTGTCAATAATAATAATAGTGCTTGTAAAAATAAGTATAATAATAATATAATAATAACTAATAACTAACCAGGGGCGGATCCAGAAATTCATCAAGGGGGGGGGGGGGGGGNACTTAATAATATACTTATTAATATAAACATTAATTACTTATTATTTCCTTATTAATATTCACCATTTAGAATTAATTCTTACAGACTGGTTTCAATGACAACATTTTTATAAAATAAACGAAAAAATTCAACCGACATTTTTTTTAAAAAATAAATTTATAAAATTTAAATATAATAAGCTCAAGGGGGGGGGGTATTTATCCTTTTACCCCTCCCTTGGATCCGCCACTGTAACTAACTAGTCATAATAGGTAAATAATATAAGAAAAAAATTAATGTCGATTGAACATATACGTATCTTGTAACAGTGAGTTGTATCCTGATAAACTGATAGGTAATTTTATTCGGGAACCAATTCTAACAGTTGCATACTGGAAAGTGTTTTTTTCGGGAACCAATTCGTACACTTTAATTGACCCGGTAACCAATTCCACGTTCTCCATTAATATTATATAGGTAAGACCCTCCTAACATTATTATTAGATATTTGTTATAATTTATAGCATATTGAAGTAGGAGTGGTACTGGTTATTTTCATTTTACGACGATTTTTTTTTCATTTATTAAAAACTTTGCTTTTAACCTACGATTTTGTTTGTTTTGTTATCATTGTAAAATATAAATACATGTAATGCAATATACGAACAGAATATAGGTATACTTACTTACTATAAAATTAAAAATAATTAAATTACAGCAATTTATGACTGTATAACTATATATGCAAGCAATAAATAGATAAGTATTATACCAGTGTAGTATGTTGTATGTCCTATGTGTATCTAAATAAAGATATTGTAGTATAGTATTCTATGACTTACGTAGGCACAATCATTACGCGATTGTAGCCGTGAAACATGCAACGATTGGTGTTTTAATGTTTTATACTTTTATCCTCTACCGAATACCGCGACAATGACCATATTACCTAGGTACACAGGTACACTATGTTATAAAAATTACTATTATACGTTTTAAAAGACAATAATAATTATACGACATTTTATTGACTATAGTTAATAAATTGATATAATATTATGTTTGCACTGTACAATTGACGTGTATGGATTATTACGTAGGTACTGTACCTATACATTATTAAATGATTGAACGGTTGTGGGAGAATAATGAATAATAACTAATAAGTACCAATAACCAATGACTAATGTGACAAACTGACAACTCACAGACAGTGTAGGTTACGTATATTGTGTATAGACGATATATACCTATGCATTATAAAAAGCACGTTATACACAATACAATACAGAGTGTACCTAGAGTATTTAACTATTAAAACAAATATTTGAATATTATGACTTATGAGCAATTTTATTTCAAATCCTTCATGCAACAATGCGAATAATATAATATGAAGAAATATTCTTATATATTTCCAAATGTATAGAAAAACTATAATATAGTATGATATTATTATGATTTATGTTTGTGCACGGTATTATTTTGCATTATTTACTATATATTATACTATCTTCGAATATCCGACATAGTTATGTTAATTGTGTCAGCAATACAGTACACGTAAGTACCTACGAATTAGAATAAAATGGCTGTATCGAGTATCGATCGATAATGCGGGAGTGTATGTCACATATTCAAAACGGAAGTGTATTATACATTTTCACAAAGCTGACAGGAAAATAATAATATATTATAAGATAATATCTGCAGCAGGTAACCTGACCTACTTGGTGTCGTAAGAATTATTTTAAAATATAATAAGCATTGTACATGTTTACAGTGTTATAAAAACTTAAAAGTTCAAATACCACCGTAATTTTTTGTGATGAGAGTACCTACTATTAATTATTAATTTTAACCCTGACAGTGATGTTTTTATATCATATTATTATTAAAATATAATTTATCTTCAACTATCGACATTTTTACATTTGGTGAACAATTAATAATATTTGTTTAGTGTATTTGCAGATCTAAACTTAAGTCTGGATCAGTGGTTCTCAAACATATAAACATATTTTCCTCTTGTTATATTACTATATAATATAGGTACTTATACCTACTAAAAGTTAAGGCACACATTCAGTAAACATTTTGTACTTCTCAATAAAAAGTAATTTTTGGTCCAGTAAAAATAAACGCCGCTGCAGATGGCTGTAAACGTTCATTAATTTATTAGTATGTATTTTTTTTATACTTATTAAAAAAAAAATTCTAAATAAGTAGGTAAAGTGAGTATATCTCATAAGTAATATTTATATTTTAAGATATTGAAAATGTTTTTTTTGAAATTAATTTTAATTTTCAAAATTTTCAACAATGTATTGTTATTTATGTAGAAATTGGACCATAATTCCTTAAATGTTATACTTTGTGTCAAAGAATGAAAATTGTAGACGAGATTCCTCGTAAGTTGTTACTAAACAAAAGTACATGTGTTATTCTATTTCCGGAAATTACTTTTAAAAATTCATAAAACTCCCTCTTATACCGATATTCAGAAACTAAGAAGGTACTGTGTATAGCTCAATAAACTCATTAGGTTTTCAAAGGCTTGGTATAAGTGTACACAATTGAAGATTACATAACCAGAGTAACAGTTCTTTGTTTTCGATATAATAACTATTTACATTCGTACAATTAAAAAAAAAACGTTTGCGTCTACTAAAAACAACACATCCGTATCACATATCAAACACTTTATTTTTTGCAGGACAAACCTCAGTGTTAGTCTTTTGTAATTTTAATAAATATAAATATAGTTAATGACTTTACGTATTATGGCGATGATAAGCAATCCATTCATTCAATTCAAATGAATAAGCAATTAGTTTGTGAAAATGATAAAAGATATTATATTAGTAGGTTTTGTGGTTAAGTAGGTATGACGCTCTGCTGTACATTACGGATCTATAGAGAGTTATACTGTAATGAGTGTGCTAAATTTCAACTAAATGATATAGAAATAGAATAATTGTATACGTAAAATGATTCTGAACGAAGACAGCCTGTCAGCCTATGTTAAAATTAAATGCTTAATGCTAAATGGTATATTTTATGATATTATAGTGATTAAAGTAATATATTTTACTTTTAGGCATTAATACTACAGTAGGTCAAATTCATTTTTTTTTTTTAAACAGCATTTGAAAATGTTATTGTATGTATTAAATATAATAATATTCCTATTCTAAAAGTTTTAAGTATTCACGAATAATATATTTTTAAATTACCACAAAATAACTAAAATCGTTGTTCTTGGTTTTAATATGAGATTTCGTCCAAATTTGAACTTCAAGTATAACTATTAAAAAACATTAAATATATTGTTTAGATTTTTTGGTTTCAGGAACCTTGTATTACATTTTCCAGATTTTTGACCTAGAGAAAAATATTTAATCGAGATTAATTTTTTTTAAACTAATAACAATCGAAAATTGCACATGCCTATGAATAGCTCAACACGAGTCAAAATATTTAGCAAATGTTATGGTGTATATAAAATGCTAATACAACATAAACATTCCATGAAAATTGCATGTATCCAAGGTAATTTTTTTCAGAGTTACACCAAAAACCAATATCGACATTGCCAAAGCCGATTTTGAGTAAAATTTCCTGTTTATTCAGTTTGGTTTCTCCTCCTGTTTGCCAAAAATTTTAACCTTTTGAAGGCACCAACTAAATTCACTTTCCCACCAGAAAAGTGAATAAAATTAAAAATCGAAACATCATTTCGATTAATTTCACGACACGGACTAAAAAAAATGTTTAAAACACACACATCATTGTAAAATAAATACATTCATTGCAAGTTGCAACGCTCAAAATCTAAAACATTTTGTGCGTAATTATATTATGTATATTGTGGACTATACGTTTACCCACAGCCTATTTAAAAAAAATTACAATTCACCGCATTACTCAGACTATAAGAATTATAAAACTGATGATAAGAATAACAAATTATAGATAATATTTTAATACTACGAAAATAATAGGTAAACACGATTACACGAGCATTGTGGAGTGGCCCGGGCCACAATAAGTAAGCGTAAACAGAGGTACATGTCTTAAAATACGTATTAGTATAGTAATATTACCTAATTAAAACGTAGAGACGTATACAAACGCACATGGCACACGTACTCGAGTAGTCGAGTTTATAGCTACCTACTTATTACTCTACAGCGAATAAACAGAGACTTTTGTCCAGTGTCGGGCATGCACTATATAAGATGAGCTTACAAACTATAATATTATGTAATAAAACGTACTCCCTTCTATGACGCTTATATCACGACAACAGTTTCACTTATGCAGTTTCCTGTTTCAATACGCGTCGCACGGCCCTAGAAGCGTAAAATATAATAATAATTAATACCAATACGAAAATAAACCGCCAAACATAATTGTTACGATTGTAACGATTATTCGACGATGTGTGACGGAGGTGATCGGTGGCGGCCCGTACTGCATAAGGTGCTGTATCGTCGTGCAACTTTAAAACGTAAACCATCAAACTTCGTGTTAAGCGACCTAAAAATTACTGATCATTTTTATTGAATTTATAATTAAAAACCTTTGTTTTTATTTTTCCAAGTGTAAGCAATGCTTACATGTAATAATATGTTCCAATGTTCCATGGCAAACTGATCATCAGATTACGTACTTGATTTCACTAGCCAAATGCCAAACCGTTCAAATTATTAAATAGGTAAGCTCATTATACCTACGACCTACCTGATAAACAAAAATGACTAGGTGTCCTTGTCAATATTTAAATTATTAAGTAAGCTATATTAATATTTATCTGTTGTCAAAAATAGAGAATTTATAAGTATGTAACTATGCGAGAACTAAAAATATTTTTAAATCGAACTAGTATCTAACTTACTTAAATAATAAGCTTAAAGTTAAAAACATTATCTGCATTTTACACTATAGTTAAATTATTCTGTGATATTATAATATGAGCATTTTTTAGTTGCAATATTTTACTAGGTAATAGTAGGTACTCATAAGTCATAACAAATTGAATAAAAAAACTAAAGCACAAACGTGGATAATATTTTAAATTTTAAATTTAATAATAGGTATATTTACTCTATAACATAATATGTATGCTGCAAGTGACTCAAAGAAAAAAAACAAATATTGTGCTAACATCCTTTTAATGATAATACATTGTTATTTGTTACTGTCAATAAATTAACCGGAAATTTGTTTTGAGTTTGGACTACCTCGTTTGTTAACTCGTCGTTGGCCAAAAAAATAGGAATTCGAGTTCTTGTACAACATTGTCTTATCTTAATGATGTTAATATTGTTTATGCATTTATGATATCATGCCGTTAAAATGTTATCCTATATATCGTTATTTCCATTTGCACCTAACTTATACTTTAATACCACTATACAGGATGACTTTTTAAGCATGTAATATAATTTAAATTATGCATTTATTCAAATTCTGATTTTAGAAATTTTTAAATACACTTGAAGCCCGTATTTTTAAATTTTTTAAATTTTTGGTACAACTTAAGGATTATCTTGTGACAATACAAACTTCCGTTTTTCAAATAGGAACCATCTTTTTTAATATTTAATTACTCAGCAGATATTTTTGTTGTGAATTTTAATGTATCTAAGTCAAAGTTAAATCGAAATTCAAGAAAGTTGTTTTTGAGTTATATACTTAGTGTACTAAGGATAATATATTTATAGTAATATGTTAAGTAAATAGGTGGCTTAGACGATTTGGAAAAGTTATTAGTCACTATTGATTTATCAATACAAATAATTTGTAAGAATGATCCAAGTATAATAAATACTAAATAGTAAATACTACACCTGATATTCCATATTATAATTATAACATTTTTAATCATTATTATCCTTAATATAAACATTTTAATAACTCAAAAACTAATCATTAGAATTTTTTAGGCACACCAAAATGTTCAAGAAAATCGTCCTTCAAATAATTTGCAGTAAAAAGTTCTCATTTGAAAAATAGATGTTTATATAGCCTCAGGACACTCCTTAAGAAGTACAAGAATATGAAAAATATGAAAATATGGTCTTTAAGTATACTAAAAAATTCTAAAAATCAGAATAAATGTAAATAAATAAATGTACTATTAACTATTAAGGCGCTACGTGGAGGTGACTATGCTTAAAAAGTCACCCTGTATATTCTGTTTAACATAATAATACTACATGGCCACATATCAATTACAAAATATTATTGAACTAATAATTACCGGCAACGGACATTACTAATAAGTAGACAAATATACCACAGTCCACAGACTTGCGTTATGGCTTATGATTATGTAAATTGTCTTATAAAATGCTTTTTTTTTTGAGAAGCAGAGCTCCTCTTCTTTAATTTTTCTAAGTTCTAGTTAAAGTATGTATAGAGAAATTAAAGTGTGAATATTTGTTCTTTTATACTCAAGCATAAAAACTAATATTTCTAGCCAAAGTAAAATGTTGCCATTGTAACCGTAAAATAAATATTTATGATCTTAGCCCACCCAAGTAATAGCAAATTTATCAAATCCGTGGAAAAAGTTATCAAGTAAAAAAATATTAAAAAATCAGTTTTTAAAGTTCGCAAAACGATTCATAGTTATATAATTTAAAAATATATTTAGTGAACAATGTTCATGCAGCCCACACAAACTAAACAACAGTTGTTAGTTACTATATTTTATTTTGACTTCAAAAATCTGTTATTATTAGCTAACTACTATAGCTTGTGGCCAATAATAAATACATTAGTACTTACCTAAAGTTCATGGACATGTAAAACGTGATGTTCACTAACTTAAGATTCTCAAAGGAACTATGAATGTTTATTTTTGCAGTGACGATGTACCTATTGATGTGTGTTTCTTTTATATTTTAATTGTTTGTGTATGTGTTCTGTACTTATTATAAAATAATGTAGTAAAAAGAGTTTCAATCTTAATTTAAAATTTACTTTCTGGAAGAAAATTTGACGTGGTTGGTATCTACTCTTGGAGAATTTTGACTTGAAATATTAACCAGTAGGAACTTAACTTACTGACCATACTAACCAGTTTTTGATCAAATCGATTTTTTTTTTTGTTGTAGTTCAAAAATTAATAACTGAATAAAAAAAGACACTTGCTCCAAACATTAATATTAGCATTTAGTAAAGATGATAAAATTTTCAAAATATTTTGTTCTATTTATAGATATTCAACGTTTTCGAAATGTTTGTTTTCAAGTAAAAAAGTTTGAACATTTAATACAAGGTTCGTTATAAGTATAGTCCAGAAGTATATGCAATGAATACGACCAAAATATGCATCTAATACGGCAATGCGCATAAAAACACTAACATGTAATACACTAAGAATTAAAATTTGCCCTTATACATTTTTTTAGACATTTAATCCATTGTTAGTTAACTTATAGGTTTGAAAAATTTGAGTAGCCCTCACCCAGCATAATATTATACCCCATGTGTTAAATTTATTTTTGAAATTAATAATTTCATAGATTATAATATTTTTTTGAAAAAAATATGTCTTAAATGCATGTATACCTAATTAATATTTAAATAATTAAATATGATTTTTTTTAAATATTTCACAGGTAAACAGTTATATGAACCTTAATATTCTATATTAATTAAAATATAAAAACACACTATCATATTAATACCACTCTTATCAAAAATGATGTCATGGGTGGTGGAGGTTCATATGTTTTTACCTCCAAACAAACGTTTTTAGCATGTCTAGGGTATTAAAATACTCCATAGTGACTAACAAAGAGTCAAAAATAGTACTGAAACTTTAAATAGAAAATTATAAAATAATTTAAATGTAAATTATATTTCTTTCTCAATCATTACAATTTACAATCAAAGATTTTGATAAACTTTCAATGCACGAACGCCGCGCAGGTGTTCGGCCAAAAAATGTTAGTATACGAAAAGCTCTGATAAATGTCAACTAAAAAAAACAGTGCATTTTTAAAATATATTAAAAAATCTGGTCGAAAATATACGTGTTTTACTATTACTATTATATTAGCCATTATCAAACCACCAGGCACAAATACATAATTATAATACAGTGAAATTTCCCTTAACGAACACCTCTGAATAGTGGACTTTTTTATGGGAACGGAGATATTTTTACCACTTTTATATAGGGCAACCCTTAAATAACGGACACTTTTATGGCAATTTAATTTATGATTTTGATAATTTAACACAGATATCAACGACAGTACGAATATGTTCACACTAAATGAGGTAGAAAGTGACAAAGAAAAAGATAAGACCCAAGATCAAGAAAAGAATCTAAATCCACAAATAGGAAGTCTACAAGAGGCACTGGCAGCAGTGAAAATAGTGGGTGAATACATTTCTTCTATCGATACACAGAATCTTTCATTGTTCCCCAACGCAGTTAAATTACAAAATGCCTTAATACAAGGAATTACTATATGCATCGAAGTCTCAAGCTAAGGTAACTGATTTTTTCAATACATTTTAATTTTTATACAATATGATATTTTTAAATTTTTTTAATTCAATTTTCATTAATCTTTACGTACATAGTATTATAATCATATCATAATTTTAAATAATAATATTACGAATATGTACAACTAATATTTATTTATTATTAAAATAATACAAAGACAATACATACCTATATCATTATTATTTATATGTTCATATTATATAGATGTTGTATATTATATTATGTAGTTATTATTTCTCCGAATTTTTTTCCCCCTCTGAATAGCGGACACCTCTAAATAACTGACAAAATTACGGCGACCGAGAGTCACCGGTATTTAGATGTTTCACTGTACAAATAATACATAGGTATATTTTATATTTTGTTTATTATTTGATTATATTATATTTAGTGTTCGAATTGGGTAAATTTAAGTTGAGGAGTTTAATTCAACGAAAAAATAAAAACTACATTCCAAGTGTAAAATTATTTACTCATATCCGTGGGGAGCAAAGACCACATCCCACCTTTCTAAATGTTGAATACTACATTTCAGCTTAGTTATATCATATTGACTTTATTGTCTTTATTATACTTAAAAAGTAACATATTATGTAGCATGTAAGTGACTGTAAGTACTGATTTAAATTCACTCAATTTTCGAATTTATACCAATTACTTTTCATATAATCACTTAAGAAATACATTTTTTATATTATTATAATTCCGGTTTTGTTGGCAATGTAGCGATGCCTATAAATTTCATTAGGGAATAAAAAAATAAATAATTACCAGTGACAGTGTCTTGATTCAGACACATATGTCAATTGTCAACATTGGGTACACTAGTCTACATATATTTGAAAATACAAAAGTTGATTGTACTAATCTGCTCACTACTGCACTATAGGAGAAGAGCAAGCGTGATAAAATATGAACAAATTAAAATAAAATAGCATGGTATTACTACTGTATAAGGTTGTCTACAAAATAGAAAAGATAATATAATCACAATTGAAATGAGCATTTTAATAAAAATTATTTTGGGCATAAATTTGTGACTTTCCCTTGTCCAAGAAAGAAAAAATAATTTGGGTATAAAAAAAATAGTAGTGGAGCATCGTCCCCCTTTCCAGCATCACTGATGATTTCAGAATAATAATATTATGAATAATATTATTATAATTCCACCTTCCGGCTACCGTATTGATAATAAGTACCTAATAACATTATAAAATATCCTAGACTGACATACTGTCTTCGCTCAGAATTGTTTTTAGTATACAATGATAATATAATATCATTGAATTCAAATTTAATACCATCCATTACAAATTTACAACGACCTTCTACACACCTAATGTACAGCAGAGTGACATCCACTTACCCACTTTATTATGATGGAATTTTAAATTTTGACGACATTGGAACATTGATATTCACAGTAATATAATATACAGTATTCAGTATTCACACTTAAAACAACGATTCCGCGGACTTAGCCTCTGCTCGTGTTATCTCCGTCTTACACAAGTACTTCACAGCAAATTTTCGTTCGCCGCTTTCAATAGTGTGCTGTTAATTTTTATGTTAGAGGAAATCGGCCTATTATATAATTTAAAAGTAAGATTACTATCTAGGGCCTCAAGTAGACTTTTATTGAAATTATAATTTTTAAGTAAGTTATGATAATTTAAAATGTACAGTTTCAAAAAGATTGTAATTTACGTAAAAGTATCAATATCAATAAAAACCCAAGTGGGGCCTTAGATAATAATCTTATCTTTAAATTGTAAAATTGGTCAGTTCACTCTAATGTTAAAACTAACAGCAGACTATTAAAACTGGTGAACCAACATTTGGCAGCTTGTACGTGTGTAAGACGGAGACAATACATGCGGATACAACGTCCTCTTAAATAATTTATGTTATTTTGTAAATTGTGTAGTTAATTCAAAAATATTTATAGAAGAAATTTGGAACATTTCAGTATTCTACTATAACTAAAATTATAATTTTTCACAATGTAATTTTCAAAATATTCAGACTGGTTTCAAACTACCTATTTATTATTTATACCACGAAAATATTCAAACCAGACTATGACGGTTTTGACAGGTACAAATAATCTAAAAAAAATTATTTTAATTGATATTCATTTTTTGCAAAAATAAGTTCAACTTACAGTACTTCCTAGTTCCTACAAATAGAAAAACAAATCACCAGAATAGTAATATAATATTTAAAATATCATTAGAAATATATGCTGACACAGTGACACGTGACAGACCACAGACCGTCTCCGTTCAGAATCGTTTTTTGTATACAACTATATAATAATATAATATATCATATTATTAATATTTAATTTAAATTTAACACATTCATTACATAGTGACCAACTTAATGACGAGGTATACCTACTCATTACTCAACACCTACTACACAACAGAGCGAGTTCTCTTTTTTTGCTAAATGCTTAGAGCTAAATGCTAAATGCTAAATGCTAAATGCTAAATGCTTATTGCTTATACGTTCATATTTTGTGTTTTGCTCTGTATAAATTATTCAAAGCATTTAAAATGCATTCTATCAATGTGATTTTTAGATGTAGTAAAAATATATTTACATTTAATTTACGTACAAAATACGACACACTGTGGTGCCCTGTCTGTATTTATCTATTTGAAGGACCAAATTTAAAATTTCGGAGCT
The DNA here is from genome assembly GCF_001856785.1 of Myzus persicae. NCBI lineage: Eukaryota > Metazoa > Arthropoda > Insecta > Hemiptera > Aphididae > Myzus > Myzus persicae. The sequence continues at coordinate 170,799 of NW_019100736.1, forward strand.
AGAAACTTCTTATAAATTATAAACAAGATGTCATAAACATAGACCTATAGACTAGCTTACAGGACTATTAAAATAACTATTAAATAATACATGCATTTGGTGTAAATACTCTAGCTATGACACTCAAGCGTATCTCAACTCTCAATTCAAAATAATGCATTGCCACGGCCATATAGTTACATGAACTGAGCGCGATCGAATTTTGGGCAAAGTGAATTTCACCGAAGCAACGAATGCGTCGCGAGTCTCTACCGACATTCGGTAAAAACGCAGGTATAACTATTATAATATTATACAATTAATTTCATACAATAATTATTACAACATTATTGACAATGTTATTTTTTTTATCTCATTCAACCTGCAAACAAAAACTACTATTATTACAGTGTTGCAAGGATTTAGATAAAAATAATTAAATTCTCTATTTATTTCAGCATTCAGCTAGATAAATGCAACTACAGTTATCTGCAGTAATTTATAATTTGTATAGATAAATATTATAATAATTTGAATATTTTTAAATAATGAAGTACTTAAGCAATAATATACCCAGTACCATATATTAAAGGTAATAAATTATTGGTTGAATTGTATTTATAAATTATCTTATATTTTTACAATAGTAATATTACATTTTACATAATACCTATTATTATTACCTTTAATTATAGATATAAGTTTATTTTCCCGTAGTTGCCCGTTGCTGCCTGCATATTTCGATAATCGATGCCGGACAATAACGCATAGCAATATCTATCTACGTGTAATTTTTTCTAGTCATGCCTGTACCCAACTATAATTATTTTCTATGATTTATTATGAATTGGTTATGAGAATAATATTATATAATATCAGTGTTAAATGAATCTTCGGCAAGTAAAGCCATTCAAATATCAAATATCAAGTACCTATCTATTAACTCACTGTTGAAGTGCAGCCAATGAATGGTCCCTTACCCCCTTCGCTCAAAGCCTACATGCCTGTTTTTATTATATTTTAACACTGTTAATTAAATATCACGTCTGCATATTGTACACTATAAACAGTGTAGATTGTTGAATTTTCTGGTTAAAACAAAACACAAAAAAAATATTAGGTAACACTTTGATGTAGTCGACTTCGTTAAGAAATATTATGTTGTAAATTAAAATATGATTTTTGAAATTAAAAAATGTGCTCTCCGTCTTACAAGAGTACAATTAAGAAAAATTCGTATTCAGCAAAATCTATTTTGTGTTGTTAGTTTTATTACTATATTATTATTTATTACAGTAAATTGACTTGATTTACATGATCAAATTTAAAGCCTTAAAAGTGAAAATATTATCATCGTTCTTTCGTCGATTTTTTTTATATTTTAATTTTGAAACAAAGTATATGTATGTGATAAAATATTTTAAAAACTCTGAGGATAGTACATTGATAACATTCTTACTTCTAAATTTGATAATATAAATTACTGTAATGTAAAAACTATCAACATTCAACACAAAATGAATTGCGCTGAATGCAAATTTCCTACATATTGTACGTTTATATTACAACTAGAAAAAAAGGTTGTCAGTTGGGTACCACACTGCTGTACACTACTGAGAACTGAAATAGGTGTTGAGTGGGATACTATATTTTTTACATGAGAGCTGAGAGTACGACTTTTATTAATCCGGGATCGTGGGTTAGGTTGGGCGCCACATTATTATAATTTAAAATAACAATTAAATTCAAGAAATGTATTAACTTATAGTAATAAATAAATAAACATATTATCATAACAGGAACACCACTCCATACAAAAAGTATTTTCTAGGATTCCGTTTACTACAGTCGCGGACTAAACTAGCTCCAAGCAAGCATGACCCTTTTCTGTTTAAAAACTAGTTCCCTGATTTACAGAATGTCTATACAGTTCAAAATTAATAAGCAAAAACTAATATTATATTTAACCCACACACTAACTATTTGATTAATGCATAATAATTTAAATTAATTTACAATAGTGTTGGTCCAACGGCTAGTCGCCTTGGATTTTTGTTCTTATAGAAAAAAAAATACTCTTATCATTATATAATAGCATATATTATTGAACCGGTATCAGTTATATTTATATACTTAAAAATGTCACAAAGTTTATAAAAAAAACATAATTAAAAGAAACAGTTTTGACAAAATTGTAGATACTATATTTACTAATTTTATTGGAATCTTTTTTTATGATAGCATCTTCGATCTTCAGTAGTTTTTAACTGGTTTAATTTTTTTTTTTTATTTTTGGAATATTTTTTATAATAGGTATTATTACTAGAACTGTTAATTTTTAGGTAAGTATCTATCTGGATTGTCTTTTAATATTTTTACAAAGGTTAAAATTGATGAGTGCCTTATAAAATTGTAAATTGAAATACAAATGAAAACATTCACAATTATTTGTTGTTCTTTTTAATGTTGCTGTATTTCACTTGCAGCACACGTACTGAAATGCTCGAAATTTCGAATTTCTATCGATATAATCTTCCACGTTAAGGTATGGGTATCTATATAAGTATCTACCATACTTTATATGATTATCGTCGTATAAATTGTTGTATGACTTGTACCTATGGTCTTCGAAATTATTTACAAATGTCGGTGATTACCATTATAATAGCTGTATACATGTAAACATGTTACATTTCTATAAACATTTACCTGTGAAAAATGCTGTGGCAGAAACGGGTAACACACGTGACACGTCCAAGCGATAGCCCTCCTGTGTGTTTTTAGCATACCTACAAGTAGTGTATCGATTTGACAATCGTGCTAAATCTATCTGTTATCATAATGTTGACACACTATTTACATGAGCTAATTGTAAATTGCGATGTCCCCGTTTTCGATATAGGTTTTTAATTATTGTAATATCTATTTTATTGCAGTATGATGTTATACGAGAACATTGATAATTCATATTACAACAGTATGAATTTGTTTTCAATTCAATGATATATTATATAATTGTATATGAAAAACGATTTTGAACAAATTCGGTCTGTGAACCTATAGGATATTTTATATTACATTTATTTCAATTTGTATTTTATTGATCAAACAAATTTACCCAAAATACCTGCTCAAAACAACTCAAAAATCGATTATATTGAATTATTAATTACAGACTTTAATTACTTTATACTATAACACTATATTATTATTTATTATTATTCAGTATTAACTATGATTATAAGTCATGACTTATAACTTATAATTCAATCGACTTACGATTAAAGTGAATAAGGTCGTACAGGCATAATAGGTTACAATTAATTATAATATGTTGACAAATTTTTTTAGAAAACATTAAAATATATGGATAATATGTATATGAAAATCTAGAAATATGCACTTTTCCAACAAAATTGATGAAACATGCCAAATATGCATTTTATGTTTCCGATTTTTAAACTCACCATTGAAGTATAACTATGATTGTTAGCTTGGTATGCTATATAAATCAATGGAGAGCATATCAGGATTCCGTATTTGAGAATTTTCACTTTTCAGCCCTTTGATAACACATTATTGTACCGAATAAAAATTGAATACGTACACTTTCAAAACTTGAAATTTTCCAACCCTCATAATCAGCCACCTGAGAGGGGGGCAACAACACCACATGGCCCCCCTTAAGGCCTAAATACAGCTCTGGAACATATAGAATAATATGCAATTCCTACAACATCTGAACCCAACTTATGAGAAACCTTGAATTAAATTTTCAAGCATTTCAACCCGACGAAATCGGGTCGGATGATTAAATTTTTTAATTAAAAATTTTTTTATTAACATTTATAGAAAAAAAACTTTAAAAAAAGAAAATTGAAAATGACTATAAATAACTCAAAAAGAATCGAAATATTTTAAAAAATATACCACATTGTATAGAAAATGATAGTGTGAATATTTGATGAAAATTTTAAGTACCTATAAGATTATTAGTTTTTAAACAACAACGAAATAAGAAAATCGATATGTGAGAATTCGTTAATGGATGAATATCCAATTTTCCAATTCCTATAACTTCAAACTCTCATAAAAATTTATTTTACTTTTTTTGTTGTTTAAATATATACCTAGGAATATTCAAGGGAAATCTTGCATTCAATTTCTAAAGCTATAAGATATAAATAGAAACATTTGTATGAATTTCTTACTCGAAATAATTTGCCAATTTTCGTGATTTCGATGAATTTTGTCAACATTTTAACTTCCGACGCTCATAAAAAATTAATGTATATTTACGTCAAGTTTTTTTTGAAAATATAAACTAATAAAAACTTATGAGGAAGGTTGTATTATATTTTCAAATTTTTCGACCGAGGAAAACATTTTTTGTAGGCAATAATTAAAAAAAAACTAATAATAAAAAAAATTTTTTAAATCAATACCTGAATTTATCGCTCCTCTTAAAATCAAAAAAATACACTTTGTTATATATAATCAATCATTGTTCGTTTATATTGTTAAAACACTCAAATTGGACACACATCTTATATTTTACCTATTTTGAACACCGATCAGTTAACAAAAACCAAACTACTCGGTTTTTACTTTTTATACCGTTGGAGGTACTCATTTCCATTTTAAACCCTACACGGCATACACTACCCACTATCAGTGTACATTGTTTGAACACAACGAACACTATTCAAGGATAAATAAAACCGAAGTGCGTGGCTATAAGACCGAGACAACTTAATATGTGGGCATCAAGTCCACTTAAAAAAACACACGATTATACAAAATACCGATGACGTAAAACACGTAGAAATGTAGATGCAATCACTGATTATGAGGTGCCATACTGTCATGGGGGCACGTGAACGTAAATAATATCAACTAATCGTTCATACTTTAATTTAGTTTAGTATAAAAACCATTGATAACAATTTTTACATAATATTATTTTACAAATTACTTTTAAATTTTTAATACATTTTAATACTGAAACTTAAATATTACTGTGAACATTTTTTATAGATTCACTGAGTCATTATTTTTAATTAAAATTTATTCTAATATGACGTGAAGAGTTTAAATATTGCTGTATAATTTTAAAAGTATATATTTATTTTTTTTTTTTTTGATACCTTCATTTTAGTATTTTACCTTAATGATTCAATTAATTGTTTATAAACAGCCAACAGGCAAACAGCAGTTGAGTAGTAGCCAGTAGGTAATTACTAATTATAAAGTTTTGCACGTCGTGCCAATTTCATAATTAAAGCTGTGAATTTTTATCAAATGTATATTATTTTTTGGTACCCAAATAGTTGCAATCTGATTATCTGTGTATTATAATATAGGTAATATCACATACCATATCATTTTGAAACTTTTTTCTTTTTATTACCTAGATTTTTTAATTAGGTTAAGACGGTTAACCTAGATTTTCCAATATATACACTATACACATGTATTTGTTATCAAATTTGATGGCAACATCGTGAATTTCAGTATTTTTAATTTGTGTTGTATAACAGTCTATTGTAGTGTTTCCCAAAGTTCAGAAAACTATTTGTAATTTTTCATTTTTAACAAAGGTATAGGTATAGGTATATAGGTATATAGGTACCTATTTTCAGCAAAATTATGAAACATTTTTCAAATTTAAAAAATGCATTTTTATGATTTTAAATGCATCCTATAATATGGACATACTGTTTTATTTTAAATTTAATTATATTGGCAATTTAATATTAAGTAATATTGCCTATTTTGATAATATATGAACAGGAGTACAGGACTACAATTTTTTAAGTGAAGGGTGAACAACTGAGTATCGGTCCCAGAACCACCAGAGGAAAACTTTATCCAAACTCCGCCGACTGGCAATGACATTTTTTACTCGGATAAATTATGTTTATGTGTATGAGACATGTCATGGCGTCGTCTGTTATAGTAGCAGATCGTCTGGTGAGCTAGGGCTCAGTGACTTACAGTCCTGTTCGGTGTACAAATATTTGGGTAACCACTATTCACTAATCACTGACCAGTATCCAGTGACTACCATTAATGACTTGGAACAATCGTGAACATTCCTGTATAATACTGCAGACGTACATTATGTTATTGTAAGTATTTGATTATTGTTCCTATCGCACAACCTACGCAATACAAATCAATAACATTGTTTTAATCACAGTAATAATAATAATAATAATAATAATAATAATAATAACAACAACAATAATAGTAATAATAATAATATCAATAAAATAATTACGAGCAACGAGCGGATAAGATAACGAACGACCGACGCCGCGGCTGCGATCACGTCCGGCGAGTACAGTTACGGGCGGGGCCGTGAGGATGGAGAGGTGGCGGGCGGCCGCCGTCGCGTCATCAGTCGATCATTCGACGCGGTCGCCATCCAGATCGTACGACGTACCTACGCCGCCGTCCTTATCAAGTATTCCCGATTCCGATATTCGCAACTGCAGTGCTGCTGCGTCGTTCCAGCCGTACGTATTGTTTCACAGTATAATATAATATCACAAGATATAAACATCAAACTATTCAATATCATCGAACCGAGGATAGGTGAAATAGTAGTGCGTGGCCGACGACAACAGCAATCGATATAATAGTATAAAAGTACGGATACCGTAGGTACTACCTACGACTTTAGCTGCGTATTTACTCACTACAGATTAATAATTTATTTACGATCCATACGAGACCAACAATCACAATCATTGACCTCATAACAATATTAATAATTATTATTTTCCGAGTGCCGACACGAAAAAAATTCACTTCTGTTACAGAGATCTATTGCCGCCGCCGACTAATAATAATAATGTTGGTTTTTTATCTTTGTTTCTCGCACACGTCCGTGTGAGTGTGTGCGTTTGTGTGTTCTCGTTTGCGCTCCCGCGCGCATCGTATGAAACATAAAAATATTTTTCAATTTAACTGTTACAGTAAGACGCATTGTCTCATCCAAACGGCCGTGTAGTACTTGTTTGTTCCGATATCTACGCCAAGAACAAACGGTGGGTAGCATATGCCACATTTTATTCGCCTCCGTCGCCCGATCAACTTGTTACACATTAACAAACAAAATATCCGCTCTGTCGTCTTTGTTCACTTCCTACTAGCTCCATAACTCGCTCACCAGCCCGCCCTACGCCGCCTCCTCTAAGCGACTTTCCCGTAGTGGCGTCGTATCCATCTGGATATACAGAAAACGCGTCTCCGTCACTGTTCACATCCCATTCAGCCGCGTAAATGTAAGTGATTATCTAAACGTCGCCACTGTTCATCCCCCCCCCCCCTTACACCAACGCCTTCGATGCCAAAAGCCTCTCATTTTTTTCGTGTACGCTTAGTTGCCACTCCCCTCCATCGTTTGTATGTTTGATCGGTTTGTTGTTCTGTTGCAGAGTTCCAAAGCGTCTGAGTCTAAGATGGCTTCTTCACAGTACTCATATATATTCAAGTATATCATAGTCGGTGACATGGGTGTCGGTAAATCGTGTTTACTGCACCAATTCACCGAGCAAAAGTGTAAGAGCCAATTTCACAGCAAATATCCACTTCCAAACATTTGTTGAGGTACTTAGGTATTCATCTTTACTATTTTTTTTTTTCATGTTCAGTTACTGCTGATTGCCCACACACGATTGGTGTAGAATTTGGAACAAGAATCATTGAAGTATCGGGGAAAAAAATTAAACTTCAAATCTGGGACACAGCAGGACAAGAACGTTTCCGAGCAGTTACAAGGTTCAAACTTTTAGACAAAATATATACCTTTGTACTATAATAACAATGTCATTGTTGTTTAGATCGTACTATCGTGGAGCAGCTGGAGCATTGATGGTATATGACATAACGAGACGTTCTTCTTATAATCATTTGAGTAGTTGGTTATCTGATACACGCAATCTTACAAATCCGGGAACTGTAAGTATTCACAAATCAATTAAGTTTTTTAACCGCCTAGATGTTTCTACCAAATAAATATTAATGGAACTTAATTAACTTAATTGGGACTCTATTTTTTATATTTATACATACCCAGTAGTATATAATTGCAGATCTTTTTCTTTTATCATAATTATTTAAATATAAAATAACTCGGTGACACTATTTCAGGACATTTTGAAGGTAGGAATTTAAAAACCACCACAGTTAATAAGGGTATTAAATAAAATACTACCTATCAGGTAAAATTGAAAATAATTTTCATTAAATTGCTTTTCAAATTAACACTTTATTTGTTGAAAATAGGTCTATGTGAAAGGCAATAATGCAATAACAAAATTTATTAGCTAGGTTTTTCTGTGCTTATACCTCAGCTTCTACTGATACTGTATCAAATGTCCAGTTTACATACAAGTATTCATATACAATGAGAGGGATTCGTTTGAATTGCCTGAGACATTCTATAGTTATTTGAGAATATCTGGTTAAATGCCAGGCGCCTTAGACATCTTAATTACTAACTTTAGTAAGTTGTGTTTATATATAATTCATATTTTTATAATTTTTTTAAAATTAGGTCGATATTATTTGTCAGGAAAAATCTAAGTCATACCTATGTAACAAATATTATCTCAAAGAGTATTTTGTCAGTTTCACATATTTGAACAAACTAATTGAGGATACTGATAAACTGAGAAGAATGATAAGAATTAGTTTATTGTTTATTTACATTTCCTTGTATCTTACAGACATTTAAGGCCCATTGCTATATCAACAATATTTCTCCATTTTTTCTATGTTCTCCACCAAAAACATCCTGAAATCTTCCTTTAATCGCCAATGTTTTTGGGGTTGTTTTGAATCGGTCTCCACTTTGTTATTGTAATTTCTATTATACTAGCTTCTCCATAAAAACTTCTCAGTTATACATTTGACCTAATTTAAGATTTGTCTTAAATTGTCAATGCTTTTTTCGCTCAACGATTTCCCAGCATTTCTTTTTGAGAACACCCAATTTGTTTTTATCCGTTTTAGTGGTTTTCCAAGTCTTGTATGTATACAATGCTATTGATCTAACTAGGGCTTTTTAAAATTAAACCAACACGTAGCAGTCCAAGGTAGTATCTGTTAGAAATTATTCATGTTTCATATATGTTTTTGTGACTATTCGCAATTTTATTCAGTATGCAGCTATGCTAAAATGTATTTGAAATGCTCTACCCTTATATTTACATACATATCACAAATATCTAACTGTTGATTCTACCAACGTCTTATAAGTTAATTGTATTGGAAAGTCCAGAAAAAACTAAAAGGTTTGCAATTTTTGTATAATTAGTTTCCATTGGTTACATATTATAATAATAGTACGTATAATAGTAATGGTACAACTGTACAAGCAACGCCAAGCGTCACAACTAAAATAAAATAAAATTGGATCTTGGAAAACTCACAGTATAAGGAATAAATTATTAAATTATAAATAAGAAGAATTCATTATTAAGAAATGAGGTACCCAGTTAATACATTTTTTTTTTGAAATTAAGTACTCCTACATACATTTCAAACACTAATCTATATTTTAATTGGAATAAATAAGTAACATAAAATAATATTGTCTGATATGACGAAATGTTGATGGGTTAGTTGTAAATAAAAAATAGTGCATTACTATTTGTAAATTAATTATCTACTTTAATTTTACTTGGTCTGATGAGGGGATATAAATAAGAAAACCATAGAAGTCGCTATGCTGTATAATAGATTTTGAGTGCATCCCATCGATAAAAATGGGTGTATTATATTTGAATACAGATAGAAATCATTACATTTTATTTATATAAATCAAAACAAAGCAAAAATGTATGTCAGCCTATTCTTTGGATACTTTACTATAGTTCATTTATTTTCAATTTGTAATAATGTGTTTTGAACTTATTTTTGCTAAAACCTGCAAAATTCCATAGTAATATTATCTTGTATCATTGTCATTAACCTCTTAGTCAATATCGGCACGGTCCGATTTGGATCATGCTTTAAATCTGAATATTGTGTATATAAAATAGTATATACATTATGGTGAAAAGTTTCTATTCCCTACCATATATATTTGTGAATTACAAAAATATAACTAAAACCGTTGGAAGAAAAAATGTTATTTTTCATTTAAAAAATTATTGAATTTTATTAAAATAAAAAATTTTGAATATTAATTTTTGATTTTCTTAAATGTTGATTAAAACAATTTTGAAGATTCTTGTATTATATTGTCAGGTTTCTGATTAAAAAAAAAATATTGTACCAAAATAATTTGAAATGCAAATAATAGCTGAAAATAAGTCTAAATATTTTGAAAATTTCATTGTGTATGGTAAATTATTTCTTATTTAAATAATAGTACAATGTTTTAAGTTACTACAATTGACATATTTTGAATTATAACTAAATAAAAAAATTTATTTGGGGTTAAATTGTTATTATATGATTGACTCTATTTCAAATAAGTTTGAAAAACTATGCAACCTTGGTACGGTAGGACTTTTGTGATTGTCCAGTATTCTAGCCAACAAGACTGTATATGCGCGAGCCGTGGCATGTTTCCATGATAGTTTTTTTTAGGGGTGGGCTGATACTAGAATCGTTATTTGATATTGGTGGTTTCAGATTTATCTGTGTTGGTTTTTTGTTTAAAACTGATATTGGATAACAAAAAAAAAACCAAATCAATTAGCACAATTTATTAATAATTATAACAAATTTTTAGATTTTTTATGGCTGTTGGCAGTTCTATAGCCACAGATGTATAGAATAAACATTTATTCTATTTATTCCTGACTATAGCTGATATTGGTAGGTAGTATTGGTAATCTCTTAATGTTGGTTCATAGTTCATGAAGAAAATGTTGTTTTTAATATATATATCAGTTATCGGTTTTTTTTGGTAGCATAAATCAAAGTATCAGATAAATAGTGGTATCAGCCCATCCCTAATTTTTTTCCAAACTTTTTGGAATAGAGTATATTTAATTTTGTACATGCAGTATTTTATACTTGATAATCTATTATACCAGAGGTATTCAAACTTTTTCGTCCCACGGCTCCTTATGATCTTCTCAAAATGTTGACGGCTCAAAAATTATAAATTACAAAAAAATCAATGTTTATATGAATGTAATATATATTTTATAATTTATACTTATTATTTATTTACCATATTACATATATAAAAAAAATTAAAGTTGTATTTAGCGAATGATTGTTGTAGACAATTCAACGTTTCCCAATGGTAGTGCTTCAATGATAATTGCAAACGTTTATCGTAAAAGTATTCATTGGTTTTCAATTATACTAATCCCCTGGGAGCCGTGACGCACAGTTTGAATAACTTTTAAAATATTATTTCACCAACTATTCTATTTCAATTATACTATAAACTGCAAATTGAGCATTATAAAAATAATGCTTAATTTTAATTAAGTTTTAAATAAAAAAATCTTTGTTAAGTGTTATAAAGTCCTAAATAGTCTAAATTATTTGTATGTTTATAATTGTTTAATTTGCATAATTAAGTATTAATAGACAGTAATGATACTAACATCTACTCTGTGAACTTATTGTGTGTGAGTGTGTGTGTGTAACTATTTATTTTTGAATACAATTTTACTTATAAAGTATTTTACGTAGAGTAATTTTATTATATTGTATTTGATTGTAAAGGTGATTTATTTAATTGGGAACAAGTTGGATATGGAAAGTAATCGAGATGTGTCCTACGAAGAAGCCAAGCAATTTGCTGATGAAAATGGATTAATGTTTTTGGAAGCAAGTGCCAAAACGTAATTATATATTTTAAATAATAAAACTATTTTGTATTATTTTTTGTTTAATGATTGATAAATTATTATTTAATGTTTAGCGGAGAGTATGTTGAAGATGCTTTCCTTAAAACTGCTCAGATAATTTATGAATGCATTCAAGATGGAAGGTATGTTGTACAAGATATTCAGCTTTTGATATTTGTATAAGATAAACTATTAATTATTTACAATTGTATACTTAGCAAAAGTGCCATTGATTGCGTTTTTCTTTTCAAATTCAAATAAATATATCACTAAGAAAATTATATTAAAACATTATACCTATAGCTGGTATTTACGACAAAGTATTATAGAAAACTGAATGAAATGTGTTTGAAGTGTAACAATACTACAACAAAATTCCAAACATTATCAGTAACTTAAAAATACATTATAAGATACGGCTTAATCACTACCAGTTTCTTAAACAACAACACCGTAAATACATATCATGATTAAGTGCTAAGTAAAACTCTATATTTGAAATAAAACTTACTGCAATCTTTCTTAGCGAATTGAGGTTACAGCGTTTTTGCTAAGCATCGTTTATGTATTATTCCAATTATGGCGTTCCAATTTTTTCTTAAGTACGAAAATCTTGTCAATTAATCTTAGTTATAGCATTTTTACTCATAAAAACCGTTTAAAGCTAGTATATTATACGCCGGAAAGTATCTCATATTTAATTTTTTTTTATTTGCGGCATTCTTCCGTTGCAGGATAGAATTATGGTATCTTTTCTCACTTTTTTGAGATTTTTTTAATAAGTTTCTAAATTTAGAATTAGAATTTAGTAGATTAAGTATATACTATTTCCTTGGCTTACCAGTTGGTTGAATCTTGTGGCGTTTGGTTTAGTAACTGTTCTAATGTTTTCAATCCATTTATCTATGGGGAGTGGATGAAAGTGTTTACACCTTATTAATCCGGTAAATACTTTTTTGCAGCAACAAAATTGTTAACATGAAATAGTATATAGATGTATAGTATAATATCTTATTTTGTAGCCATTTTATAGTTCTAAGTTTTTACTAGTAATTTTTACTTAATATTTTACGATGAGCCAATGTCTATTTGCTATGATTGGTTTTTGAAAAGTGACGGGCATGGCAATACAATTTTTGAATTTGTTAGAAAACAGTAGAGATTCTAATAATGACCTGGTTTTTGTATTGTTTGCCAAATATCAATCAGTGTTTCTAATAAAGCTTCCCAAGTTTTAACTCTATACGCAGCTTCTGTTAAGCATAGTATTGCTGTTTAAATTAAATTAAACACTTAAACAGTTACGACTAGCAGCAACTTAAAGAAATGTTCAATGAGTTAAAGGAAACAAACATTTAAATGTATTTAACATTATAAATTATGATAATAAGTCACTTTGTTTCCATGGGTTCATTTCTATCTGCACTGCTAAGGCTATTTAAAATGTTTGAGTAATTATTTTTCAATTATTAGTATGCTAAGTTAAACTTGCTTTTACCAAAAACAAATCTCAATTATTATTATATTTTTCATATAATGTTACTAACTATCAATACTAATGTAGTATTGTAGTATGGTTTAAATATTTGTATGATATAATTAACTAACAAATAACTACTTTGAAAAATTCCTTATGTATACTAAAGAATAATATAAGTATTGGTATCAAGTTTGAAGTCCGTACAAACATTTTTTTAGTTAAGTAACACAAATTAATTAAAACTGTTGGGTGTTTTTAGTTTAAATATTCAATTTGAAGAAATGTTTTTAATTTATAAATTATTATTGTGTTTTCCATATTTTTTTAAATGCTGTAAAAACATTCCCGTTATCAACTGGAATAGATTTTTGAAAATAGAAATAATAACAACTGTCAAAGTGGAACTTTAATCATTTTCTTTACTTTTATAAAAAGTGTACACAAACCAGAAATTAATTTTAAAAAAAACCATTACATCCATTGCCACTCATAATTAAAATTGTTATTTTATAAATTACAGACTAGACTTGAATGCTGCTGATTCTGGGGTACAACAGAAAATCCTTCAATGTGAAACCAATCCAAATGTGGAAAAAGATAAATCTTGTATGCAATGTTAAGGTAAATAGTTGTTTATAAATAATGTTGGTTTATTATTATTTTTATTTTGTATTCTTTATTTTCAGCAAAATATTGTAGGATGGAATCTTTTAATTCTATATTATTTTATTATATGTGCTATTTTTTCTGTCTTATATTATTATAATAAGTTTCGTAACATTCTTTATTAGTAGGTATTATTTGTTATCAGTTTAATTTATATCTATTGGATCGTACACAAATTCACATTTGCCCACTCATATATATATATATATGTATATATATGTATTTATATATACCTTAATTGTTTTAAAATTTATATTTAATTTGTATAATTATTATTAACTTTCTCAACTAAAGATAAATATATTATAAGAAATTGTTAATCGAATTGTATTAAGTACATTTATATTGATGTCACATATTATAAATGTATGCATATCTAACGTAAAAAATGATTGTGTAAAATATATTATATAAGTATTTTTTTTTTTTGGTAAATGCTTCAATAGTCTTTAAGTATTGTATTTACTATTTTCACAAATGTTATTTACCAAAATCAAATTAAAAACTAAATCCTTTTATTGTCCTATAATATTGTTTATTGTTATTTTAGGCAATCTTTTATTTTATTTTTGTAAATTGTATTTTATATACCAACATCAGCCATTCTTATCAGTATTGAAAATTTTTAAAGTTAAAATGTATAACACATTATAACTTAAATTTTTAAATCAAAATCAATTTAATAAATGAATGCCTGTTTGTCATCAACAATTCTGGTAACTAAAACCAAAAAGGGATTAATAATTTATTTTTATTTTTAATATATGTTTACCATTAGAGAGAAACATTTATATATTCCTAATAAATTATTAAGTTGGAATACATTTCTGACCAAATATTATAGTGACTTTAGATTGTAACTTGTAAGTCAATATTAACCTATATATCAGCAGATCTAGAAACTACAAAATTATATTATTTAATAATTATTGTTTTTTGATACAAATAATTTGAATACACATTTAGTAAAATTCAAGGTTAAAATTGTATCTAACAAAATATGTTACATAATTTCATTATTTAAGAAATGCCTACATTAATTTGTTCAATTGTATATTAAACATTAAAAAAAGAGATGTATTTTATAGTACAAAACATATAATTATGTTGCTTGTAATTCACAGTCAACAGTCAACAGTTATCAATGTCAAGTGAATTAGTTGTATCTTACTAATTATATTCATTGCATATATTCTATGTGCAATACAAAATTATTAATCCATATTTTAAAAACTTTATTTAAATTTTTATGCATACTAATTATATTACCTTAAAGGGTTTTTATAAAAATATATTGGTTTTTATTTTTATTATTTTTGTTTTTATTTCTAAACAGTAAAATTAATTACTTACATTTTATTCTGTATAATAAAATATAAGGAATACAATTTCTGATCTACGATACTTGATTAAGTATACTAAATACCAATTTAATTTAACTAATGCTATTTTATTTCATTGTGATCTGGATAAAAATATTTTTTTTTTAACTAAGGTCATCAAAGGATTGTATATTTATACAGACAAATGATCAATGATTACAGTAGTTAATGCTAGGCTTTCAGTGACCATTCTGCTTGTGAACAAATATATATCGTTCAAATGAATTTGTAGATACACTAAACAAATTTAAATATATATTTTGAGTTAGAACAAAACAAATTAAACTAAAATGTGTTTTTCATTTTCTAGTGAAATGCAAATAAGTACATAAAGTCCTGTCTTTTATAAAATGATATAAATTTAGAAACATTTAAAATGTCATTGTTTTTATTATTATATGGTTTTGCCAAGAATATATTTAAAAATAACCTTGGTCCAAAATGAATGGATTAGTGTATTGAATAAAATTCATAAATCATCAGTTGAAAATTTGTCCTGTTTTAAATGTATACCAATTGTATCATGTGACTTACAAAGACATACTTATATTTTTACATACAAAGTTATGATATGAGATAGTCATATGATTTAAATCTTAAATCAATTTTTGTAACTTCATAATAGTACCTAATCGTCTTAGTCATTTTATAATAATGTATAATTTAAAATGATATTACATTACACAATATCATATTGAAATAAGTATGTAAAGATGCATACTATTTATGTGTATGTATACCTTTTAATGATGGAAATAGAAATATATATGAAGTGATTCTTTGTTTATTTATACATTTGTAAGTGTGCAGTTTGTGTATTTTTAATGCATTCACAAAGTAAAATTTTAAAAAAAAGTGTTACAACTAAAACATACATGATAATATTCTCTTAATACATATAAAAATGACAATCAATGAAACCTGTCTTGTCCAAACCCTTGATAAGGCGGAATCCTTTTCTGTCCGGAAATGTATTATGGTCCCGGCAGATTTCTATAATTTAACATAGGATTAAACCCTTGATAAAACGGAAAGCTATTTATTGGTCCCCCATATCATATACACCTCATATACATGGAAAAACATATCATAAAATGAACAAAAATATTTTTGATACACACATTTCTTTTGCTACTATACAATTATTAAGGTCAGCGTTAAATATGTATCGACATATAAGTACATTTTATCTTGAGTCGACACATCAGTGCTTATTATTGTCACCGTAGTTGCAGTTTACCTGTCGTTTCGTATCGCATTTGCTCTCATAATGTTTTTAAAGATTTGTTTAGGTCTATGATATTTTTTATTAATGGCCAGAAAAAGTTTCAACCTTAATCGTGCAGAATATTATAACTCTATATTACGGGAATTTTCCTTTTTATTCAGTTGTATGAAAATCTGCCTAAAACCGAAATTTTTATTGGTCCCGTGCAATTCCGCACAAGATAGGTTTTACTGTATATAATTACTACCAGGTATACACCTTGTTCATTGCATAATGGCCCCTAATTAGTTTGACAACATTTATTTTGGGCTGTAGAAATTTTAATTTAACTGAAATAAAGAAAAAAAGACATGCCTCATCCATTATTAAAGTATTTTATTACAGTAGTTAATATAATAATGCGTTGATATTTTGCAGCTGCATTAATGTTATGAACAATTATGACTGTTCACAATTATTATTAAAAATGTTGTCTGTACTTGTACAACGGATTTATCCAAAATATTAATAACACTTTCTAATTTTTCAAATTATAATATTAGAATAGTATATTGAAGTCTATTCAAGTAAAACTACGAGTGCTGTGTGAATCTATAAAAAAAGTTACACCCATGCCATAGTTATATACAATAAATAAAAAATAAAAAACTGTTGAGACTTTTTTGCCTACTATTTATATTAGTGCTTATTTTCTAGACATAATATATTTTTTAAATAATTTTTTTTGTGCTATAAATAATCATTTGAAACTTTAAATTAATTAATTTTTGTTTATTGTGTACGAAAAAAAATCTTATACAAGGTTAGTTGTTGTAACTTCAACTAAAATTATATCAATAATATAGTCAGTTTTATTAATTATTACTGTTTAAAAATTAAATTTTTATTATTACATCCGCATCAGAAAAATATGTAAGTAAAATAGTTGTACGTATTAGTTGTACCTAATTAGTTTTGGGTTAACATCTAAAACTTGAAAATTTTATAGAAAATCAAGAAAAGTACCTATTATAGCAGCCACTTATGTACAATTTTTATGATCGATTAAACTTCAGATGTTGACAAAATTGTTAATCAAACATATTACCAAGTATATTATGTATTATTAATATTATGTACATGCCTAGTTCCTACGTGTATGAACAATTTCTTCTCAAACGAGTTTTGTTCTATTGTTATAATTCAAACAATTATAATCATAGAGACATGTACAGTAAATTATATCATGTTATATTTATATAGGTAGGTATTAAAAAATTTATGTAAGATATCTATTAAAGTAAAAAATGATCAGTAGATAATCAATATTGAAAAACTTCCTTCTACAAAACGTCCAACAGGTCTGTACTACATAAATACTTAATATGGTATAGTCTTTATTTAGTATTTACTAAGTAAGCTGATAAACTGATAAGACATTGAGACGTGCAACTATGCGAGCTTATTAAGGTATTATAATATAGTCTCAGACCTCAGTATTGGCTAAATTACATTTCCGTTACCTAAAATTATTTTTATCACATTACAATACTTTTTCATTAATAAAGTAGTGCATTACAAATTAAATTACTTTTTAATTTTTTTTTTAACCATACTCAATTTATATGATTCAATTATTATGTATGTACTTTACAATCATAGATCTACTAGACCTAGTGATAATACCTATAATCTATGTCCATAATTTTTTGTATGGACAATAATTTATAAAAACTTATAAAACTCGAAATCGTTTTATGCCCACAAATAGCTCAAAAAGAGTCACAATATTTTTAAGTTCCATGTATCTACGGTAATTTTGTAATGAGTAATGACTTATACCAAAAACCAAAATCCATTTCATCGAAAACCAATTATGGATAAAACTTGCCCTTTTCCTTAATTGTTTGTTTGTTTTTCCCAACGATAACAACCAAAAGTATTTTTATTTAAAATTAATATTATACAATTTTGCCTTCTAAATGCACCACCTAGATTCACTTCCCCATTGGAAAAGATACTGAGTATTACCTATAACTGATATTATTTAGCAGTGTCATCATAATTTCATAATTTGTTCAAAGAAATAAACATAAATAATTAAGCGACTATTGTAACTTTTAATGTAACTAAGTTACTATAACTTAAATAAATTACTAAAGGACCCTGTTCTTTGTAGTTTGCACAGTATTATTTGAGTGCAACGTGTAACTTATAAGTATGTAACCTGCTATTAGGTAGGGACAACTAATCAAGTTGTATAATAAGTAGGTAATAAAATATTTTAAAGGTGTGTTTTGTTGTATATTTGTATACCCATGGTTATTGGCAATGATACATGATTGAATGTATAAAATGTTTCATGATTAAATGGTTTTATAGTTATGCTGAACTATAGCTCCCATGTGGCTTTTCTATTTGAAATCCATCTGACTCTCTTTAAAATTCCTTGGGGCTCGGGTACAATATGTGATTATATCATGCACTATGCACTGTTGAAAGTCTTAGTGTAAACATACATATATTTAATTACTAATTAACATATAATATGTGAGTACCTGAAAAAATAGGACATAATATAATAGTTACAATATCCCAAGTCACATGGAGAGCACGGTTTCATTGTACAGGTGCCTTGTGCTTATATCTATCTAAAGTATTTAAATAATAAACCATATGGTACATACTACATATGTACTATAACTTATGTCTTATAAGTATATGCATAAATAAGTATTCAACTTTTACCGACAATATATCCGTATATACCTACAACTAAACAACTTACAATTTATTGCGGTGGATGTGCATCAGTGCATCATATTTACATATTAAATATTCGAAATGATTAGGATTTATTCTTATTTGGAATAATTTTCTAAAATGTCACAAGGGTCGCGATAGACGTCTGCATAATTATTCTGTGACGCATTTTAATTTTTCTCGTTCGCTTTGCTACTTTGTAGTTTATTGTTTGTACAACAATTGAACGATACGAATAATCAAATGTACAAAACTATAGGTACGTCTTACCGACTATACCTACGTGACTTTTAAAAAGATTCTATGCATTTACTTTTAAACATATTCAGCCATAACCCATCACTCTTGTGGTGTATACTGTATAGGTACCTACTTGTGAATTGTGAATTGCGATGCATATAATAATTAATAATATAGATTATATAGACAGTTATTTTAAATTGTATTTACATCATACGATATTATCGTATTATACGTATTTCGGGCTATAGTTTATTATATTACCATAGGCACTTATGATGAACCGTGTATTCAATTTTAACGTTTTTGATTGAGTAGAAATGTTTTTATCGATATTTATAGAAAAAATCGAAAGTATAATATGAGTATATGACTAATAAATAGCTCCAATTTAGATGCTCCATGCAGAAGAGTGAAAATATTATGAAAATTGTATCATATGTATATTTTCATGATATAAACATTTAGTAAAAATTTCAAGTATAGGTTTTCTACGTGTCTATATATTACCAAGTATATTTATGATATTATATTTGAATTTTTATTAAAATAATTAATTTTATTATTTTGGATAATATACATATTATGTTTGTATACAATAGTAATATAAATGTAATCATAGCGGTGTATTATCTACATTCTATAAATAACTAAACTGTTGGTAATTAATTTGTTGATACAAATTATTTTATTCATTTGGAAATTACACTTGAAATAACTACTTTACCTGGTATAAGCTATAGAAAATAGATTGTCATAATTAAAGCAAGTTTCATGTAGGCGCAATTAGGTGGGGCTAGAGCTCCCTAATTGTACTGGGCTAAATAACTCAAATTCATCGATATTTTATTTGCTTGATTATTTTATCTACTCCGTTACGAATAATTTGTAAATAAATTATGTATTATTTTATACAACTGATATCAGTTTAGATACATGTATAATATACATACAAATATTGTTATTATTAGATTAAAAGAACAATAATTATTTTGTTAAATTTTGTATTTGAAGTAAGAATTGAATTTAAAATGTATTATGGTGTGTAACGCGTTATGATTTATAATTAAAGTACCGTGGATGAAGCCACCTAGTTGCGCCTATGCTAGGCTTTATACGTAATATAAAATAATAGATACTAGCTTATTACAATTTTTCGAGCTATATGTCAGAAATATTTCTAACAATCAATTTTCTTTAAAATGAGTTAATTTTTTCGAGAAGCAGGTGATTCAAAAAGTATACAATAGACATAATATAAAATGCATGAAAATACGAAAACAACTGAAAATTGTATGGATGAACATAATATTAGTTTATTACCAAGTTCATTAGAATGTGGTGGACAGTGGTTTTGAACAAAATTTAAATCGGCTGTTCAAATAACTTAAATAACCCACCTACTGCCTAGTACCTATCCATTTCAATATTTACCACCCAACTAAAAATTATTATTAGCGCATAGCTTTACGTGCCTACACCTTCAATTTGAAAAAATTATCAGTAACAAAATATTTTAAACATTTTTGATGATTCTGAGCAAAATATGGTGATGAAAATGTATATTGATTTAATTTTTTTTTTTTATTTTATACGAAGAAACTATTTAGATATAATATAGGTATGCTTATTCAATGCTATTTAAGACTATAGGTATACTTAACCTTTCAACCTTGATTTTCTTTTGGTTTACTACTTTTAGTATTGTACTACTACTATAGCTTGTATGCTTGCAGGGTATAGGTTAGGTTAACAGTAAAATGTAACTATATTTTTTTAAATAATCGGAAAATCAAAAACTAAATGATAGAAAACTGGAATATTTACACAACACCAGTTTTTGACAGTATCTTTTGGTTTTTTTGTTGTTGTACCTAATTGTAATGAAAAGGAAACTTGAAACTTTCATGATTACCATTTACAAGTAAAAATTTTAAAAATTTAACACGAAATTCCTCTACAATTTCGTTACACCAATAATCAAAAAAAATCTTTACTTTTTTTTAGATATTTTATGTTATAATTTTTATGAAATTGTATGTATAAACGAAAAATAAAGATTTTTTTCTATAAGGATGTTCAGATATCAGTGTAAAAATATACGTAGGAACTTCAAACTTTTTTTCGTTATGTATGTTGTTATTCTCTATTTAGTATTCACGCATGCTAACATTTAAAAAATATTTCGACTGATTTTAAAGTAGGTAAATATTACGAACATATTTCATACAATTATACTTACCGTTCTTGGTATTGATTTATACTAAGTTAATAACAAAACAATAAATCAAAATAATACTTCAACAGTTAAACCTACTGTCCAGTGTAGGTGAGACTGAGTATATATAGGAACCCTTGTCGTGAGTACTATTAGCCATTTACGTGGTCTTATATATTTATTAAAAAATCCAAAGTACAAAGAATATAATTAAAACACACGGGATTCTGCTGTATAGTAGGTACGAATGAACATCGCAAATGAGTAGGTAAGTCACTGTAATGGATGTGTTAAATTTGTATCCAATGACAAATCATTGTACACAAAAAACCATTCTAAGCAAAAATGGACTGTCAGCCAATATAGGTATTATTGTATTACTAACTAGGTAGGTACTTAAAGTATAATCAATATATATTGAAATCAAAGTAATTTATTTTTTAATTAGTAATGCGCGGTTAATAAGTTTTTGACGAAAACGTTACATTGGAAAATGCCATTGTGTGTATAAAATATAATAATATACATAAAAATTTCAAGTGTCCACAAATAATATGATTGAATTACAAAAAATAACAAATTTTTATTCATTGTTTAAAATATATCTAATTTAATCAAATTTATACTTCTAAGTTCTAATGTCCATCATAAGAAAAATTGTACACACATTTTATTTGTAAGTTTTAGTATTAAGTATAAACTACTTATGATGAACCAAGAATCTTGTATTATAATTTCAAGCCTAAGCTTTACAAATTAAAAATTGAATATTTTATACATTTTTAACAACAAATTTTCTTTGAAGAATATGGTATATATTTGTTTGAATTTCAAATGCTTATTAAGAAAAATAGTTTATCTGTATTTTAAATATTTTTGAATAAAATTGCTTTAAGGAACAATATACGTGTATTACCCGCCGATAAACTTTTGACTGAGCCAAATTTTTTCTATCAACACAAAAGAAAAAATGTAATCAAACTCGTACATTTTAAATAACTATTTAAATAGCTTGAATTGAGTCTTAAGTTTTACCGAGATTAGAAAATTCTAATATAAACATTTGGTGAACATTTCAAGTATCTATAGTTATCCGTTTTTTAGTTGGAACAAAATAAGAAAATCGCTACATGAGATATCGAATACCTATCTAATTTTGTAAAAATTCTAATTTCAAAAGCTCGTAAAATATTACTGTAATGGATTTACGCTCAATTTTTTTTTAATTTTCACTAACAACTTACGATGAACCTTGACAACCTTGTATTACATTTTTGAATTTTTTGACAGAACTAACAATTTTTTATTGACATCAATTTAAAAAAAAACTTATAATAATCGAATATTTCATAAGCTTATAAATAGTTCAAAATATTTTGTAAATTTTAAAGTGTAAAGAAAATGATGATATAAACATTCAGTGAAAATGTCATGTATCTACAGTAATTTTTTGTTATAGTTACATCAAAAACCAAAATCGAATTTTTCGAAAACCATTTTTCCTCTAATTTATTGTATTATTTTATAATACCTACATAACGTACAAGACATTAACAAACTAAACTTTTTTTTTTAACTTAAACTTTATTATTTACTATTGTCTATTAGTACAGTTAGTGTTCCTACACTGCAGAAAAATAAAATAATTATGTATAATTATAATTCGTTTTCATACATTATATTAAAATGTTCGAGGTACCTACCTAAAATAATTCCATATTTTGTATAATATTACAGGTAAAAAATATCATATCGTCATCCTATCGACGTCTTCGATCCTAAGGGGGCTAAATTATTGCGAGCTGTGCACGGTTTCTCTTCGGCGACAAAAAAAGTAACGGAAAACGCTCTTGACGCATTTCCACTCCGCAGCACCAAACTTGCTTCACCACTACGTGTGTCAACTGGTGTCCGCCGTCAACCGACAACGCGCAAACATAGTGCACTAGCCACCGCTGCCCGTCGCCGTCAACCATCGCTTGAGCGGCTGTCTCGGTCTGGCCTGGTCGGCTGGGCAAGGTCGTCACTCTTCCCTCGTGCACGCGCCAGTGACACTTGTCCGCGCTTGTGGCCGGTCGTGAGACTGTTGTGGAGATAACCAGTGGCCTAAAACTTGCATATCCACCCCATTCGACATCTACAGGTTTATTGTGTTCCCAGTCCAACGATGTTTTTTACGTATTTAATTGTAATTGGGTATTTTGTACATTTTTTATTTTTATATTTTTTATTTTTCTATTTAGTTTGCCCCCTCCCATTTTTCGGCTTTTGAAA
The DNA here is from genome assembly GCF_001856785.1 of Myzus persicae. Taxonomy (NCBI): domain Eukaryota; kingdom Metazoa; phylum Arthropoda; class Insecta; order Hemiptera; family Aphididae; genus Myzus; species Myzus persicae. Next base: position 194,839 of record NW_019100736.1, read on the forward strand.
TCTTGTACACTCACATATCCATATTACTTCTTTCATTTTTTTTCAAAATATTCGAAAAATGAGTCGTCATTCGGTGGTATTTAAGGCAGGATTAGACCGCCAGGAACGCAAAAAATACTGTGTATCGGTATACTCATTTAAACTTAAGGAACGAGCGAGTTTACTTCCCAAGCTTTTTTTTTGAAATTTTCTTTTTATGAAATGTTGGTATTTTTATGATCAGCGTTTTGGTGAAATCAGAGTTTACTTATTTTACTTACTTTTTTTTATTATTAATAAGCGACGTAAGACCTACATTTGAGTTGTACTTGATGTATTAACAATAAAAAAAGTGTCAAAGATAAGTAAATTGTGATTTCACCGAAACTTTGAGCACAAAAATACTAACATACCAAAAACAAAATTCCAAAAACTTGCTTGGGAAATAACTACATTCATTCCTACAGTTTAAATGTGTGCACAGCTTCACACAATATTTTTTTGAAAAATCGAGGCCTCCTTAGCGCTCCTTGACGATAAATAAATGTAACCTTCAAAACAATTTTCAGAAAAAGAAAAATAGAAAATGTTGAAAATTCTATACTTACCTATTTATAATATGCCTTTAGATCTCAGGGTTAATCACAATGAATATAAAATGTATACATATAAGTACCATAATGTTACATTGCTACACAATAGACAATAGTAAAATAAAAACCTATTTAAATAATTACATCAATGTCTTCCTCGTCGTCGTCCTGTGATCAATTCTATTTTATGTAAATTAGAGTGTTAATTCATTAAATTAAAATTATTTTCAGCTAAATTCGTTCTTTGCGGTAGACTTTTGATAAAGATAGACAAAATTATAAGGAATCTTGTAATCATTTTTTAAACATTAGAATACAAAAAGAATTTTTTTGAATATTCTAACTTTCGTGATTTTTACGAATTTTGTCAAAATTCTAAGTTTAAACGCTGATAAAAATTTATTGTAGATTTACGCTCAACTTTTTTTAAAATTTCCATTATACAACTTACTAAGAACATTGTATTACATTTTTAAGTTTTTTGACCGAGCGAAAATTTTTTGTCGTCTTGAGTTAAAAAAAATAATAATAATCAAAAATGTCATATGCCTTTAAACAGTTCACAAATCAAAATATTTTGAAAATTTTATAGTGAATAGAAAATGCTTACACAAATATACAGTGAACATTTCATGTATTTACTGTCATTTTTGTTAGTGTTAACTAAAAACCAAAATAGATTTTCTTGAAAAATGGTTTTGAATAAAAATTCCGGGTTTCCCTTAATTTTTTGTTTGTTTTTTCTGTTGCTTTTGAAAACTATCGGGAATTTTTACCTCCCGAATGCACCATTAAGATTCACTTTCCTACCAGAAAAGTTGCTGTTTAAGAAAATCGAAGCATTTTACAGCAAGAAACCGTAATGACAGACACAAAAAAGAAAAAAGAAATATTAAAACATACATCATTGTGAGATCAATACATTCATCAGATCATCATCACGCTCAGAATCTAAAATTACTGATATAAATAAAATCAACTGCACAGTTAATTTTGAATTTGAATCTCATTAAAAAAAATATTAAGTTGTAGAACATGATAAGGTATTATTTATATTTTGTATATAATTCTTTAGAATATTAAATTATCAATCTAACTTAATTCTAAATTTAATTGTTGGTTTATTTTAAATATGGTACCTTAGAAATTTTATGATATTTTACTCTATTAATAAATATATTTTTTATAATTTTATGAAAAACATTTTTAGAGCCCTTCTGAAGAAATACATCCATGGTCCTTTAGGTGTCAGGTCGATACTGGATACAGTGCATCATAAAAAAAATTTTGTTTTTGTTTTTTGAAAGGTGAGAACTTTTTAAGCTTAGAATAAAGCCCGAATTTTAATTTCACTTTAAATAATGCCATAAAAATTCGTTTGAAAAATAACAAATACTGTGCATTATTTAAATGTATATTTTAGCTTCTATAGTTATAATTTTGAAAATCGGGCTTCAATGTGATCTGCAAAATGTTCTCTTCTATTAAAGTTAAAATATTGGTTAAACTACTATAAAATTAAATATGATTTATTTTAATACTTGGAGGAGAATAGAAAGTAAGCATCTTTCCCTTTTTTTTTTGAGGAAAATAGGATCTAGGTTTTGGTCCGTCCCGTTAAAAGTGAGCAGAACAAATATTAATATATTATGTACAGGTAATATTGAATAGTTACACAGTTGTGTGGTTCTGTCATTTTGCAACTCCAGGAAACGAAATTTGATTTTGTGTTTATTTGTTTTGGTAAAAAATTATTACAAATGAATAACAAAACAAACGGTCTGATGCATAGAAATGTTTAGCTCCTATAGCTGCTATAAATCTGCATATATTTTGGCTATAGTGGGGGTCGGGGTGGGTAATACGTAGGTGACCATAATAATTATGCCTGTATAGCTGTACTTCAGACTTCAGTCATCAATATAGAATTTCAATTCTAACCTAATGCGTATTTTATGAAAATAGCTTAACAACAGAATGGTAAAAAGATTAAATAGGTATACATAAAAATGTAAAAATGTGATGACGTCTACATTGTCGTAATGAATCGTTGAATTCTTTTAAAATATTTCATTACAATTGCAATTGACATGTCAGCAACTAACATATATTTTCTACATAGCCATACACAGACTAAAAAAATAAAATTAATAATAAAAAGGTGCGTTGACACTTAGGTACCTACTTATATTATTTATAGGTACCATACGAATGAATTAATACATATAATAATTGCTATATTATTATGATGTATATAGACTACCTGTAGAGTTAAGGGTGATGTATTTTGTAATTGTAAAATATTTTTCATGTATTATAAAACATAGTCTAGGTATCTACAGACTACAATATTACTTATGTTGTGGCCCGTGGGCGGAATATATTGCGGGGCCCAAAATAAATAAACACGGCAATGTATTTTTTGATTATTATATAACTATAATATTTTTGATTTAGGTACTGCTTATTTAATTTACTTGGCAATAAAATAAATTTCTGAGAAGGTGAGACTTAAATTAATAGTAAAAATAACAATGTTAAAATGTTAATTGATACGATTAAAACTAAATGCCGGGAACAAGGTATAATAAATAAATTGTTTACCGATAGCTTAATGTTAAAGTACTGGTTAACAGTGTAGATAGAAATAATCGGTAGAAAAACATATTTATCGCCGAAAATATTCTACCGACTTCCGTATTTTTTTACGAAACGCTTGTTCGGTAAGTTGTACTAATGCACTACGATGTTACCGAGCGCTGACGTCAGCAAACGCTATCGAAGGCCTGTTCAGCGGGCGACCTTAAAAAACAGTTCCATACAATTTCCATGTCGTCGATGTGCGCGCGTGTGATAACAATTTCGCTGATAAAGACGTGTTCATCAAACTGCTGACGGTGTGATAGTGTGAATAGTGTGATGCCGCAGCGGTTCAGCCTTCAGTTGCCAGTCATTGTTGCCGCCGGCATCGTCCGTCGTGTTTGTTTTTTATTTTTTTGCTAAACTTTTTTATTTCCCTTTCAATTTATCCGTTTTTTTGTTGATTATCTTACCTATACGCATCCCAATTGCCAAACAAAAAATGTCCAAGCCCAAGGTGTACGTCGTCGGAGTCGGCATGACCAAGGTAACTAAGGAATAATGTACTGACGACTTAAACATTTGTCGTCTGACCTATTTACTCGAAGGGTACAAACAATGCATGAAGTCGGTGGCACATCTATGTCGTGCTTTTCTAAATGTGGCGTCTCAGAGGGAAAAGATTGTGCTTAATGCTTTCAATTTCACTTGTTCATTTTCCTCGATAAGCGCCCTTTCTCTTCTCTGTGTTCCACTTATTGCTATAATTATGTAATTCTGAAAATGTTGTACTCGAATGTAAAAGTTCCTCTTCATTTGTTAATTTGTAGTTGTAGCTATTATAATAGGCAGCCAGGCCGAGTCATTAAACATGATCTATGGACATTTTGACTACGATACATTATGTTGATGATTTTAAAGATTTTTTTTCAAAAACAGATTGTGATGTCTGTGGTGTCTAAAAAACTTTTTATCAGATTTAAATAAAATTATATTAATATAACTAGATACATGCTTATTATAATATACCTTGGCTCGGGTATATTATACTGACAATTTTGTTCATTGTTACACACTAAACATGACGTGTATGATGTAACACTCACTTTAAGAGGTCTAAATCAGGTTGATAAGTTATGAAGAAATGTTTATACAATTCTTTTTTTTACAAAATTATACTTAGAAACATCTAGATTTAATGGTCCCAGAGGCATTTAATAATAATTAAACTTATGGTTCTCTAAATATTAATAAGGTGAGCTTCACACTTACCTCAACACCAATGACCAGTTAAAAAGTAGTACCTTATATAATAATATATGTTGGAAATCCAAAAAACAATTCAATTTGAAAAACTACCTAGTTCAAATAACCACATTAAATTTATATTCTTCTTTCTGTACACTTAGACAATGGCGGTTTGAGAAATTTTTAGTGCTCTTGCACCTTACTCTATCAAACCTTTTTTTGCTTAGTGAGTTATTTTGGGTCTTTCTAGAGACAAAAAATGAAAAAAATTAGGTTTAAAGTAAAATATTGTTATTATTATGTCATAAATTATCACAAATAAGTGATATAATGCATGATATCTATAATATACCAATACCATATATTATTTTAACATTGGCTTTAATTTAAAATATTTCTAAAACCAAGTATCATTTTTGATATCTAAAAAAAAATATTTTAAATTTATTTAGAATTCTGTAATTAAAATATTATTTTTCATATGTATTATTCGTTCCAAATACTTTTTAAAAATCTAGTAGAGTGGTTATTTATAATTTATGCAGGGAAAATAATGTGAACTTACCATATATCTAGGTATATTAAAATTTTTTCATAAAAATATATTAACATTGTCTTAGTTCATAGCTATAAAATATTAAAATTAATCATTTAATTAGGTACTATAGTCTAAAGAGATAAATTATTTTAATTTTTCATAAGCTTCTGCTATAGACTGGTGTCCCACTTTCTTAATAATAATATAATTTACATTACATTCCTACATAATCATTAACGTTAGGGGTAAGTCGGATTGTTAAGTTGATTATAAACACTTCTTAACACATTTAATATCAAAATAACAGATATCAGGAGTATGAAAATAAATAACATTCAGATATATGATTTCTAAGAAATGGGATATAGTAACTGCTTTGGTAATAGCTTACAACCTGCAGGAAGAGTGACTCAATGATAGACCGGTTGTATAATCATAATATAATACAACAAAATATGGGGTCGGATATTATGACAATAATAAAAAGTTATGGGAATTTTTAATATATAAAATGACACCTGTAAGCGGCAGATCTAGTTCTTTAGTCTTAAGTGCAATAAATACATCTTAAAACAATTAAATATTCATTTATTATTGCTAGGTGCATAAAAAATTATTCATAGAATGATTCAATTTTACAATTGGACGATTTTTATGTGAAGGGTAATAAATCAAATGTTGACATTTTTACACAACTTTATTTTGTGTGAACTTATATGGCAGTCCACTGTTGTTGTACAAGGATTTGTAATTACAGTGCTTTAAAATGCAAAAACGACACAAGTTATTTATTATTTTTGTTTTATCAAATTAAACTAATTTTTATATTTTTACTTACCTAGTACTATAGTTTACAAGTTCTATACCCTTTATATACTAAAAAAAGTATATAATTATAAACAAAACATAAATTAAAAATCAAAATGAGTCAACTGAAAAATAATAATATTTGAGTTATCTGGGTCTACTGAAAACCAACAAAAATTGACATATGTCCCTTTACATAAAAACAATTGTACATACTTTTTCTCATTTTCATGCAATTTACATATCGTACAATCTTATAAGTAAAGACTGGATTTATATGCATTTACAATTTTAAAATATGCATGCAAACATGCACTAATAAAGTCAAAATATGCAAGAAAAAGATGCAAAATAAAATTTCAATTTTTATCACATTTTATATTTGATATCAATTTTGCAGTGATAATTAATTATTAGTTTTATTAAAATTTTTATTAACAAAAAGTTAGATGTATAATACAACAAATATGTAGTATAATAACATAATTTAATCATTGATACATTGTAAAAAATATTTTATTAAAATTAAATAGTAAATACATTGGTGATATGCCTACAGATATAATTAGGAAAAAAGTATGAAAAATGTCATGTAGTAAGTTAGTTGGAAAAATAATAACCTGACCTATTTTTAGCGTCCGAATATTCTTTGAGATGTAAAATATTTGATATTAATATTATATAAATGTACCTAAAATCTATTTTTGTTTTGCTCAATACTTTTTTGGATCATTAGGTGTATATTTGTACGGTTTTTGTTAAAATATGCAAAAATATGCAGAACATGCATTAACGTCAGAGTTTGCAAAAATACGCATTACAAAATTTTGATATTTAATCAACTAAGTAATGATTTTTGGACACTCATTGACTGCATGTAAGTGATGTTGAAAATAGCAACATGAATTTTATGCAAAATCCGGTCTTTACTTATAATCACTAACATGTCTATTTATTTGAATGTAACTTATATTGTCTTTTATAGTTCAATTTAGTATTTATTTAGTTATGTAACTATAACACTATTCAATTGTCATTAACATTCAAAAAGTTCATATATTTTAACACTTGATAAACTAAAATATTAAAATCCAAAAATGTATTTTAATTCCTAGCTTTAATTGAACAATTGTTTACTTACTTCAAATTAAGGTTTGTTCCTTATAGATTTCGATTTATTTGAACAGTGTCTATTGCAACATGTTTTTTAATTTGTGTAGATTAGGTATATCATATGAATTCATCTAATAACAAAGGTAAAATTAATAATTGTGTAGTACTATTATAGATTCAGATAATGATCTGTTTTGTAACTTCCTCTTTAAAATTTATATTATTCCATGTATGATAAAATGAAATTGATAAAAAAAATTACTAAATTACCTATTGCTATTGTTATAAAACTTTTGTGTAGTACCAAAATAAATATATAACATTAAATGTAATCAAATAAATATGAAGCATAAAATCCAAAAAATGTACCATGTAAATTTTTTGTTGGGCATCTAAAACAATATTCTAACATATAGTGTGTATTATGTTATATTATGCAATGTATAATATATTGAAAAAAAATAATAAAATTAAACAATTATATTATATTATTATTATTATATTATGTATGTATATATATATATATATATATGTATAAATAGTCCACACATTTATATAAGTTATGGTTTCCCATATAGTTTGATTGCTTAACATATCGATGGTGTTTTGTTGAAAGGGCGTATACCACAAAAAATCGAAAAATTAGTTTTTGGTATCAAAATTTTCAGAAAAAATAGGAGCATAATCTGTAATATTGGGGTGGTTAAAAATATTGAGGATTATTCTCTATATAGCGGATATAAGAAATCCAAACGCCCTAAAGAATATATTTATATATAAACGGAAAATGTTAAAAGGGCGTATACCACAGGAATTGCTAGGAGTTTTCTCGAATAAACAAACTAGTTTTAAATTATCACGTTTTTATCAAATTAAAAATTAAATTGATATTGTGGTTCACATTATGCGACAGTTAACTAAACGTCAGATGATCTACAAATAATACAAATTCGTATCTTTGTTTTATTGATAAGAATTTAGAGGGAAAATCACACTTAATAATAATAGATAGCTTACCTAATTAGGATACCTAATCGTAATCATTAATCGTAATAAATTTATAAATTATGATTAATACAATGTTATAAAATATTACTAGTTACTACATAATAATTAATATGTGTATTAGTGTTTAGTAGTAGTTAGTACCTACTACCTACTAATTTAGTAGATTGTTAAAGTTTTTTTGTTTTAAATAGTGTTGTTAATTTTGTAATAAATATGATCTCATCTAGAAGTAAAATTCTTTTAGATTTAGCTAAAAAAACTTCAACAAATATTCAAAATTCCACTGCAACAGAAGAAAATGTCAATATTAATAATATTGATGACTTAAATAGTATAGATATAAATGCCATTGACACCTTTGTTTTCTCAGATGATAATAATATTGTTATAGCTAATAATGAGGATGCTGTGGTAGATGACAATCAAAATTATACAATAAATAATGATAATAATATATCAGACAGTATTTCATTTGATGAATATGTGTCACCTAGAGCAGTTGAATGTAGTTCATCAGATAATGTTGACCAAATCGAAGCTGATGATTCAGATTCAGATCATAATAATAATATTTTTATAGTGGATTCTGTACTTAATGTAGAAGAACATGATGATTATGGAGTAAAGAAAAGAAAAATAGCTGCCAGATTAAATAAGAAAACTTGTATAATGTATGGTGAGTCTTATAAGAAACTTAAAAAAGATAAGAGTATTGTAACAGTTGACAAAAAAAATATAAAAGAAAACCCTTGTTTAGGAAAAAAATGTACTAATGAATGTAATACTATAACAGAAGAAGAAAGATTAATAATATTTAATAGATATTGGAAAGATTTTGATCATACTAGGAAACGAGATTACTTACTATGCTGTATGGTAAGGTATGATGCAAAGAGACAGTATGTTACTCATGAAAGTAACCGTTTTAACATGTACAAATATTCTTTATCTATTAATGACACTACCAAAGTTGTTTGTAGAAAGTATTTATTAAATACATTGAATATAACTGAAAAGTTATTAAGATTTACAAGGGACAATAAAGTTGATTTAGGTTTATCGAAGATTGATGACAGAGGTAAAAAATCAGCATATAACAAAACCTCTGAAGAAGTTATAAAAATTGTTCATACATTTATAAATAAACTACCAGCTGTACCTTCTCACTATTGCAGGAGTTCCTCAACTAAAAAATACATTGGCAGTGAATTTCAGAGCTTAGCACATGTTTATAGAATCTATGTTGAAGATTGTAAACTAAATAATAACTTAACAGTTTCAAGTGCAATATTTCAAAAAGTATGGAGAGATCAATATAATATTGGTATACATGTCCCTAAAAAAGACAAATGCACCCACTGTGAAGCTTACAATAACAGAGAAAATTTAACCGAAGATGAAAATATGATACAAGAAAATCATCTTAAAGAAAAGCAGTATACCTATGATGTGTTCAAAAGCGATCAAGAAAGAAGTGGAAAAGATGGATTTCTATGTTGCAGCTTCGATCTCCAAAAAGTATTGAATACACCTGCTGGTAATAGTATGTTATTATATTACTCTAGGAAATTAGCTTACTATAATTTAAGTGTGTATGAAAGTAACTCAAAAGCAGGATTTTGTTATTTGTGGTCAGAGGTTGATGGTCTTAGGGGATCGAATGAAATAAGCAGTATTATATTTTCATATTTGAAATCTGTTGATGAGAGAAGTCCTATTATTCAGGACATAGCTTTTTACTGTGACAGTTGTCCTGGGCAAAATAAAAACCATAAAATGATTTCGATGCTACATTATTTTCTTGTAAGATGTTCAACCAATATTAAAACTATTACTATAAATTATTTACTTCCTGGTCATACCTATATGCCAGTAGACTCAATACATGCATGTATTGAGAAAAACATAAAAAAAAAAATTATATGGGCCCCTTCTGAGTGGCCAACAGTCATTAGAAACTCTAGAATAAATGCTGGTCCCTACACAACAATTGTTTTAAGCCATATTGACTTTTTAGATTGGACAGAAGTGTGCAATTCAATTTTTAATAAACCAAAAATTAAGGATACTAATGATTGTCAAGTAAAATTCAAAACAATAAGAAGTATTATTTTGATAAAAGATAATCCAAACAAAATTCAATTTAGTTATTCATTTGAAAATCTGAATTATAATATTATTGACTTGGAAGCAAACAAACGTTTAAGATCATCTGATTTAACTTTATTAGCTAATCCAAAACAAATATATACAAATAAATTGCCTTTAAATCTAGTAAAATACAAGGACCTAAGTAATTTATGTACAAAAAATGTTATTCCTAAATGTTAACAACAAGAATATTTAAATCTGCCATATAAATCAGCAATAAGAGATAGTCTTCCAGAAACTGATGAAGATGAGTAGATTAATAAACTATAATGGATTTCAAATGTAGTTACCTACCTAATACATTTTAAATCTAAATTTTATTTATTATTAACTTTTATTAGGTATGAATTAATTATTTTAATTTGTGATAAATCAATATATTTGTTGTTTTTATAATATTAGCAAAAGAAAATGCTTGTAGTTTGTTATACTTTTACAAGATTTTGTATCATGTATTTTAATAGTTATGATTTTTTTTTTTTTTTAATTTGTGATAATAATATTATATGTCTTGTTTTTATAATAATAAATTATAATAATACCATTATTATTATTATTGACTATTTATGTTAGGTATAATAAAACAATAATTATTATAAGATGTAGTGTTGTACAGAGGCTTTCAAAAAATCTGTAATGCTAAAAGGGCGTATACAACACAAAATAACTTTTGACAATAAGACGTTCAAAATATTGAACTGGTTTAAAGGGCGTATACCACATGTGTACAGCTTTAACGTATGGGCGTTCGAAAATCTATGTTATAAAAGGGCGCATACCACGACTACTATCACTTTGAATGATAATAAATATAATTCACATATATTTAATCATTTTAATGAAAAGTATTATCAAATTATCAACATGTCTACTATATGAAGGTATATCCGAGATCAACCGATTTCAACGATATCATTTTTAAAAACACTATTTTGTTCATCCTGAACAATTTCAATTATGTGGTATACGCCCTTTTAACAAAACACCATCGAATTATGTACAAATATTGTATTGTGACAATGAAAACAATATAACTATGGTCAGTGTTTGGAAAGAACATCGTTCAGGTTCATATTTAGTGAACGTCCCTGGGTTTTTTTCCAAATAGAACTTGAACAATATTGAAGACGTTAAAATTTATTTACAAATTAATAAATATTGATTAATAATATTATATAATAACTTTTTTCTATTACAATATTCTTGTTATATTTATTTGATTACAAATTACAAAAATAAAATATGTGAAATTCCACCACGGCTTGCCTTAAAACAACAATAGTATTATAATTTCTACAATTTTGCATTAGAACTCATATGATTTATGAAAATAAAAAAAAAAATTTAAAAGAACGACCAAATATATACGGGTTTACTTTTTCAAAGAACTCGAATGTGAACGTGTTCCTTTTTTAAGCACTAAACGTAAATAAATATCCCTATTTAGTGAACATTGCAGACACTGATTATGGTGTATTAAAGATTGTGTTCTGAAAATCATAAAAAAATCTATCCACAAGGTTCCACCAGGTGCCATTAATCACTATAAAAATTATATATAGGACTAGTATATTTTTTTTATTTTTATGTATTTAGTATTTATCTGTAAGACATGATATTTTTTGTTTTGGTGTGAGTAGCATGTTGTTTATAGTATTTATATATTTTTTATACTATTAACTTTTAAAGCCTGGTCTGAAAATGATAGCAATTTAATATATTTTATAAAATTATTAAACCCTCTGTTAAATGTTGTGTATTATACACTTATATCTATAGTATTAAAGTCTTAAAATATTTATGTTTTAAACTGGTTTTTAACAATACATTTTATTCTATTTTAGTTTGAAAAACCAGGTCGTAGGGATGACTTTGATTACCCACAAATGGCAGTTGAATCTGTTACTAAAGCTCTACAAGATGCAAAAATCAGCATTCATGAAGTGGATCAAGCATGTGTGGGATATGTATATGGTAATACAACTTAGAACAAATAATTAATGTAGATTACATTATACCCATAATAATATATTATTATAACCACATTTAAGGTGATTCTACTTGTGGTCAAAGAGCTTTGTATGAAGTAGGAATGACTGGAATACCTATTTATAATGTCAACAATAATTGTTCAACTGGATCTACAGCTCTATACTTGGGTAAACAAATAATCGAATCTCAAAATGCACAATGTGTATTAGTACTTGGTTTTGAAAAAATGGAATCTGGATCATTATCTGCTAAAGTAAAAAATCATAAATATATATTTTGAACACCATTATGTGTAGGTAAATATAGCTTTTTTTATTAGTTTTTAGATCGAACAAATCCGATGGACAAACATGTGACACTAATGGGCGATTTAGTTGGTTTAGATGGAGCACCAATAACTGCACAACTTTTTGGAAATGCAGCTTTGGAATATATGAACAAAAATGGCATAAAACCTGAAACACTTGCTAAAATAGCCCATAAGAACCACAAACATTCAGTTAACAACCCGTTAGCATATATTTCTAAATTCTAAGTCTCAGAAAAAAAAAAAAATTATCGCACAATTATACAAACATTTTTATGAATTATGATTATTATAAATACATTTATTCTATTAATTATTATATTAATTAACCATTTATAATATTATCTATATTTTCATTAAGAACACTGGATTTAACTCTCATTATTATTCTCCAATTTACGTATTGAATATAACATGAGACATAATAATATGAACCCATTGGTTATGCTGGCAAACTTCAATTCTGGTAACAAAACTGCCTATCTCTCATAGACAATTCAATTTCGATATTCTTAATGGAACACCTAGTATTATATGCACTTTTAATTTAACAAAAAAAAATCAAAAACCTTTTACATCAAATATATATTAACTAATTCAATACTTTTTCTAAAGATATCAAAAATTAAATTTTTAATAAAACAGTGTCTATCTTAAGGGGATCGGTGGCGGTGACGACTGTCTTTGTCTAACACACGCGCAATATAAGAATTCAGAGGTGTTTTTCAACAAACGTACCGATTGATAAAGTGAAGCGATATGAATTCTGAAAACAGATTTGAATTTGTCGTCAAGTCTACTCGAGATCAGTCAGTCTACATTTTTGATTTTAGATTCTGAGTGAAACGATAAAAATAATATAAAAATAAAAAAACATTCATCGTTTCACTCAGAATCTAAAATCAAAAATGTAGACTGACCGATCTCAAGTAGACTTGACGACAAATTCAAATCTGTTTTCAGAATTCTTATCGCTTCACTTTAACAATCGCTACGTTTGGCAAAAAACACCTCTGATTTCTTATGTAACGCATGTGTTAGACAAAGATAGTCGTCACCGCCGCCACCAATCCACTTAAATTAAAAATATTATTATAACAAAAATTTGATTTAATAAATACAAAGACCAGTTTTATTTTTATGTAATATTTATATTAAATGTACTGTCTATTAAATTGTATCAAACTATTCACTAAAAATTTTTCTGGGGCCTAGTATTCATTGTATTACATTTAAATAAAATAAATTAATTAGTTAATGATATAAATTGAAATTTATTAATTATTTTCAGATATTCTCAATTTCAAAAAGAGTATACATTAAATGAAATCCTTGAATCACCGAAAGTATTTGGTCCATTAACAAAACTTCAATGTTGTCCAACATCTGACGGATCAGCAGCAGCTATTCTAGCATCTGAACAATTTGTCATTAAAAATAATCTTCAGGATCAAGCAATTGAAATTGTTGGAATGGAGATGGCTACCGATCCACCAACCACATTCTCTGGTCAAACTTGTGTTCAAATAGTAAATCATAAATATTAGATGTATATTATTGTAATTGTATTTAAAGTTATTTTATGTAAACGTATAATCTTTGTAGGTAGGATATGACATGACCAAATTGGCAGCTGATAAATTGTTTAGTAAGACCACTATCAGGCCAGAAGATGTTAATGTAGTAGAATTACATGATTGTTTCTCTGCAAATGAATTAATTACATATGAAGCCTTGGGGCTTTGTAAACCAGGAAAAGCTGGAGAGTTTATTGAGTCTGGTTCAAATACGTATGGGGGGCAAGTCGTCGTAAACCCAAGTGGTGGTTTAATTTCCAAAGGCCATCCTTTGGGTGCCACAGGTAATTCATTTCTAAAAATTGAATACAATTAAATTATGCAATATTTTAAACCAGTTGAGAGTCTTGAATGAGGTCCAAAATACAATTCTTAACTGGGGAAATGACAGTAATGTTTTGGTTATATTTTTTGGCCTTGGAAGTATAAATCTAATACCACCAAAACTTTTATTTTTCAAAAACAATGTATTTTTTACTAAGGTACCAACAATTTACTATTGTATGTTTGTATTGGATATTTGTCTTTAATTAATAGGTCAAAGTTATGAGTCATAAATTAGTTCTAATCTTATAATTTCATTGTTGAATACAATAATAATTCAATGTTAAACATTTAACATATTAGTTAGTATAATTATTTCAAATTATTTATTTTTAAAAATATTTGACATTTAATTGCTCTGTCTCAAAAGAAAAATGTCCGTTGACTGACCGACTTTTGTCATCGCTGTGAATTTCCCATCAACGACCCAGTGTTAGCGTAATCACATGGTTCTCGATACGCAAAAAGTGATTTTTCTCTTTTGAGACAGAGTATAGTTTTAAATTAAACATTTCAGCAACTGCAATTTAAAAAAAAACTAAGCAATTAGAATGTTAGTTTAAAACATTACTTGAGTTAAAGGAAACATAGCCAATATTTATATGCAAATGTTAGTTACTGATATATAAATATTTTTTCTAGTATAATTACTAAAAATTAATCTCTAACAAAAATCATTAATGTTTTTAACAACGTTTTAGGAATTGCGCAGTGTAGTGAATTGTATTGGCAACTACTCGGCAAAGCTGGAAAAAGACAAGTACCAGGCGCCAAGGTAGCTCTTCAACAAAACATTGGTTTAGGAGGTGCAGTCGTAGTAGCTCTGTACAAACAAGGATTTCCCCAGTCTCCTCAGTAAGCAAACAACACTACAATTACCTAATAACTTGTCCGAAACAGAGTTGTACATTTATCGATATTTATGTTACAGAATACAAAAACTAGAAGTGGCTAAACCAACTACGGATAAAGATCCAACTGTATTTAAAGTATTTAAAATTTTCAAAATTCTTGAAGAAGCCATGTTGGATGACAAGGAAAATATAATAGAAAGAGTACGTGGTATATATTGTTTCAAAGTGACAAACACCCAGGGAAAAGAAGGCATGTGGATTATAGATGCAAAAAATGGAAAAGGAAGCATAACGTTTTATGGCACAGGTATTACACAACATGAATTTATCATCTGCTAAGTAATTAAGTGGTTATATTATATAACTATGATTATAGATAGAACATTATCTGTAATAGTGGGTATAACTTTAGTCTGTAAGCAAATTAAAAATTTATTCATAACATTTATGAAGTAGAGTTTTAATGGACCAATATTTTTAGCTTTAAGAATTATTTGTATAATAGTCAAACAAAATATGTATGAACAAATTGCTCGATTAAAATAGTTATTTTTGAAATAATACATTATTCTATATGGGTTTTAATTATTAAAATAATAATTTTTTCTCAATATTAAAATGTTTACACAAATAATAACCAATCTTGTTATTATAACTATTTGTAATAATATATTTTTTGTAAATTGTATGTTGGCTTACTCTTTACAGGTAAACCGGATGTAACATTCACAATGAAAGACGAAGATGTTGTTGAACTGATATCTGGGAAGTTAAATCCTCAAAAAGCATTTTTCCAAGGCAAAATTAAAATTCAAGGAAACATGGGCTTAGCATTAAAATTAGTTGACTTACAAAAACTTATGAGTCACAAAATAGCTGAATTACGAGCAAAATTTTAAATATGTTGTCATTGCTCAACATAAAATTTAAAAATGTTTTAAACAAATTTGTATTGTGAAACCAATCAACTGATGGGTGGTGTGTAATTTATACAATTATTATTTCATGAGGTTTAGGCTTAAATTTATATTTTAGTTGGTTTATATTTTTTTTAAATTTTTATATGTGTTCTGTTAATTGTTGCATTATTGCATTCCATATATTTTATTATTTATATTATCATTGTGATTGAAGCTGTTATTTTGGCATTTTAAATTAATAAACTTGTGTTTTTTAAGGGAAAACAATTAGTTTTCAATGATATCACATGGCTTGCAGAGCAGTCGAAAGGATAAGGTATTAGCACTGCTACGTATAGCCAATGCTCATTCTTGTCAACTGCTACTTCGGGATACTAACATTGTCGCTCTGTTGATTCTCTCAACTTACTCTTTCATGTTGGTGATAGGAAGGGGGCCTGCTGCTTGTATGTGTACTTACGGACTATCGAAAAATACAGTGACTTGTCTTGGTCACATTATAATATTCTATATCTGTGATAAAAACCACCAACTTTATGAGTGGTGGTGCAATTCATATTAGTATTTCGTTTTAATAAAATCTTATGTTAATTGTATATTCAAAATTACATTTGGTTCTTGTTTTTAAATTCATCTCTCATAGAAAACCAATTTTTATCATATGACGATTTACTATAGTCAACGAATTAACTCCAATGAAGTCTGAGTTAACTATTAGGTATTAACACTATGTTTATTTATTTACTATGCAAAAACCGTAATATATAAATTAATAATATGTTTGTCTTAGTAATGTCGAATAAAATTATAACAAAAAATAAATAAGTAAAAAGTAAATTAGTTTCCTGCACAGAATACTCTGTAAAATACTATCTCCTTGATTTAAAATTGTTCATCATAATATATTATGATGTAGGTACATTTAACATATTTAATCACTTATGACTTACCAGTAATGTGCATTGTAATTTATTAATAATATGCAAAACTATTAGATTAAACCTCAGATATATAACTATACTATAGCTATAGTTAAAGATTTGTGTATTAAACATATATTATGTTCTATAAGTAGATCCGATATCTATTATGAAAAACACACTAATAATGAATCGTTGTTTAAACTTAAGAAAATAATTTCTTCGAACAATATTGACTGAAATATGTAGATTAGATAATTAATGAAGAATTTAATGCTTCAATTATTATACAAAATTGTTGAGGAACTAAGTTTAATATTGAAGGATCTGAGCACCTTCCAAGTCAACCCTAAATTAAACCTACACCTGTCACATAAATTGACATATTATATAATATATATTATAGATTGTGTTTATAATCAATGGCTTTACTTCATTACTTGTCAATTTGTAACCTGAGTATCTAAAGCCGTGACAGAGAAGCGCACACAACCATACTAGCTTGAGTGTTTTAAATATTGCCTACCCACGACTCCTTTTTCTAAACTCAGAGTGTCATACAGACACAATATTGTGCAAATACGTCTCATAATGTTTACTCTAAGACATTAAACAGTGTAAGTAGTGTAACTGTAGACATTTTTTTTAAGAACTAAAAAATTATTTTCCTTTTTTGGACTACGATTTTTTTTTCAATGATCGACGGTAAGCACATGACTTAATAGTTAATTATAATTATTAAGACATTGTTGTATATAGATTTTTATTATGAGCTCTGTGATTTAGTGATTTATCTAAGTCAGTGACGTTCGCTATAGCCTAAGCCCGTTGTATTTACTTTCTTAAAACATTGTGATGTTCGTACTTTACAATAACATTTTTTGAACTTACATCGGAAAACTACGTTATTCTAATGAAGTAGATATTCAAGTAGTATACTGCAGTTAACCTATAAGTCGGAGGATTTTTAACCGGTGGTCCATGGACTCCTAGGGGGTATTTTGGTAATTACAGTTATTCGGTGGACCACGAAGTGGCTGAGTTTTTTTAAAACAACCCTAAGACTGAAAAAACTTAGAAATTGAAAATTGAGAAACTAATTATTTTTATTGTAGACTTTATTGAATGTTTATTTATTATTTTCTTAGACGAGAGCGATCGTCGGGTTGTTTATATTTCAATTTTCAGTTAAATATCCGATAATGTAAGTATTGCCGAAAGCCTTTCTAAAGACAACGAAACAATCAGGTCATTATTTGGTGAACACGGAAGTTTATTGTTTTTTTTTGAGATAAGGCACAATAATATTATGACGAAATGTGGGTGTTGTTATTGTGGTACGATAAAATATACTTAAATAATATGACTAAATAGACAGCGTTAAGGCAAAACACTATCGATGGCTATTCATTTTTTAGTTTCTCAGCGGAGTGATGAATGTATTGATTTTACAATGATTTGTGTTTTTACATTATTTATTTATTTTTTTTTTTATTGTGTCTGTCATCACGGTTTCTTGCGGTAAAAGTGCTTCAGTTTTCTTCAATAACAACAACTTTTTTAGTAGGAAAGTGAATCGAGTTGGTGCATTCGGGAAGTCAAAATTTAAAATTTACAATAGTTTGCAACACAAAAAAGCAACACTAAAAACAACCAAAAAATTATGGAATTTTTAAGCAAAACCATTTTTTGAAAAATCAATTTTGGTTTTTATTGTAACTCTGACAAAAATGACCTTAGATACATGAAATTTTCACTGAATATTTGTGTAAGCATTTTCTATATACCATAAAATTCTCAAAATACTTTGATTTGTGTTGAACTATTTATAGGCATATTAATTTTTCGATCATTATTTGTTTTTTTAAACTCTAGTCGATAAAAAAATTTTCGCTGTGTCAAAAAACTTGAAAATGTAATACAATGTTCCTTGTAAGTTTTTGTTAATAGAAATTTAAAAAAAAGGTACTTAATCGTAAACCACAATAATTTTTTATGAGCGTCTGAACTTAGAATTCTGAATTCTGACAAAATATTTGCTTTATATAAATATATTTATTTTATCGATTCATATACTTAATACAATTTTCAAAATGTTTAGATTTGTTTTAAGCTGTTGACGGACATTTTCAATTTTCATTTTTTTCAGCTTTTTTTACTTATGAATGATTTTTTTTATAAGCATTTAAAGTTAAAATGTTGAGAATATTTATCAAATTAAAAATTGAAAATGATTTTCTAGTTAAAAATGTATAACATTTTCAATTTCTATGGCTAAGGATTGAAAATGTAAAATAAGGTTCCAATTAAACAGTTCTATTAAAATATCTAAAAAATATATGAATGCAGTTATTTTTTTACAGACATTTAAAGTTCAAATTTGGACAAAGTTGCATATTAACACAAAGAATAACGTTTATCATTTTGTAGTAATTCGGTTCCAAAATAGCCCAATTTTACATAAGTATATTTAATATTTTTCCAGCATCAAGGATAATTCAAGAATAATATTAATTCAACTTACCAGCTACCATATAATAACAAGTAATAACTATTAAATATCCTGGACTGACATACCGTCTCCGCTCAGAATAGGTTTTCGTATACAATGATATGATATCATTGAATTCAAATTTGATACCTTAGACAACTAATGTACCTACAGCAGAGCGACATCCACTTACCAGCTTTTTAATTTTTAATATACAGAATTTTTTATCTTCAGTGTGTGCTGCGTTTCGATTTTTTTATCGAGGCTGCTAATTATTGAACAACTAATTCTCGCGTACGGACCGTTAGCGATCGTATCCTATCTTATACATAATTAAAGATAAGCCGACACCTACCTTGAAAATATTATTTAATTATCTTGTGATAATGAATCGTAGCTAACAGATAATACCTGCAATATAATATAATTTTACAGTGTCATTCTATTGGTATAGCGGTGTGTACTTAGATTATATATGATATTATTGATATTATATATATATGATGTTAGAGTGTGGGCGTGTGTGTGCCATATGTTTGTCATGTGTGGTGATGAAAATTGACATTCTATGTATTATATTGAAAACACTTATGGAATAACATAATTGTGCGGTGCAAATGTTACATCTATAACGACTAACACAATAATATAATATGATATGATATAATAATATGGTCAATGTAATTCTAGCATCAGACAAAAGACCGGATGAGCAAAATTTATATCGGCCGGCCGAGTGCACGGAAACATGGTTATTATAACAATAAAATATATTATGTTTTTACATCCAAAAGAATAGCTAACTAAAAAAAAATAGAACTCTCTTTCTTCAACCTATTCGTACGACGCAGACCCACACCGGGGGAATTATAAAATAAATAATAAACTCCAGCATTGATCACTTTTAGTTTTTATAGATATAGCATAATTTATTATAAATGTCATGTGTTCATAATCAATGCAAAAGTACTTTGTTAAATAATTTTAGGTATCTGTTAATCATAGTATTAAAGGTAAATGAAAAAATAAATATGAATGAATAAGGACGCATGTTAGGAAAATATAATAACTCATGTAGTAAATAATAATAATCTTATGCATACAAGATACAACGGCTTCACAATAATTTAAATAGGATTAATTATATACAGTGTGATCACGGTTTAAAGCATCACTAAGTACTTCGGCCGGATGTACTTGTATTAAAATTAATTTTGGGAGGAACCTAGGTAGTACTGAAATACATGTTTTGTGAAGTTTTCAAATTTTTAACACTCATGGTGCGTGAATGAGCAGTACAGAATGTATTTTTTTAAATGTTAACCCCTATTTTTAGCACACGATTTTGACTGACCTACATTTTTCAAGTCGATTTGACTCATAATACTTGGCTCTAAGTTCAAAATTGAATAAATGACAGTCGACAGCCATTATTTAATTTTTTTTTTAAAAAGTTCAATTTACATGTGTCATTTATTCATTTTAGGTTTATTTATGTAATTTTATTTTGTTCATTAAATGTTATAATTTCTATGCAAAAATCTTCACTTTCATTAGGACAGCTATGTTTTTAATTTTTATAATTAATTTTCCGGACATAAAATTATGAATAAAAATGTTAAATATTTAAATACTAGGTATGTACATTTTAATGTTTGAGTTTATTTTACTGCGTTAATAGAAATAATAACAATATTCAGTACTACTACTGTTAATAATAATAATTATCATATTAATAATAATAATACAATTGTTGACATGAACTTAATATTAATAAATTAATAATAAATTAAAATGAAATTAAATCAAACATTTTTTTTTTCAACATTGATTAATGGCTGTCACCTGCCATTGATTCAATTGTGAACTTGCAGCCAAGTATTATGAGTTAAATCGACTTCAAAAAATTCAGTCAATCCAAATAGTGTGCTAAAAATAGGTGTTAAAATAAAAAAAAATGCATTTTTTACTGCACATGCACGCACCATAAGTGTTAAAAATGTGAAAACTTCACAAAACATGTATTTCAGTACTACCTAGGTCCCTCCCTAAATTAATTTCAATAAAAGTTCATCCGGTCGAAATATTTAGTATTACCTTAAATCGTGATCACACTGTATAATATATATATATATATATATTGTATGTAAATATTTATACGATAACAATTCAAACAGTATGTTGTATTTGTCTATGGCGGTAGATACTCAGACATAGGTACACAGATCCATTGTTTAATGTATTATACTTAGTAGGAAACAAATAACAATTTAAAAAGTATAATATACGATACTTAATATATTACAAAAATTGTATCTAATAGCTAGGTTATTAAGTGTCAGTACCTAATTGATAAACCTAATAATCAGAATAAACTTATCCAGCCTGCCAATTTAAATGCAATTAAATGCTAATATATGCTATTATATGCTAATGCAATTCTATGCTATAATAATGGTATATCACTGTGGGTAGGTAGTAGTTACCTACCACGAAAAATTTCGGTCCTGTACTCTGTTCAACTAAATATTAAATTTCCATTAGTAATAACATATATCTAACTAACTATTTGTTCAAAATAAATTTATATTATAAACTAATTAGTAATTTTCCGATAATTATTCTATTTCCTTTAAAATATAATATAAAATAGTAAAAATATAATTTTAAGGGACGCTTAAAAGAAATGTATGGTAAATTTACATCGTTTGTTAATTTTAACAATTTTTTAGACTTATTTACTCGGTCACTCGTGCAGATAACCTGATAACATGTAGGTACGCAACAATAATAATTATTGACACACAACTTTTTTGACTTCGGCTTTTGAAAAATATTTATCGAAGTAACCTGAGTGATATACTGATATAAATAGTGTACTCTCGATTATCCGCGAGCTGACTATCCGCCGTCTTCCGCAGAATTATCTTCATACTTATATGTATACAAAAAAATATATATACATACATATATTTACATTATAAATCATTATCGATTTAATTGGGTGATGGTTTGTGATAGCCGATTACTCGATAACGACGTAAAATACAATACGCTTGTTTAATAATCTACATATGTATGTAAATACAGTGGTCACCGCTTATTTGACTCACTTTGGGATCTGACCATTTGAGTCCATTAACCGAATGAGTCAATAAGGCGAATGACCCCCCAAAAAAGTTAAAAATCCTTACATTTAAAAAGTTATTCAACTAAAAAATATTTATTGAGATTCAAGGTATTTACGTATAAAAATAAAAATATAGCTATACGCAATTAAAAATAAAATAATATGTAATGTAATAATGTTTGTAAAATCGAATTAATTTTTCTATAAAAATCCATCTAGGGTTGATTGGATTTTCCCTTCTTCGGCCAACTTCATAATCATATCTTTTTAGGATTTATGTTGCTCGAATACGTCAAAATCGCCTTTTTGCTGAATCCCTCTACGTAAAATTTGAAGCGCGAAATACCTGTACCGACTTATTTCACATTTATAACACGTTTGTTCAGTGTATATTTTATTTATTTATCTAATTTTCAAATGACGCTATCGACCGGTGTGTGAGTCGAATAGACGAATTTTTTGCTGTGTGTTAGTATATGTGCAAATCGGGACCAGCCGTTTTGAGTCTAATAGGCGAATGAGTCAATTAACCGTAAGTCCAATAAGCGGCGACCACTGTAATATTATTATGTTATGTTCGGAAATAAAAAATTTCGATTTCCAGTTTATTTTTTATTATTTTTTTAATTTTGTGGATTATCTGCGGAATTCATTTATCAGTGGATGTCCTGCCACCCTATTCCGCGGAGAACCGAGAGTATACTGATATCTAGAGCTATAGGATTTGAATGACCTATGAAATACACAAAAATGCAAAACTGACTTAAAAACTCTACAAAATGAACTTAAAAAATGACCAAAAAATATATTTACATGAGCAAAAAATATTTAATTTAAAAATAAATATTATTATTAATTATTAACTATTATTTATTCATATTTTATATTACACAAAAAAGGTAAAAATTTGTTGTAAGAAGTAAATTAAAGAAATATATTCAAATTTGAGTTAACTTGTGAGTTTAGTTAATTATATAATTACTTTTTCGATTCATACACACTTTGCCGAACTCCGATTATCTGAAAACTCAGTTTTTCAACAAATATACCAGTTTTAAAATATTTTAATATTATTTTATTAATATAGTTTCAATTTTCCTCATTCGCCAACAGGTGACAATAATTTTATTTAAAACTGACATAACAGCGATAATATTATTGTATGTTGTCGATATAAGTTCAAAGGTACTATTTTTATAAGGGTACTATAAGTACTAATTGAGATTACCTATACGCTATACAACACATATTAAAAAATTTAAAATAAATAAAAATTAGTTTAAATACACAAATTGAACTAAATATTTGTAAAAATGAGTTAAAAATGCAATAAAATGCATATAACCCAAAAAATGCAAAAAATACAAAAAAAAAGGAAAATAAAAAAAAAAAAATAAAAAAAAAAAAAAAGGAAAATAAAAAAAAAAAAATAAAAAAAAAAAAAAAGGAAAATAAAAATTACCCATTTTAAATTGTAGTTTAGTTTTTGGTTAGAACTGCTATCACTTAACGAAAAATAATGTTAAATCACCAAAATCTTAGTTCCATTGATTACCATTGTTTTAAAATCTTCAGGACATAATAACTAATAAGTAGGTGATAATATAAAATATTATTATTAATTAATTTTGTTTTTTCCGTCAATATTATATAATTATTATTGATTAGTATTCACTTTCCGTACTACCCCGCACTACCATACAGCATACATATTGAGTAAGCGAGTAATGAGCAAGCGCCCAGAATTTAAGTTTCATATTATGTCTGTGTCTAGTGGTATTTAAGTCTATGTACAGACACAGATACAGCTTCGAAATCCACCTTATTCACTGCAACTTTAGACGAGTATTTACAACCAGTATTCAGCCGACGTCCATCTCTAAGAAAGTTTTCAGATTCTGACCACAGACCCGCGGAGAGTATTGTTTTTGAATACTGTGAACATCATATTTTTAACAGTAAATTATTTTATTCAATCGTTATCAGTTGAAAAATGTTAAAAATACATAGGCACGATTTTGTCTCATAAGCATTTAAAGTTCAAATTTTGACAAAATTTATCAAATTGAAAATGTACAAATTATTTTCTAGTTTAATAATTAATATTTATGAATTGTTCAATCAAATCTTATTACCAAGGATCAAAAATTTAAAACAAAGTTGCACACAACACACAAGTAGTTGATGATGTAATCAACAAATCTAAAAATATACATAAATTCAGTTTTTTTTTTACTTATTTTAAGTTCAAATTTGGACGAAAATACATATTACTAAATAACCAGGAATAATAATTTAATTCTTGTTGTAATTTAAAAATATTGTTCGTGGGTACTTAAAACTTTTAAATTATTATGTATTATACAAATATGATAGAATGCAAATAATATTAATTCAACTTACAGGCTACAGTTGTAATAATAACAATATAAAATATACGTATTATACGGCCGGCCAACCGTCTTCGCTCAGAATCGTTTTTCGTATACAATGATAATATTATATCATTGAATTCAAATTTAACACCACCCGTTAAAGTGACCCACTTGTAACCTACTTTACAGTAAAGCGTTACCCACTTACCCGCTTTTTAATTATCTTATTACCCAGTAATTACAAAATATGTGTGTTAGGTAGGTATATGTATATTTCAGTTGAATTATAGTAGTGGGAAAAGTTCAAAAGTGTATAAGTATAGGAAAGGTGATTACTGATTAGATATAAATTCTCAATGTGGTGTATCAGGGGCCTTGTATTTTTAATTTTCAAGAATTTTGTTCAACTATTAAAATTTTATTGACATCTATAGAAAAAATAACTTAAAAAATTGAAAATTGTAAATGCCCGTAAAATGTTCAAAAATAACCAAAATATTTAGAAAATTTTTTCAAGTAAATATATAGATTAAATAAACATGTAAAAATTTCAGCTTCAAACTCCCTAATGATCGGAACCAATTTCCGTACTGAGTCGAGAAGCTCTAGTTAAACTTGGTGGGTGACGTCGTCCCTTCAAAGCGCCTTTGTACATGTGTGCCGTAGAACCTGCTTGTAATCACGCATTTAGTTCGATCAGTGACTTAATCTTTCGAGCTGTATACTGATTATACTCTATACTTTGATCTTTGTAAGTGCCGTCCACGTTGATAGAGCTTCATTTCAATGGTAGGGGCTCACAAAGATGTCGCCGTTCACATCTAGGACCAGGACTACTCCCTGCCACCAAAAATGTTGTGACATGTCGTTCTTACAATATTTGGGGGCCACCTGTTCCATCCTCAACACGCTGAAAGTCGTTGCTGTTGACTACGATATATTGCAGGGACAGTACCGCGAAACAAATTGTTTAGCGAAATCAAATACTATATCTATCATTACGGGATAATCAATGTTAGGTTAGGTAAATGTTTGTGACATAGGTATCTCCCAAAAATCGTGGTGGCTGCCTATTTGAGAAATCTTTGGGCGTAGTCTACCTCAAAAAGTATATTACCAATTAATACAGACACATCTTTATTTATATAGTATTTCTTTATACGTTTAGATAATATTTAACAGCCCTGGTATGGGTTGATAATCTATTTCTTATACATGTTTGATCCATAAATTAATAAGTATTTGGCATAATGTTAATAGGTACTTAGAGTGATATTAGTTTCAACGCCGTAAAATGTTTTAAGTAGGCAACCCTACGTTTTCGTGGGAACAAAGTGTGTCACACTTTTTAATCGTGCTGCCCCGTATTCTTATCTGTAGTGTTTGGCGAAATCGAATAAATTAAAATTGATCACGTGAAGCAAGAAAGTGTGATGCTGAAGGTAATATTGTGCAATATTATAGTCCAGCTTGGTTAGCTGCCCCCAATATTTTGTTAATGTTGGTTCTACTGTTTTACTTCGACCTGCGTAGATCTCTTCGGTGGGTTTTATGTTGATAGTTTGCATGCATGTGTATATTTGAATATTAATATATATATAATATCTGTTTAGGTGTGCAGTGTGCTAATGCCACAAATGCAAAATTTCGTACGAAATCATAGCATCACTGCAGATTATTTTATTTGCCACCATTGTAGTCGATTCATCACAAATCCTAGGCGCAAATAGAGGGGTGCCTCTAGGTTCCATAGGTGTATTTAGGGGGGGGGGTGGTTGGGGTGAATTTCCAAAAGTGAGAATATTGATTCCCCATAGTTATTGTTGACTATTTCGTTCTGATAAATATTGAGATTATTACAATAAACTTGTGGTGAACGACAATAATACTAAAATGATCACTTATGAATGTATATTGATTTTACAATGATGTGTGTTTTTTTGTCTCTTATTGCACTAAAAGTAGTAAGAAATATGCTTTGGTTCTTTAAGACTGATTTTTGATAGCCAATGGATCTAGTTGATACATTTAAAAAATGAAAATGTATAGTACCCAGTTCTTTCCTAAATAATTGGGAAAAACAAAAAAAAAAAGTTATGCTACAATTGGAATTTTTACGCAAAATTGATATTGGTTTTTACTAACCTCAAAAATCAATAACCGAAGACACTGGATATTTTCTCAAAAAGTGTATATTTTTTTGGTATTATTTTTTTGTACATGATTGAATTAAAACACAAAAAAATTTAATTTAAAAATTTTTTCAACGCTTTTTTAGTGGGGGATGGGGTGCAATGTTAGGATTTAAGCCAGATCTTAAAATAAATTAAGCAATGGACTGGAAATAATGAAATATAATGTTTTTACTATGGATGTATAAATATTAAATATAATAAGTAATAAATAATAATTTATAATAATGATTACCTATATATTGCATATTCACAGAATATAAAATTATAAATTATAATTTCTGTGTTCTGTGAACTTTTACGCAAGATGTAAACATTTATTAAAATTTTAGTTTGCATGAAAGTTGCTACTCAATTACTAAAGTCTAAAATTCTATATACCCACAGCACTAGTATATTAAACATTTGAGTTATCAAAGATCCTAGTCAAGCTTTACCTATATTGGATAATAACAAATTATTAGCCCCTTCCCAAAATGCTGGATTAAATATGCAATAGGTGTAAACAATTCTTAAACGAAAGAAATAAAATATTTTATTAGGTAGTTATAATATTATATCATTTATAACTATTGAGTAGGTATTAATAATTACTAAGCAAATTAATAAAGATATACGAACCTTATATCAAAATACAACCGAATACATTTCCTATGAATTTCTTTATATCTTTAAACACAGTTATGAGCGAATCTCCTGATGTATGATCAACAACCAACTTGAAAAAAAAAATATTGTGGGAGCAACAATAGGCAGGTGACCTACTTAGTGAAACGATAACCTGTAAACCAAGTTCCACCACTTTTATCTCTGCCAATTGTTGAAAAGCGCAGAGATTATGTTTAAAAAACTGATTTCATCGCTATATTTGAATTCTGCTTGTCCTCTTGAATTCATCATACTCAACACAGTGTCACAGTCATATAAGTGAAAAAGGGAAGAAACAGACAACAGCCAACAGTTAGCCATAAATGTAAAAAAATATTAGTATTAAAATATTAGTATTTGTATATTAGATATCACAACAGTTAACGGCGGCAACTAAGTAAATAATCTGATAGCAATTCTAAATGTCTATAGTATAAGCACAGATGTATAACATACGAGTAATAATTATTTATCAACGATAATAGGTACTACATAGCAGCATTACAAAATAGATCGATACATTTGTAAATATTTGTACACGGTCATACGGCACTGACTAGAGCTGACTCTTTAGTTCTGAGTATTGGACCTTAGAGTAATAATAGTATTCATAATCAGTGTTGGGAATAGATAACTATAATAATTTATCTAGATAAAGATAAAGATAACAGTAGGTACTAAATTTTATCTAGATAAAGATAAAAATGAATAAATACTTATCTAGATAAAAATCAAATAATTTCATGATTAATTTTGCAAATATTCAGTGGTACAGGTATTAAAAAGAGAATTACAGAATTTAAAATATTTAAAAAAACAGTATACCTAGTTTATTTTATAGATAACCTTCATACTAATTTACGAAGAGTCATTTTCTGACTTAATAAATAGTTAAATAAATAAGATAACATTATTGAAAAAAAAATAAATTTCTTTTTTAAACTCATTTAAAACATATTAAAAAATTAACACAAAATAATTTATTTTTTAAATAAACTCCATAGGTTGGAGTATATGAAGAGTCATTCTCTGACTTGATAAATAATTACAGAAATAAGGTTACATTTGATAAAAAATAATTATGGTTTAAGCCATATTTGATCTACAACATAAAATCATATCAAAAGTTCTATTGTTTAACCTAGGTTTCAAAACTTGGATTGCCTCAACTGGTGCTGAGAATGGAATAGTAGTATTATATTTTAGGAATACCTCTTTAATAATAGGGTATTGATTTAAAATGTCTAAGTCTTTTTTGTTTGAACTTAGGAAAGATATTGCTAGTAAATTTGCATCATTTATAGTTTTACTTCAATTTCGAAGTATTTATCAGAGTTAGTTGATTCTTCGGTTAATTGCGTACTTGAATCATCGTCTATTTTTTTGATTTTAGATGGGCCAGCATTTAGAACTTGTACAAACCGTTTCATAATTAAAATAAACACATAGAAATAAAAATAACAAGAAAATCGTAGTTTTCCAACAATTTTTCCCCGACGGAGAATCAAGATAGTAAGATACTGAGTTTGTTGTTAAGTGATAACTGAGAACGGGGAGTTCTGAATACTGGGAATAATATTAATAACTACCACTAATGACCAATGAGTAATGATCACTATGTAGATATTATAAATATATAATATATAAGTATATAATATATATAAATATATTATGCTTGTGTGTCCATGAATGTTGTTTTATTTTCGTCGGCTCAACACACTGAGTAGGTATTGATAATTATTATTAGTTTACATTTTATACACAATTATATGGAATGAGTATCAGCTAATGAAGACCATCGTCATACGGCTAGCAGGGATAGATGTTTTCGATTTTGCTATTAGTAGTTGCTCACTCAAGTTACTAAGAAACATGAGATATTTGTAATTTTATACTTCTAGATCGTTTCAATATTTACGATGTGAAATTAAAGATTTATAATAAATATCCTTAATGACCATCCTTTTTCAAGTAAAAATAATATTCTGTAGTAAATTATTAATATAATATTAATATATTGTGCTTACAGTATTATAACAACCTAGGCATGGTTAAAGGAAATAGAATTTCAGTATACAGCTATTTCACGTCCATAAATTGGTTTTGAATATTTTGATGTAGTGACTAATTAAAGACATGTGCATGTGGGTATGCAGTATGTGTGATGCGGATGGGGAGTATACACACACTAATGATAATTTACTACACACACAAGACAAGTAGAGACAGCAAAGGAAAAAAGAATGCCTATACCGAACCCCTTAAACATTGTCCTTTTGTAATTCCCCTATGAGGCCTTTATACAGTCGTCAATTTAAGCTTAAAATGCCCTAAGTTTCGAGGAAATTAAAGTTGGTTAACGTTGTCCGATTTTTAATCTCAAAAAAAAGTTGAACTTCACAGAAACTCGTTTATTGATTGATAAAAACACTTTATAAAAATCAAATCTTTTATTATTGTGAACAATAATTGAAAACTGAAAAATATGAATCTTTTTCAAATCATAATAAATATTAATATTAAAATTAACAACAGAAAGCGTTTAGTACAGTTTACAGACATTTTTCTGCTGAATTAAAATATATTTTCAAAATAAAAATTAGAGAACGTAAGCCAAGTTTAATTTTGTCAAAACAATAAGTAAGTTGTCATAACATTATTTCACATACTGAAATTTATATGCTTATCGAGTTATTGACATGTGCATGGTAGTACGAGAGTGGGACCCTCATTGAATTTTGCTCACACTAATAATCATTTGTAACTAACACATAGATCCCGAGAGGCTAAGACAAGATTAAAAATTGCCTAAATGTTGCCCCTTAAATAATAGCCGTGGCGAGGCCCCTCAACTTACTTAAATTAGAAGTTACTTCTAATATAAGAGTAGTTCGTTACTTGTGTAACCGTATGTCGTGAAAGTACTTATACACAAACTCTGTAAGGTCACTTTTGAAATTAATGTAGTGCAGGTGGTCAAGAAAAGAGATAATTCATTTTAAGTAACTCCTCTCTAATTATTGTGACAATATTTCTGTATCAATAAAAATGCTCGGAAATAATGCATTTTCACTAACGCATTGGATATAACGGGAATCGATTTAAATAGCAACTTTATCAGTAATATAAAATGTTATTGGTAGCGAATATTTATCAGATAAAATAATACTATATATATTTTTTTCTATGTATCGTGTACTGTAGTATGATCGAATATAGATTTTACCTGCTAGTGCAAACACCTGTTGTCTGTACGCATTTTCATTTCGTTTAGAAATATTTTCGAGTGGAATTTTATGTATTTTTTTCTAAATATTTTCCATTATGGTAAACATACACATATTATATATAGTATATAGGCCTTCCCTGCAATATGCAGTCACCACGTGTAGCGGTATAATAATAAAGATATGATTTTATTGTTATTTATTGTTTTGATGTGAATCGCCAATACACCATTAGGTATCCAGCGTACACCGCCTGCAGAGCAATGAGGGTTTTTTTCCATGACGCGAGATGGCAATCACCGTGACGGTCCCTCGAAATGACCTTTTTTTTGGGGTTTGTGTGTGTGTGTGTTCATCTTCGAATAAGGGAAAAAAATGAAGTGCAGTATACGAATATACTTAATATATTATATTCATATACCGACGAATGGGGCGTGTAAACCGCTATATATATATAATGCGCAGTTATATATTATTATTGGACCGGCACATATGTAGGTACTGCTCTGGTGTTGTTTTGTAACAAGACAAGTGTTTGATTTATCTGTTTCTTTACTTTTAAACGAAAAAATATAATAGGTACCGACTACCCCTTCGGGCATTCAGACCCGAGTGGAGCCAATGAGCGCCTGCATGACACTTGTACGGATCTTTTGTTCTCCTGCTAACCGTGTGCAGACGCGTCGCCGTGTCGGCGTCTTAAACTGTTGCAGTATATTATATTATGGCGCCTTAAACAGGAATACACGATGTATTATTATTCCATATTTTTTCACGTAAAACCGTACATGGATTCCTCATAACCTTTTACAATACAAATCTCATACAAAAGTATTGGACATAATGCACCGGTGTAGATAACTGCTGGCGATAACGGTGTACAATGTAATGGTGTTTTCGTTGTCGTGAGAGCGTGGAATAGATTTTCTATATCTTTACCTATATAATCCTACGTTTTATATATCTACTGCTGTTTTAAAGGAATATAATAAGAGCTTTTTTGGTAAAAATATCTGAAATAATGGTGCGTTTTGTCGCCTTAAAAAAAATCAAACACCTGGGAGATAAAATGTTTTAATTCAATTTGAAAACGCCGTTCGATTATTCGTCTTTTAAAATTTTTTCCTAAGAAAATTTGTAACTCATTTTATGTTGGAATGAATTTTTTAAATGTTGGAAATAGTACCTACGACCTACGTTTTGAAATGTCGCAACTCAATATACTATGTAATGCTTTAATTGTACCTAATTATTTACTGTTTGAAAAATAATATTATTGAAAAAAAACTGACTATTATCTTATTATTTTTGTTAATTCTGAAAAAATTTTAATATTTTAACATCATTATTTTTTTTTTGAAGCTAACTATGTTAATATTATAGTTTCCGCTGTAGTATCATTATCATACATTCTTTCAACCATTATTGACTACCAATATGAAATATGAATAATATGAATACCTATATTCGTTAACAGTATAATATGTTTTATACAATGATTAATTAATGATTGGAACTAGTGCATTTCGACCTTGCCCTGCATTATAAATACATTGAACCCTCTTCTACATTATATACAACAATATCGAATATTTTCTTACCTAAAATTACCATTTAACGCCTAACGAATTATTTATAAATTCCGGCAGATAACGATGTATAATATTATTCATTGGACCCAGTAGACATAATATAATACTATAATGTGTTATGTTTAATAAAATATGTAAAATAGTATTCAGGCATTGAGCGTTGTCGTGTAAAGTACAATAATCTGTTTTTTACGTACCTGCATAAGGTAAAAGCGACCACGGGTGACTATATACATATCACATATTATATACATACATAATAATACCTAATATATGCAACACAGCCGGGCCATAGTTGTTTGAGCGCCCACCACGAAAGTGGTCTGAACCGACGACCCCGCTTTACTATAATATATCGTTGTAATAATCTAACGTCCTGACCTATACGTGCACAGCAGAACTAGTATATACAGCTATACAATCGACAAAAAAATGTATAAAACGTCCTAAAACGATTTACACGACACACGCTGAGTCGGAGATTTCTAAAATTCGATCAACTGATAAAGCTCCCGAGATCAGTCTGAGCTGTAGGTAATTATTTATTAATTTACTTGAATATTCTGAGAAAACCATCATTTACGGTTTTGGTTCTTAAATTACTTCTGCTCCATCATTATAATTTATAAGAGCATTGACGCTGTTGTTTTTCACCTCAGTTGTATTAAACACATGAACACGCGTGCACACATTAGAAACAGTGCAACGAGGTTAAACTCATGGATAAATAAATCCATTATTGAACCATGGTTAAACTGGTCTTTGATATGACGACTAAACGTGGTAGCTCAGTTGATTACGCGCCATTGTGCAGATTTGGGATATAATAGAAGTAGTAGTAGAAGTCGTGGTTTCGATCCCCCACCGACACCATGCAATTTTTTTCATTCAATTCTCAGCGCTTCTTCGACCTTCAAACCCCAACGCTTTACCACTACCGCGAGAATCAAATAATTTGCAATAAAAAAAAGGATGAGGGATACTAATCTACCTTTTATGGTTGCGGAGACTGGTTAAGCCATTGTATTTTTTAATTTTATCAAAAAAATGATTAGTCTAATAATATATGATCTTTAAAATATATGACTATGCGATCTACAAAAATGAAATATTATCAAACGTAGTGGCGTATTTATGGATATATGGTGCCCCGGGTACAAAATGAAGTAACGCCTCTTTTCCATTAACATTTTTTCAACACAGACTTAATTATAAGGTGCTAGGTGACGTAGTCTCACTACACAATACACAATAAATAACTCTTCAATTAAAAATTTTTTAACGCTCAACGATTACAGTTACTATACATTTTTATCTTAAAATTTCACTCCCATAAAATGTTGATTAAAAATTTCTTCCGAAGTGCGGTGCATAATTTTTTATCGTATATACGAACTGTGGACCATGTTTTTTTTTGGTACATAATATATAATATGTACTTATTAAAAATACAAAATATTAAAATAATTATCAAATAATGGACTTGAATTATTTTTACCATTTTAATACAGACTGTCTTCATCAGCATAAATAATAATACTACTGTCTAATCTCTAATAGGTACTACAAGTAGTTTCAAAATGTTGTTTTTCAGTTTTCATTAAATATTTTGTCATATTTTCATTTTTAATTAATATTTAAACACTTGTAAAACTTGTTTAATATTTTGTTTTCTAAATTCGAAGAATTCAATTGAAATTACCACTACTAAAGAATAAAGATTAAATATAAAAATATTCTAATATGATAGACACTTCTCAAAATGGTAAATAGTATTTAGGCTGCAACTTGAATATAACGTATAACGTATAAAAAACGGGCTGCAGTTCAGATTACACCTTTTTCATACTTATCATTCGGACATATAGGAGTCAACTAGTATAATAATGACGTAATTTTAAAACCCACTTTACATATTATATTATTTAATTTTCTCGAATATTTTATTAATACATGCATAATAAAAATTATTGTTGAACTTATTTAATTGAGTTAAATTAGTTAAATTGAGTTATATTATTAAGTTTTATATAAGCAAGGACTTAAAACTGAGGGAGTTTTCATATAGGTGCCAATTACAGGTAAGAAAATAAAACTGGTGGAGTTTACATTAGACCTTTTCATTACCTTTTTATCTTACCGGTATTCTCGAGAAGTTTACAATCGCCCCATTATAGGACTCAGAATTCGGTTCTCTGGGAAATTGCTCCATTGAGCCCCCCCCCCCCCCCCATAAATACTCCACTGATCTAACCTCACAAATTCTACTTAAGAATAGAAATCGTCATTATAGAATATTATAATGAGCACACCTAGGTATGCTGCTATCTTACATATTAAATACTATATAATTATGTCTCTACATAAATTATAGCTAGTGGAGTTTTAAATCAATAAAAAAAAAAAACTGTTGACTAACAAAATTATACTGGAGACAAAGAAACATGAACATGACAGTGCTTACCTTTGGACACTTAATTGATAAATGTTATAAATATAATATTATGCATATTGAGTTATGTGAGAGTGTGACTCGTGTATACCCAATTAAATCAGTATGTTAATAAAGGTGGTATAAATCCAACCGTCTTCTACCTCAGTATCGGTTAATCTGACAATCGACTGCTTAGGAACATTTAAAAGTATATTTTAATTAATAGTATGATTAATGTTATTTATTTAATGTAATATTATTAATAGGATCATTTCAGCTAGAAATAAATTAATCTTGTATTTAAAAAAAATCAAAATGTATCTTAAATGTAAAGAGTTGTAAACAAAAGTTTTAATATCCTTGTTAGTTGTTATTTTACTCAAAAAATAAAAACATACTGTAACATTAACACAGACCACTGTGCTGTACATGCTTTATATTTGAAATATTTTTATTTTGAAAGTCAATAAACTTGTGTCTATTAATTATAAATAAAATAATATTGCCATTGCAATTGAGGCATATGAAAAACACCCACCCTAAACTACCGACCCGTACATTTTTGGCATATTCTTACAGCGTAAAAATATCCCCCGTCAGTTGTTCGTACACGAAGTACCTACCTAATAAATAAAATAAATAATGAAATATCTTCTTTAAACGCGGGTTTATCGCATGATGGGCGTGCCAGGCGGCACGGTATCTGTTTTCGTTTTTATATTATGGTCACAAATTCCTTTATTAAAAAAAATATATATATTATTATTTTAAAAAACAGGTTTTGGCACTTAAGCGTATTGCATTCCAACCCCGCCGCTATTAAGTACTGGGACGTGTTTTTTCCGTTCGTAGTTCCCCCTCCTTCTCCCGACAGTCGAACGGTTGACCGCGAAGGTAAAAAATGAAAGTTTATGAATATAATATTATTTTCTTTTTTTTTTAAATATCTGCTCCACCGCTATCTGTCTGCTCTCCGTTAATTCGCATGTTTCGCCATTTGCATATAGATCGGTCTGTGTTTATATTATCATTAGACGCTGTTTTATTTACATTGGACCACGTAAACTAATTTAGTTAAACTATAACTTAGTTAATATGGTCGAATAAATTTACTTTTATAGTGGATTATAATAATACTAATTTATATATATTATAATAATGCATTTCTGCTTTACAGTACTAATGTAATGAATGTCATATTATTATGCGTAGTTGTGTCATAAATCCTTATCAAGTAGCTCCATTTTTACAGGCTGTCTTCAATTATAATAATTATTATGAAATCAAACCATTATGTGATACTGTGGTTCAGATGTGACAACATTGTGACCTGTGTACTGACGTCGTTAGTTTTTCGATAGCACAAAGTACCATTATTAAAAAAAAAATAACACGGAACAATGACTTTTTAAACAACTACGATGTCGTAAATACGAATAATTGGTCTTCTATATAATATGATATGATAATAATTTGTTTTCTAAGAAATAATGATTTAGTCTTATCTGCATGAAACAGATTTGTTTAAAATTCGTACCAAGAATATGATATTCTCTTCGATATCGGTCAAATGTCAATGATGTCATCCGTTGTCTTTTAATTGCTGTATACGCATAATAGTAATATAATATAATATGACATTATTATACTTATCATAGTGATGATATACTGGTGTATAATGAACAAACTTGCGTATAGTTTTGAAATAATAATTAATTGACTCATAATATTTGAAGTAACTTGTAACATTTTCAGAATATTATATCATACCCAATAATTATTACTTTATGTTACAACGAATTTTAGTGAGTATTTAAAATAATATAATAATAATATGAACTCAACTGTTAAATTAATTGCATAGGATCACATTGCATGTTTATAATGCTGGCCATATTACCGATGGGGTTTTATAATTATTATTGATTATTTATACTAATAACACATGCACCATTTTTGAAAGCTTATATAGAATAAAAAAAATGGTGTTATTATTCTTATTGATAATAATTAAAAATGTATTATAACACAAATATTTCAATGCTCATATAGTCATAAATATTATTCTTAATAATTGCCACGAGACAATTTTTTAATTGTAGGTTAAATTATGATTCATATAACATCTAAGTGTAAGTATAACGTCTTACGATTGTCTTCACTGCAGTAACAATACAACTCAACATTTGTTGAGGGATAACGTGTAGGCATTTCTTTTATACATCTTTGAGTAGTCAGTCTATGTTCAATTATATTTATTATAATATTATGTGTACCGTGTAGATTGTATATTCTCCTCTACTACCATTATTATAAATTGTTTATTAAGCATTACATGTACCTACCATAGGTGATACGTCCATACTCGTAATATACAAGCACCGAGTAGGTACATGACTTATGATATATTATGTACGCTTCAGGTGCAGTATAAATGTAATGTGCATCAAAATATTTATGATTACAACCAATTTACGGACGAAAATATACATTATAAAAGATTAGTTAATTCTAGCTGTTTGATTCAAACAATTGAAATTTATT
This sequence comes from Myzus persicae, assembly GCF_001856785.1. Classification (NCBI taxonomy): domain Eukaryota; kingdom Metazoa; phylum Arthropoda; class Insecta; order Hemiptera; family Aphididae; genus Myzus; species Myzus persicae. The sequence continues at coordinate 232,383 of NW_019100736.1, forward strand.
TGAATAAATTATTAAACATAAGTGGGTAGGCACTTCGTATCGTTCGGATACCTTTACTAAAATTTACCAAATTGATCATGGAAAACGTGAAGCAAGCAGAGTTTGTTTAAAATTTAATACATATTTTGTCAATCTTCAATCATAAAAAAATAATTGACATTTCCCAACATGGATAATTTGCACTAACGGATGGCAAAATAACATTTTTTAAAAAAATTTCAACAAATTCATATTTTTTAAACCAAACCACAGGAAGTATATATTATGTATATATATTTATGTCTGAAATTCCGTTAATTTGTATGAAAAATTAATTCGATTTACAGAGACTCACCAACGGAAGGTTTTTTTTAGTAAATTCTAATAACAACTAAAAGATATTTGAGTATAGGTATAATAAGTATTGCAAATTCAACCTTATCTTCTAAGCATTTCTATTAACTATTTATATGTTCAACACAGCTGTTTGTTTTTGCATAATATTACCAAATTATATGAAAAATAGTCAAAACATACTAACGCCGATTTGATCGGTTATTACCCATATGTCTTATATATTGCAATTTTGAAGCTAAAATATTAAAATTATTTTCTATTTGAATTATCAAATAATGAAATTGATGATTCATTCACTATTTATCTTTTATGTGATTTATTTGTAATATATTTCAAAGTTATTGACCATAACACTCCAAATAATCATTTTTTTAATATTCTTTCGGTTTCTTAAAACTACATGTTCAATCGCCGGCCAATCAATATTTTAATGTTTCATGGCAACAATAATTGCAATGAGAATAATCAATTTTAGTAAATTACACTCCTATCCTTTGTATTTTATTGTTTATTGTCTATAGTTATTATTTTATGCATTTGGTATAATTATTGTACATATTATCCTAGTTGTTCTTATATGTTGATTAGCCTTATCAGTGTATATTTAACTTACTGTTACTTTATTCACAATTTTCACTATGACACTATTTTAATTGTATTTGAAATTGGACTATTTGTCCGTAGATAAAATAATTTAAAAAAACACTTATCATCATAATAAAATATAACTATTCATTTTTTAGGACATGGACATCTCTATTATTTTTATAAGTCATAACTATCAAAACTGATTTTTATATGGTACCTAAGTAAAAATATATTTCGTGATATTTTTCATCTCGAATTCAAATAGTTTTTTTGTAATGATTGTATTTATAAATTATTTATAAAAAGTATATGAGATGTTTTCCAAAATGTTTTGATTCTTAATTTGTATAATAAGTGTTTTACCTCTATAATTGCTATAAAATAATATAAATTATATAAATAATACGTCTAATCTGTTAAAGTCTGCAAATATCAATTTTTGTTAACATTTTATGTATAAAAATTGTTATACTAACAAGGGTATAAATGCTAACCCTAGAATAGAATTATTTCGATAGAAGTAAAAGTAACTACTGTATTGAATAATAACTAAAAATTAGCACAATATCTGTTCAAAATTAATTTGCACCTATACGTTGAAATTATTATTTAAAATAACCACCAGCTATAAATACGTATTGTTCTCAGAGGAGAATTGGTATATAATACAGCATATTCGGTGAACTCCATATAACTCACATAACTCTATAAACTCGAAAAATTAATTCAATTAATCTTACAATTTACATTTTACGAACCAGTAACCAATTATATGAGTACCAATAATATAATATATTTAATAATATTATAAGACATAGGATTGAAAGTTGAAACAGTTTAAGTTATGTAATAAATTATTGAGGCGGTATGTATCAGGAAATAGACGGTACTATCTATATAGGCATACGGCCGTCGGATAATAAAACTTATAAAAAAAAACATTTGAAATTACAACTTATAGGTAATAAAATCAATAAAAGTATAAAATACATAGTTATAGCGACGTTGTTAGGTAAGTAGGTATATCATACATTCATACTCATAATGTAATATAAGAAACTAACTTTATGTTGCTGTTCAATTTTCCACTTATATAGGTACCTATTAGGTACCAAACGACTAATAGTCGGATCACATTTGTTGAACAGGACATTTTGAAAATACAAAACTTTTAATTTAGATTTCATCATTTAAAATACGTAATATATTTTATTGCATTTAGTTTATATTTGTGTAGCTATTTTTTGAATCTGTTCAGTCTTACAAACGACTTCATATGGTTGAAACTCAAACATTAATTTTGGGGAGTATTATTTTCATAATTGTTATGTTACACAAATACAAATAAAAAACTATAAAAAAATTAATATACCTATCCTGTTACCGTGATTGCTTTGACAACATAATGGTCCAACAAATTCATCACAATGATTAAAATAAAAATTATCTAAGTATCAACCGCTCCTATTTAAATATTAAATTGTTATTTTTTAAATCATAATTATCATACAATATTATAATGACGGTATCGTGTTCCAAAATATACAAGAACCTAATGTAATTAAACATTTATATTTTAATGTACGATATAATTCTGTTTCATCCATATACATACTATGTTGTTTAAATAACATTTTAATTTATTTATGAGTTTCAAACATGACAAATAATATGTATAAAATATATTCTTTTCAATTAACTTCTTTCTAGTTCCGTGAGAAAATATCCCTTATATAGATTATAGATAGTGGTGTCTGACGTCTAACTTATTTAAATTATTCAAATTTTAAACAAGTTCATAAAGGTCACTTGATTGTCAAGGACGACAATGTCATTCTATATTGTCACAGTATTTAGAAAACGTTTTTAAATATATATATTATGATAATATCCTATAATAGGCCGACAGAGATTATATAATATAATTTATAGACAACCTATTTTATCTATAGTTGGCTATTAGGACTTAGGAACTATAATAAATTAATGTACTATACCATAGTAATAATTATGGTGATTCCAATTCTAATTGGTGACTACAGTTAATAGCAACAAATAATGACAAAAAAATAACTTGAAATGGGGATCACGATACAGTATAGTGTATCAACAATCTTATAATGTAAATAATAAATTTAAATATTATACAAAATACAAGAAAGCGAAAAAAACTTAAGTGGAAGAAAACGGAGTGGTTTCATTAAAAGTGACAAGTAGAAAACAGTTCGGCTTTTTTAATGTTTACTTATTTATCGTCTTAATAATAATAATAATAACGATACACGAACACATGGGTGCCGAATCTCCCGCCACGCTACAGTGATCGGTCGGCATTCGACGAGGTAGAACGGTATGCACCTTAGATCGTTATATTATATTATATTATGGATAGAGCTATTGCATTATAAACGCGTACAACTTGTTGAAGATATCATTATTGATGAGTCGCATGGGGACCGATTTCTTTTGAGAATGAGTGTCGTGTGTCTGTACTCGCTGCATATTTGTCATCTGACAATAATGAATCACTCAACTTTAAATTGGTCGTGTGCTCATCTACCCCAATTTGCTTGAGTTATGTTGGCTTTCAATATTTTGGCAGTAGCTCTATTCATTGTGTATGATCTAAGGTACATATATATTAATAATATATATGATGTATACTATAGTGGCTGCACGTTATATGGTAGTGTCCCAAATTATACGAAAGATTTAATCCGGGTATTATAGCTCCGGTTTATGTAGGTAGGTATATGTTATAATATCCGAATAGTACCTCGATTAATATTTACCATATTAAGTTGTGTTTATCATACCATTAATATTATCCTTGACTGTTTAATAATAAAGACTATTACATAATATGTAATGAACTCTATTAATAGCTGTAAGTCTTTTCATACAGTGTATCGTACAGCACCCGTGCAAATATAATTGTGTAGGTAAAATATAGAATAAAATACCTAGAATCTATAATAAACAAAGACATTTTCACTATAAATACTACTACACGCAAATTCACAATTAGAAGAAAATCTAATATAATTACTAATACAGAAATAGTTAATATTCCCCAATAAATCTCGGACCGCAATTAGGATGACATTTTTATTGGTGTACCAGGTAGTAGGTACCTATACAGCCCCTCCACGGGTCGTCCCTGGTAGCGAGACAACCAGGCCGGCCGATCGAGAGGTACGTGTATAAATGTGTGTGGTAAATGTGTGTGCGTGCAGAAACATATAATATTTTCCATAATATTGGCCACCTGCTGTAGTACTTGTTGAACGCCATTGTTGTTGCCGAATTTAGTTTTGCCATTCGGGCCGCGGAAAGGGTATGCACTTGAAGCAGTCCGTCCACTCGAAGGTTATTGTATACAGGCCTGATAATATTATAACGCTCGGTATTTTCAATGCTTTTCATCATATTATTTTTGATGCATTACAATATTATTGTTGAAAATTAAATTTTTGAAGGTCAATTATTCAATTTTTATATAATATAGGTACATATACTTCTAGTATCTACTTCGATAGATACTATTCTTTCTACTATTGTTGTTAACAGTATATATTTGTGTATTATTACTATGAATTTAGGTGTATAATACATTAATGTTAAGTATTATATTATTGTATGTAGGTTGTGTAAATTGTTGTGAAAAAAATACGTAATGAAAAGTAATGCTGCTTAAGAATACCAAAATTAATATTAATTTTTGTACCTTTAGTTAGTGTTTAATCTATCCTCTTGAATTATAAACAAAAAGTTACAAGTTAGACAAATTTCCACCTTTTTTAAAAAAGAATTTTAACTTGTCCCCCCCCCCCTGCCATAAAAAAACTTAAAAATTAATGCCATTGCTGACGATTGCGATAGTTATTTTAAATTACGTATAGGAGATAATAAATTGCAATTACTGTAATCATGGAATTATTATACATGTACTTCAACCAATTATCGAGATTTACGTATTTTAAATTTAATTTTTGAAATTTCGAATACGACTTACGAGGACGTTACACCTTTTGTTTTAGTCTTATAAATGTATACTATAACGAAAACTGCTTTGCGCGGGATCATTATAAATACTCCTTCTGTATTTATTGCAAAATTAAAAACATTTCACAACGCATAGGGAAGACATTTCTGTGTCGTAGTGTTTTTATTATTTGGATAACATAGATGAAATTTAAGTTATCAGTTTGAGAATATTAAAATGTGTTGTTCTACTTTTTCATTTAATTATTATGAATTATTGGTTAGTGCTATTAAAAAATAAATAAAAACGCTACAGCACAAATAAAGTTCTTTTCTATGAGTTTTAGAATTTTCTTAATTCTACTATAAATATACAGACAGTGTATAGTTGTCCAGATCAAAACCGTTTACACTATGTTGTACATTTGTAAGACGAAGATAAAACATACGTGTATAGCGTCCTCTTAAATTTGAGTTGTTGTTCGTGAAAAAAATTATGTCTATGTTCGTGATAGTTGAATTGTGACTCTCAAATTCCCTAAGATAAATTGTAATAATATATTGCTCTTCCAAAACTGTTCAATTATTACAATTTGTTCTTATTATTCAATAACCCCCAAATTTTAGATTGATCTGTAGAAGTGACTATGTATAGATTATAAAATGTCCCTAAAATATCTGATAGGTAAAATGACGAATTCAATTGGCATAAAGTATTCCTGCATACACAAATTACAGAGTGTATAAATGTCTAATATATAGTCACCAAATTATGGTGCATAATTTATCGTATTAATTCAGCCGAAATAATAACCTGGAAAGAAGGAAGTAGGAACAAGTATGAAATTATAATAAGTAAGCACTTGTCTTCTGATTTTCTTTCATGATTTCTGAGTTAATGAGTGTAATAAATAAAAAATAATAGGTTGAGTGTAGACGGGTGTTTTTCCCCAAACGAATTACACAAGTTTCGTGCGTTTGACACAAGTGCAAACACTGCGATATTAATTGAAACTGACTGTAGTTCATAAAAAAGTTGTATTAACACAATTATTTTATAATTTATAACAAAAATTATTATATATCATTTGTATTTTTACGATGTGGTAAAAATGTTCATTTCAGAAGGCGGACACATTTTACTACTATGTACATAAAGAATATAACATTAGTATGTTGATGTATAACTATATTGTATTGTATAATTATTTTATCTGTACAGGAAACTTACCTTAATATTACAATATTGTTGAAGAATCATTTTACAATTTTATAATTTAGACAATGTACAAAATACAAAAAAAAAACAATGATTAGAATATAGATTAACAAAATTATGAATAATCAGTACAGTTCTAAATTGTTGTGTGTAGTTCAGTATCCTTTAGACGTTTAGGTACATAAGGGGTACCGGAGCATCGATTTTCAGATAGGTGGTTCGTTAATTTATATTTTTGACGTTGTAGTTCATAATTCCTGCATTCGGTTAAAATGTGTTTAATCGTCACAGGATAATTGCAGGTCGGGCAACTTGGAGGATCTTCTTTTTTCAATAAGTAATAATGTGTTAATCTGGTATGGCCTATCAGCTATTATTGTATACTTAAAAGTAAACTAAAAATGTTATAAATAGTATATATTTATCAGTAAAAAAGCTAAATAAAATCAGTTTTTTTAATTTACAGGTTAGATGGTAACAACCAAACATTAGATACTTGGTACTCTTGTTTATTTATAAATTATAATTATACTACCAAATTACTAAATTAGTCATTTATTAGAAATACTAACTGGTATTTAAACTTAATGACATTTTTAATATAATTGGTCATGGCTACTCAAAGTTTTTTTCTTATAACTATAACTATATACTGAATTAAATTGTAATTATAGAAATAAAAAACTACTCGTATTATATTAAGTATATAAGTATATAATAGTATACAGTGTCCGCATTCTGCAATCTTAATTTTTACCCAACCGAACCAAGTGTCCACGTTATGCACTTTTAATGTTCGACCATACAATGTGACGTAGAAGTTAGAACCATAAACTAGGTATAAATAATAGATATTTACTATGTAGTTTTTTATATAGAATATTCTACATAAATATAATAAACATATTATTAGAAATGAATAAGTTCCTTGTACCTACACCTACATATACGAAACACTATATATTTAACACCATTATTATTCCTAACATAAATAGGTACGAGAATTGGGAAGCTTCAAAATTTTATTTTGCTTAACTTATAAGTTATATTCTTAAAACAATTTTCGTATGAGTTATGAGTTAATGACTTAAATTAAGTTCTACGTAATTATTGAATCTACTCGCCACTTATCATGTGGCTAATGTGATATCTATAAATGTAATTTGATTTATTATAATTACTGATATTATACTTAAATTATAATGAATGATGCAAAAGTGCATAAACACTTACTTTTTAATATTTTAAGCTTATTTATATTCTTCAAAAAAAGGATAACTATTAACTTTTGAATTTTAAAAATACTTTCCACCAACTAACTTAGAAGACGTAGCACCAGGGTGTGTTGTCTCTGTCTTACTCTCATACAACATACCAAATTTTCGTTCACTAGTTTCAATAGACAATAGTGTGCTGTTAGTTTTGATATTAGAGAGAATTGACTAATTATCAAACTCTTATGTAAGATTGTAAGAACTCCATTTGGTTTTTTTTCGATATTTCAATTTTTAAGCGAGTTATAAGTATGTAAAGTATATATATTTCAAAATGCTAATAATTCACTTAAAAATTAAAATATCATAAAAACCAACTAGAGAATACAAATACATTTTTCATATTTTTTAACATTTATACTGTAATAATTATTGTCTATATAAGTATATTAGAAATTTATTAATCAATTTTTTAATTATTATTAAAATATCAGCTGAACGAATTCTCAAAAAAGAAACATTTTGTTCTAATTTGTAGTTCACTGACAGACCCACAGACCCAAGTCTGCAAAAATGGGAAGGTAAATGATTTTTTGCATGTAGCCAACTAGAGTAGTACCTGAAAAATTGTGGTACCCAACTAGTGTACTACCTGAAAAACACCGGGACTAGATTAAATAATTGTCTTGTGGACTAAACTAGTAAACACCGATTGTACCTATAAGGTTAAATAAGTTATAACTAACATTATTTTGTATAAATATATATATATTATAATTTATAATATATGTTTAGGTATACAATATACGTGTACTGTGTGTATGTAATGTATTATGTATCACCTTGGGTGGTCAACGACGAGTGAGAGTGAAACGAAAATCGAATTGTCGATAAGGCGATAACGATGAAAACGCTTTTCGAGCGGAGACTCCTGATCTGGGGGAACGTTGTGGGCGAGGGGGCGGCAGCACTACAATACGAGCTTTTGTGTCTTTTGTAACGGTGGCGGCAGCACTAGCGCCTACGTAGCGGGATCTTGTCAACACGCCGTTTAACCGCAGTAATTTTTGTTTTGCTCAGACAATCCGATGCGTTGTTGGCGCGTAGTCCGTGCGTTTCGCTGACGAACGTTTTATGGTAACCCCGCGCCACCCATCCCGCCCGTGGACACTGTTGCACACTGCGTTGACATCCGTGTCGTACACTGTTGCGCTCGAGTGCTGACGGCCGTTCGTTTTCGAATTTATCGATCGCTTAGCCGGCTTGCCGCCCAGTAGGCGCCAATGTCGTTTTGTCCGTGTGCCATTACGTTTTCGGTTCCGCGTCCAAAGACGTTATGCGAAATGAAATTGAGCCACGAGATATTTAAGGCTATATACTTCAACGATTTAAATAGGCTCCAGGAGATATTCATTAACTATAACCTTTATACGTGGAACATACTGGACAATCATGGCCTGGCACCGATACACTACGCGGCGCACCGAGGCAGTTTGGAGATCGCCATATGGCTCTTGGGCGAAGTGAGTAGTACTAAAACCTCCCCCCCTTCCATTTTACGGACATTCACACGAATAACGTGCGAGAGTAAAAAAAATTGTGTTTGAATTTCGCGCCAAACATAATATCATTTTTTATTTATTTATTTGTTTATTTAAAATTTTAAGAGTATTACCATTTTTCATATACATTATTATAGTCGAAAAATGGTAGTTTAACATAAAGTTTAATAGTTCAAAATTACTTATCGGTAGATGAAATCAAATTTGTTATTTAATTTTAGTTGATTGTTGGGTGTGTAATTATAACAATTTCAAATAGATATACCACTTACAATTATTTAATCGATATTTTTATTACAAGTCAAATTGTATTAGATTATTTATTTATTTGAAAGGATTGTATTATTTAGGTATATATTATAATAATACAAATTATACAGGAGAATTTAAACGTCTGCAATTGAGAACTGTATCCCAACACCCTGTACAACTAGTCAACATAGTTAATATATATTATTATATCCATATTTATTGTATCTTCATTATAACTCCTCTATTTGTTTTACTCAAATAACCAAGTTCCAAGACCCTGAGAAATAATTATGTATTCAGAATATATTGGTATAATACACTAATGCTAATAACTATAATATTTAAAATACTTAATATAATAATCACCTCAAAAGTTGGAAGTAAAAATACTATAAATGAAATTTCGATGTTAAAAATAAATTATGACGTACATATTATAGCTGTAGGTATTTGTGTCAAATATGTGTTTTGTAACATATTTTATACTAATATAATACCTACTATATTTTTATACTAACAGTTTATACGGCACTTTATTATAAAGATTTAATGAGGCCTTTGTAGAAGTTTTAAATGATTATTATTTCTAAGACAAAATAGAAACCCCATACTATTGAGGAAAAATCTGTATATCAGCTGACCTACACTACATTGCTGACATTTCAGACTCATAACGAACAGACTATTGTTTTAATAAACGCCTAAATAACTTTCATTTGTTTTTAATTTTGCATTTCGAATTCACAATTATCTTTGACTCATAGGTATAGATATGCATATGCCTAACCTAACCTATATATATATATATAAATATATAATGTCATTATTGCAAATAGGCATGCATCTATACATTTGAAATGGACAGGGCTAAACTACTCCAGAGAAAAATACAGTTATTATCTTAGTACAACGTAGTAATAGATTATAGATAACATTATAGATTAGATTTGATTACAATATTAGCAATTTTATTGATGGTATTTTAAATTTTTGGGTTTTAGGACATATGATTCAGATATGATTGTATGAACTTCATTATTTGTTATATAAATAATAAATACATAATATTACATACTATGTCCGACGAGGAGGGGCTAATGTCACTAAACTCTCCCTTGAATCCGTACCTGGTTAAATACCTACACGCAATCTGTATTCCGTGGAGGTTCCGCAGAAGGCGTACCTATATAATATGTGTAATGTGTTGTCAATTTATTCTTCATGATTAAACTCATACACTGGTACTTTCTTCGATTTCAGGGCTCCAAAGTTAACTATGGACAATTTGAACAACAAAATTCACCGTTGCATTTGGCCGCAATTAATGGCCACATTGAGGTGTGCAAGCTATTGTTGAAATCTGGCGCTATGAGAAGTGTCACCAACTACCTTGACCGCACCCCGGCTCAAATGGCCGCTGATCATGGTATGTATGCGATTTGTATACAGGTATACCCTACCTATAAACTTGCCGATAATACTATGTTTTCATATTGTAATGTGTTTATGTTTATGCTCAGGCCATTTTGAATGTGCAACATTTATCAACAACTATGTGCCCAGAGAAGAAGTTACATATTACACATTACCGGAGTTCACTGGCAGCGAACCAAAGTTGCCACCCGCATTGGCTGAACTTTTTTACAAATTTGTTACGATGGTATTGATTAACAACTATAAGATGGGTCTTGGATCGATATTGTTTTATTATAAATAAAGTGTACATAATCGTAGTATTATTATTTTATTTCAGACTAATATCCATCCAGTGAAAGTGGTTTTTGAATTACCTCCTGTTTTTCTGGTTAATGGTAATGCATTAAAGATTGTCGAAGTGTTGCACTTGATGAGCAGGCGTATATTCATCAAGAAAGAAGAGCACACGAGTACAAAAGAAATGCTGTCTTTTAAATTTCATTATCTGGCTACTATTCTGTTTGAACTTGCTGAACCCAAGTAATTTATATCTAAAATAGACAATACCTTTATGTACTTAATAAAATGTGAATTTTTTTGCTCAGTGATAATACAAGTCAGACAGATCCCAAGGCTGTGTTTATACAGAAAATATCCAAGAGCAATAATTATTTGGAACAGTTTCTTCATGATTGTATCGTAAAGTTTTCCTTCAAGGATTCTACACTTTTTAGAAGAGTATTTATCTTTAATTATTTAATTTTATATTTGTTTTGAATAGTTAATGCTAGTTAGTTTTCTAGTCAAAACATTGAAAGTTTCAACTGTATGATTATTGATTACCAATTTCAATCACTTAGAACAATTGAGTCTACTCATTTAAAATCAATAATTTCATATTTGTTTTATGTTTAATTGTGTAGAATAGGGTATTTGATTAATAATAGGTATCCTACTTCGTGTTTTTCAATTAAAGGAAATCCTCATTTTTTTTATAACTGTTCAGTTGTATAAATGATTTTAAATATATTTTTAGATTTGATTACCCGTACGTCATTAATTGATTATATCAAAGGTCTGATGGCCTGTAACTATTAAGCTAATCAAATGCACCCATGAGTAATAACTGTGCTAAATGTAAAATATTAAAAGTTTTTAAAAAAAAGTCAAAGTTAATAAAATTAATCTTATTGATTTCTTTCTAAATTATTTTCATTTTTTAAAATACTTACAAAACAGTTTAACAATAATAATATTACTTGTGTAGTTGTGTGCATATTATATTTGCTTGGTTATGGTTTTGACTGGCGACGAGTATTAAGTAAATTAATCCATAAATATACATGAGTACATATAATTTATATACTTTGTTATACTACTTATTAATTATATGATTATTAATTTAAGTAAATATAATTTTCAGTTTAATTTAAAATAAAATCTTTTTTAATAGTTTAGTTTCTTATTTTTACTGTAAAAGATTATGATTCAAATTTTTCAACAATGATACATTTGTTTAATTCTAGATGGTATCTTATATGACACAAGGAATGGATAGCATGCCACACCTTGATATTATACTATTGGTGGTTGGAAATAAATATGCTCGGAGTGTGCAATCAACTAACATACTGCCCATAATATGTGGTGCATGCGAAGAAATTAATGCTTCAAAAAAATGTCCTAAATGCAAGACTGTGCAGTATTGCAACAGCGAGTGTCTACATATTCATGCAGCTATGCACAAAAAAAAATGTAAGCAAATACGCGAGGACAACAATGTTTCTAACGAGACTTCAATTTTAGATAAGTGCCTATCTAAACTGAGGATCAAATAAATTGAAACCAAAACAATTAAAGAAACAACGTATAGTAGTTATATTATGGTTACTCATAAAATATTAGATGGTTTATTGGTTCAGTTACATATAAAATGTATTCAAAATTTAGATTGATGTGTGTGAATAATATATGTAAAATAATTTGAATTTAAGTTCATCCTGATTGAGTAAAATAAATATAATTTCGATACCTATGTAAAATGTATATGGCTATTACCATGTTTAAGATTTTATAGCATTTGCATAATTTTCATAAGATTCATAAGAATTAGCAGAGTAAACTAAAAATGTGTTTTATGATACAGAGAACTCATATTAAAACATTTATTTTGCATATTTTTGCATATTTTGATATGTTTTCATTTTTATTTGTTTTTGTTTCAAAATGGGTTATATTTTCGTAAATATGTTCATAAATTATTGTCAAAGTAAATACATTGATTAAATAAATACAGATTATTTATATATAATGAATGTATCAGTTATACAATGCAACACTGCGCTTATTTGGTTCAAATTACTTACGTGCGGTCAGGACAAGTTCGGGAAGCACTGCTACCTGCTTAAAAAGGCAGACAAATTAATTCACTTTTAAATTATGATGCCGATTGGTCATATTTTATGTTGTTAAGTAGGTTTTTTTTATTTTAGATATGATATCTCCATTAAGTGTCATTTTCATATATTATTAAAAATTAGAAAATATAGGTAAATTATGAAATTAAATTATTACGTTAGGTATGCCATATATTGAAAGAAACGCTGTATTAAGCGACTATCAATACTTTTAGAAACGGATTTATTGATGCAGAATGTTTTATTTTGAAGTACAAATACGCAATATTGTCAGCCACTTAGTAAAACCTCGTGAGTCGATTCCATATAATTCAAGAACAGCGAAAAACTGTGACGTTTATTATAAGCTTATAAGAGTAAGAGTAAAACATTGATAGTATTGATAGTATCACTGACTAACAAGGATGCCGGCAGCAATATAACCCACGGGGGAAGGGCAATGTCAAAAATCTCTGATAACACATCACATACTATATTTTTACTAGTGAATAAGTGATAAAAGATAAATAATAATGAAAATAGCAGGAGAGCATGTCCAATCCTGCCACCCACCTGCGGGCACCCATGCAGACTAAGATATATCTTAATTTTTAATCCGGCGTCCCGGCTGACGGTTGTCGATCGTGTTATCAATTCTCACTCGCAAGAAACCGAGTATCCGTGATTGTGTAATCACTACTGCAATAAATAATGGAAAAATAAAATCACTATAATTTCAAAACCAAAATTAATCGTCAAATCCTTATTTTATTATCATTCTTCAATCATTAAAATGAGTTAAAAAAACCTGAAAAAATGTCATCATGTATAGCAGGGGTGGGCAATTGCCGGCCTTTTTTTATCTGGCCCGAGCTACATTTTCAAATTACATCACACAATTTTATCTTCTATACTCTATAATCTATTTAAAACCAATTAGAATGTATATTTTGAATGACCTTTTTTTTTGATTTCTGTGCTTTGGCCCTCTAGATTTTAATTTTCTAAAATTTGGCCCTCTAGTAACTTTGAGTGGCCCATTCCTGACATATAGTAAAATACAACATCTTGTACATGTGTAAAAACGTAAACATTTTGGAAGGAATATTATTTCCAAAATAATGATCTGAGCAGTTTTTTCTTAAACACATGTTTCAAAAATAAAAAAAAACGTGTGGTAGCCAAAATGCACTTTTACCAAGCTTTTATGACAAAATATTACCAGTTCGATATCTATAAGTATCATTTAAGTTTTAATAATAGTTTATTATTTTTATTCCTGGTGGTTAGTTTTTTTAAAATTATAAATTACAATATTCTAACAAGGTTTTTTGGCGTTTACCAAGCTTCATGTACCACCGCACTCCAAAAGTATGAACTATTCCATTATATAGTAATTAGTATAACCTACATAATAAAATCAGAATAACATTGATTACTCATGCGAATTTTCAGTTTAAGAATTAGAAGAAGTATTGAAGTAACCCAATAGGATATAGTGACAATAGGCAAGCTGTGTCTTGGACAATCATTACTTACAGTTTGGTGCCCGGTGATAATAAATTATTGTAGTGTGTAAGTGTGTTATTACTTGTTGTTACAAAATTCAAAAACAAATGATATTAACCATCTATCGCATATCAAACTCGATAATTGGTTTTATTATGTCTATACCCTGTAGTGAGTTGTGAGTTTTAAACAGTAAGCTTATTATTAATAGCCTTAATAACAAAGTTTTTTTGAAATATTGTTGTCAATACCTAGTCTTTTAATTGTTTTTATTCAAACACTTCGGTCGGTAATATTCTGGAAATCACTTTTTAAGATAATATGAAAAATGTTTTAAGACTTTAAGCATACATTTAAATTTTCTTGGTTTTAATTAATTTAACTTACCTACTAGATAAAAAAAATAATTATTTTATTATAATGAAAACGTTCTAACGTTACGCATATCAAAATGATTTATTTTGTATAGGTAGGTGGGTATTTTGGTAATTGTATAATAATGGATTTCTTATGTTGTGTTTAACGTGTGGTTTTAATCGAAATTCTTATTTAATGACGTCACTTCGACGGCGCGACATTTGATGACCTATGGGAACAGTGGGTATTGGTAGGTATGTAATGGTAGGTATGTAAGTACCTAATCGTATTGTAGATCGTTTTCCTTAACCCATACGGAATATATACCTATAAGTTAAATACTCGAATAACGCATTAAGATGAACAAACATGTGGCTATAAGAATAATTATACATAGGTATAGGTACCTACGCATTCATATTTGGCTTCATTTTTACATTATAACCTAACCTTATAAGTATAGGGTAATTTTTAAAGTGCGTATTACAATAATATGTTGTTTGATAACTTGGAATGCACTTAAAATACGGAGGGGAAATGACAAAAGGTGGTTTCTACGGTACATTATTTTTTTTTTTTACAAGATAATATCTATCAATAACTAATATAAAAAAAACAACTGATAAAGTCTAGTTCTGAGTAGGTAACAAATAATGTAACGGTATACCTTCGTATTTCTTAAGCTCTCAAGCACCTACCCAGTACCTACCTACCTACCTAATGCCTAATTACAACTACGTGTGTAGTCTTAAAACCCGATGTTATTATTCTTAGGATCATATTTTAAGTTGATTTATAAAATAATTAATTATTTTATAGAAAATCATATCACATCTACATTCTACATACACTAAAGTCTGTTTTTATAAAATATGTAATAAAGTTAATGTTAGAACTTGTGTTCTTTCGTCTGTTTCTTACGATATTTTATTATTTAAGCGAGTACTATTTGTATACAAAATATTAAAATTTAAAAATGATCATAAATTGCTTAAAATTAAAATATTTTACAAAACTCCGATGTTTAAGCACACATAATTCGTACCTACCTCAAGTTTTATAAAAAAGTTAATCCACTCTAATATCAAAGCTTGTAACACAACATTTTTTTTCATACGCTTTGCTAAGAAGTTTCACTTCATTCGAGCGTAGGTACTTGCAATCATTTTTATCATACATATTATTAATTTTAGTATTTATTTTAATAATTAACGACGGGGTGATTGATATTTAATTGTAACTAAATAGGTACTAAATAGTAAATAGTGTCTCATTATATAATGTACAAAATACGGGGCACGCTTGTATATAGTTGTAAGTTAGGTGGCTTATTGTTTATTAGTAGATACCTATAAACTATAAGAGATTTAGAGCAATTACAGTGGTCCCAGCAATAAAAAGTCGCATGAGGACTATACAAGCCACTGTCATAGTTGTATTATTTCAGTGGCGTAGCCAGGGGGGAAGCTGAGGGGGCTGCAGCCCCCCCCCCCGAAATGTTAATAAAATTTAAAAATTAGGTTAATGGTCTATGGTATTCGATCAAAAACTAAGCCACCGCTGTGTAATAAATTGATCAGCCCCCCCCCCCTCCCGAAAAAAAATCCTGGCTACGCCATTGTATTATTTAATACCTTTATGAAGAATATAGATCGTGGTATATTAAAAAACGGTTCGCTAATAACAGTCAGTCTAAGGTATAATAAAATCAGGTCAAAATTCGTATATTACAATCTACTATATTTTAAAAAATGCTCCTCAATAATTGCTGATCGATACGCTATGTTTGTTAGTGACACTAAGTTATATCATAATTTCCGTTTTTCAAATGCATTAATTATGTGCACATTGCATATAGAACATTTTTTATTCACCAATTAGAAGTTATAAAATATGTTATAGAGATTGATATAAGATTGGATGTATTTTATATAGAAAAACAATTTTATCAAGTTGCAACTTGCAATAAACGTATCCACATAATTTATTCATATTTAAGCACCTTACGCCCGTACATATTATTATCATGAATGTTATGCAGAACTATTTTCTATAAGCCAAATAGACAGGTAACCATAAAAAATAATACCTAATTCATATGCAATAATGATCTCTAAGCCCACTGACTATAATGTATCATCTAATATTTAGACTAATTGTAAAACTATAAATATAAATATGAATTATTATGAATTATTATATTATATACTATAATTGTACGTCTATATACGTATAACCATTGTTTAAAAATAATAGTACCTGTTTATAATCAATGGGATGACGTACATTATTACATCTGCTTATAGTTTTATAATAACTGCTTGCTTGGGATTTTCGGCAACAATAATATTGCCGTGTAACCAGGGTCGGTTTGCCATCTGTTAAAAATATTCTCACATAAGGATTTGACAACACCGCCACAGCACATTCTGTACGAAATGCAGTCCCCTCGTTCTTATACATTTGTTACCGAGGGAGGGTGGTCTTTCTTAGAAATTCGACCCATTTCGACACAAACGCGTTATTAGGGGATGAGGGTCACCCCATGCATCATTGAAGGGTATATATAAGATTTACTCATATATGTATAATGTATATTGTATATTTATGAGACTGTGTTCCATTCTGCTTTCAAATATTTGGTCGAAAAAAATAATATTATTTTTCGGCGTTTACAAGAAAATAATCGTATATATATATAGGGGTGAATCATATATTTTTTTTGGTAAAATGTGATTTTATCGATGTAATTTAAATTCCCTCTCTAAGTCTGTCTGTACCTGCACATACCTGTTCGATTTCCAATGCAAATAATACATAAATATTTATATATTTATATAGATAGGGCATTAAATTATCTTGAAGTGCTTCATTTTATAATATCATATATTTTATTTTATTAGTTTTTATTGTATTGAGTCCGGCACAGAGGTGGACTGGCAAAAAATGTCGGTCCGAGAAATTAACGTGTGACAGGCCCACTCAATATATTATAACAATGAGTAATAATTTTCCATAAAAAACTTATTTTTTGTAGAAATGTTCTTATTAATAATTTAATACAATGTTCTTTTACATGTGAGCACTTAACTTATTTTTATGACCAACCAAATTACCAACTATAGATTCACTTCTTAACCAGAAAAGATGGAATAGAAAATCGAATCGTTTTTACTGCCTTTAAAAAGATTTTTTATTAAAAACACATCAGTAAAAAAATAATAAATTCATCTCTCCTTTCTGAGTACATAATTTTTAAACATATTTTATAAAAATGTTGACGGATAAACGAGCTCATGTGTACTAGATACTTATTGTAGTCAAAACGCCATCCAAAATCGTGATACGAGGATCTACCTATAGGACAACAAACAACGTAGACTCGCAGTTGTATATTAACAACTAATGTAATATCAAGTAGGTTTAGGTACATAGGCCAGATTTTTAATACGAAGACGGCCCACAGATATATCCAAAAACATATCTATTGTACATGTTTAAATATTAAACACGCCATCTCTATAAATTCAAACGCTCTTTTCCTAATCAAGTAATTGCAGATTATAAATAAATAGGAACATGCTGAAATAGCATTTTAAATTTGGTGTGTGAACTCGAGTTCTGCAGAAATCCGATATAGGTGTATATAATTATATCCAACAAGGATTAATTTTTTACCACATTTTATTTTATGAATGAAAATGTTTTCGTAAAATTATGTATATTATAAATTATTGAATACAATAACGTAAACAATAAATAAAGTGTCTGGCGCCATTATGTAAGTTAGGTAATAACTTTAACAACATAATAATATAAAATTAATTATGACAAAATTGTTCTTCTTATAAGTTTCTGCATTTTTTTTTTATTTATAGCGCTTCATTATTATCTATTGAAATTGTATGTACAATATTTAAATTTTGTAGGTACCTATACTAATATAATGTTTGTTGTAAGTATTAGTATACCATATAAATCACCAAGATGCTGAGTGATGTCTATATAATCATTATATACACCATATTGATGTATTGGGAGGTACCTATGTGGATGCTCTATGCTAATCGCATAATATATTAATACAATATCCGCACTATTTATAAAAAAAAAATGTGCTTTGATTTGTTTCTGAAATATTTTTGAGTGGGTTTATAAACTTTTTGGAGAGACTTCAGCTCCAAAATCATGGTTGTATATTTATATGATGTATATAATATTACATCTATCTGATCAGGTGACGTTTTGTCAGAAATAAAATACAATATATTTATATAAATACTATGAAAAAATACAATAATATATTATTTCTATGTATATAATAGTATTATTGTATATAATGTGGACCTGAGCATTAAATTAATATATATATAAAAATTATAAAATAAAATTCCCACCGTTGCAGCATGAATTTATATTCATAATATCGTTACGTCCATCCCCGACGAGCTGCCTAGGTATTTATTTTCTCTGTAAACACGTCCCTATGCAAATCACATATCCAATGATTATTATTTTAGTTGGAAAAATAATTCAAAGCGTCGCTTATGGATACTGTTTGACGATGTCGTGCACATGACATATGTACAATATTATACGTCTCACGGTGGAGGAGTAGATCAGGACATTTTACATTTAATTTTCAACCCAACTACCTATACTCTAAAAGTCTAAAATCACAATAATATAGGCCTAACTAGAATTATTTCAGGTATAGCAATATAGGTACTTGCTTACCTAATAATATGCCTTTCCTTCTTCATATAACACAAACCATTTAATACTTAGGTATTACCTAGTTTGTGGAACGTGCATAACATAATAATAATAATAAATTAAACATTTTATTAAAATAATACCTATATATTATAGGTGTAATGCATCCTCGTTTGCATCGGAAACGACAACGAATCACCGACTTTTTTCATTTCTATGTAGCGTATTATGTATACCTATACATATTATAACAGACTGCATTCGAAACAGGTAGACAGTTCCCTTCCCCGCCGCGGAACGACTCCTTCGATAGTCGTGTGCGGCATATTATATTATTAAGAAATGCATATATTATCTTCTATTATAGCCTATAGGTATAGGTACTCCGTACACGTAAATAGCGTTTATCGCGCATAACACGATGATGTATATGACATTATAAAATTATGCACCCTAAATCTAACATACAAGCAACAATATAAAATACGTTATTATTGTACGTAAATAAATTGGTCTTGCCTCTATCGTGTCATTAATTTCAAAGATTTAGGTACTTTTGTGTTTTTTATACAATGATAAACAATAAGTGACATCCGTCCAGCCATTGGTTTGTAGGTATAGATATATTAATATTATTCCAACAGTGACGGGAGATAAAATCGTTTGAAACATATTATTCTATATGGATAGACAATAATATTGCTTATTATAATAATTAATTCATTAATAATAATATAGGTATTGTATAAAATAATCTAGGTATATTACGTACCTACCTGCCCCGCTGTCAGCCGCCACGAAAAGGACGAAAATATATAACAAGTACATAATATTATGTTTTGCGTACCTACTTATAATTCATCACTACTTGTATTATAATAATTTAAATGTATCATTGTCTTCGTATATTATAAACTTTAATGGTATACCTAACATGATTATAAAGTGTAATGTGTATAGATTCTGTATCGTTATAAATAGATATACATTTGTCAGTTATCTATTGGTTATATAATTTAGGGTTGCCATAAAAGTTCAAGTACTGACCGGGACATTTACAAAAATAATTTAAATAATTTGAACCTTTTTTTTTTAATATTAAAATTTAGAACACAGTGTAATGAATATATATATATAGAATAAAATAATAATAGTGTTGAATTATGAAAGACATTAAATTAGAAGATACATTTGATCAACGAAATATTATTTATTTAGAAATATTATATTTTTCTGACTTTTTCACCTGTTTCAATAACTCTGGTTTTCCCATAGCATACGTATGAAATTCCGAACAAGTCATTTTGAAATTAAATTTGCATTGAATGATACTTTCCACAGTTTCTACTTGAAGACGGATCAATTTAATATAATTACTGGTACTAA
This sequence comes from Myzus persicae, assembly GCF_001856785.1. Taxonomy (NCBI): domain Eukaryota; kingdom Metazoa; phylum Arthropoda; class Insecta; order Hemiptera; family Aphididae; genus Myzus; species Myzus persicae. The sequence continues at coordinate 253,318 of NW_019100736.1, forward strand.
TATTATTTACACATAACCGGGACTTTTGTAGGGTCTAGTGGGACGACCGGGACCGTAGTCATGAACTGGTGACATGTCCCGGTGTACCGGGACGTATGGCAACCCTATTATATATTAATTATTATAAGTACCAATACCTACATCGAATCGAACCATTTCACCGGTCATTGCAGTAAATTATTATATCTATTTATTATTTATCTATTAGGTATAATAAGGTAGGTACAAACGGAATACATTTTAAATAAATAATAATTAGTACAGTATACAATATAATTATATTTCAATTCGGTCATTATGTGTTGTGCTGATAGATATAATTTGCACGGTAATGAGTTTATCGGGAAAAATATATTTTCAATGGTATCTTTGTCTGTTAGATATTTTAGTTTGTTTTGGGCTGGATACAAATATTGAAGTAATTGGAATGAAAAAAATGAACCCAATAACTTATAAGTATACTCTGTATACTTGCATTGCTCTTAACAAGGGCGGACTAAAACCAATTTGAACCACTATTATAGAAAAAAAATCTGTCTCATACTATTAAAACGTAAACTATAGGTATTAGAAAAATTACATTTATAGCAATTAAATCATAAGATTAAAAATAAACATACTTAATAATAATATAGGTTGGCAGTGAGCATTCGCTTAGATTGCTTAGACGTTAGAATCGTTTTTCGTATACCATGATATTATATTATCATTAAATTTAAATTTAACACATCCATTAGCCATTACAGTGACCCACCACCCACATAACACATAATGTATACAGCAGATCGGTACCCACTTACCCATATTTTTATTCATATTAAAATAGCAAGAATTATTTTATTATAATTTACTAGCTGAATCATAATATCATATCTTATTCTATGTATCATTTACTCGATATATCTTTGTACATTATTGTAAATAATTGTATACACTATCAATAATTGTTAAACTGCTAAAAAAAATACAGTAAATATCAATAAGATAGATGACTGACAATTTTTGTCAGGAAAACTTTAAATTAAAAAAAAACTAGTCTAATAAATTTAAATAACACTATTAGTACAACGTTTTTTTCTGAAAATAATTTATTTTATAACTTGTACTTAGTATGATTTTGTTTTTAATTATGTTACACTAATAAGTCATAGTAGAATAAATATCACCCAACAATCAACCACCCACCATATTGTGTATGTGGTCTATAATATTAATTTAAATTTTTTAACATTTTTTTTTTTGCCATAGGCTTATGTTTTTGATTAGAACGATTATAATTGGATTATATGCAACAACATTATTAATGTACTCTTATTTTTTGTGAATAAAAAATGATATATAATAATATTTTCTACTTAGAAATTATGTCTGATATCTACCTAGGAGCTGTATACATCGTAGTCATGTATCTATATATTATGTATTATTGGTATATTATAATACATTAACGAAAATGTTGTCGGGCACCTATTGTTGAAATTCTCTCTCGTCGGTGTCAAGATAAGTCATAAAAAATGGTTGTTTGATTTTGGTGGCACAGTCGCCGCCTTAAGTGCTCTGTCAAGATTAACATTGTATCTGCATTTAACAATTTATTATTATTCTCCTTACCACGTTATTGTCCTTCGATGTTTTTTTGTGGATGTGCGCACACTCACAAAGGGTCAATCACAGACGTACCTACGCTGGAGATTGTGGAAACCAGCATGACAAGATAAACCGACTAGTTTTTTTTAGAAGTCAACCCAAAACCACCCCATTTTAATTTATTTCACAAAAAAATCTGATTCCCACGCTCACACAAAAATATATACATACGACATACATACATATATACGTATATGTAATATGTATAATGTATATTTTAAATGATAATGGACATGATCCGTTAAAAACTTCTATGACCGTAATATCATTTTTCTTAAACAACACAAACCAGTAAATAACAAAGCTGTACCTACACAATTTAATAGAAAACATAACATAGCTACAAAAAAAACAGAAAGCTAATATTGTTCATATACTCCTATCATAAGAATTCTAATACATAAAACGTTAATAATTAAGCTTTAGATAAACTTTTAATCGTTTTTTTCTGCAACTTGTAGCACGCATAATAATGTATTATTAATTTATATTATGACTTTATATTAGCTCATAAACATTAAAATATTACAATTAATAACTATAATACACCTTGACTTCAGGTGTTATTGTAGGGTGGAGGCATTTTCTTTCTACTTGTCTATACACAAAAAGTCAATACATATCGTAGTTACGAATTAAACTATACTATATAAATTTATATAAATTCTAGTTACAAGCCAAAATTCAACTAAAATTACTTCCACTTATAGAGGTTTGAGTTATCGAGGTTCCACTGTATTCACTAATGGTTAATATTACCATTTTCTAGGCAATGTACACAGCATACACCATATTATATACACCAAAATTTCAAAATATTTTATTCATGATGTGTTATATTTATAGGCATATGAAATTTTAGATTTTTTTTTTTAAATTTATATTGAACTTAAAATATATTATTATACTTTATTCACACAATGAGATTTTCAAATGCAACGTTTTAGACAAAAATGAATTTAACTTACTGCTAGGTACTGCCTAATATTAAAATAAATTACTTTAATCACAATAATATCATAAAAACATACTTAGTAATATTATGGATTTACTCCATGGGGACCTGGGGACTGTCTTCATTCAGAACCGATTTTTGTATAAAATGGTTTTATATCATTGAATTCAAATTGAACGCATCCATTACGGTGACTTCTATAGACACTTAATCGGTACCCACTTACTCACCTGTTTTTGCAATTATTGTTTTGGCCTTAATAACTTTTGAGTCGTTGTGTATTGCTTTTTTTTCGTCAAAAACTTTGCCTTACCAAATCTATTCTTATCGTACATAACACATATTTTTCTATATGTGCGGTACCTTTAGAACTTATATTTTTTTAAATTTTAATTATTTCTCATGATGTTTTTGAATTTGCTTACTTACTTACTTACTTACCTAACCTACTATTCCGGTACACATTTTAGAATTTAGAATTTGCATCTAGCTATACTAACCTAAACCAAATAGTCACTGATATTTGAAAATACAAACCAAATAATAAAAGAAAATTTAATGAATAAATCGAAAAATTCGTTTTTATAGGTTTTTCTGAAATCATTTTTAATGCTATAGTTTTTAGAGTTCCAAGATAGCAACTATCATATTCTGATAATAACCATTGTTCGCGAATATTATTAAATTGCATCGTAATATAAGAAGTACCCCCATGTTAATTAGTATGTAACGACCATGGTCAATTAGCTCTCATAAGAGGTTACAGTTTGTATAGCATAACTGTAGTGTTGGTGAGCACATCCTGGGTCAAAAGTCAAAATGGATAAAAGTTATTAGCGCAATAAAATAAAGTTTCACGGGAACTTTTTTACATGGTTTATTTTACATGTTTTGTACATCAGATTGAAGGTATCGAATACGGATTATTTTGTTCTGCACCGACGACTGAAGTATAGTATTGCTTAATTTACATAATATATACGTACAAAATCCATTTCGTTACTTCCCAGCACATTTTTTTTCAAGAATATAAGAAAACCATTTGTTGTCATTGCTCATCTGTTATAGCTATATATGTTAAATGGGAGGACAGCTAGTGGCGACCGCGCCATCGTCATATACTCATAGATAATTCAAAATCTATCTAACATTACTTTATAATCGACTGTTGAATTAATTTAAACAATTTCGATGGAAAAACGAAAAGTCATAAGAAATTTAAGTGAAACACCTCGTATCAGGCTGTTACTGTTTAAAAGTTTTACTTCATGCATCCTTAAAATTAATTTTGAATATAAAATCAGTGACCATTAATAAACACAAAATCCGAATAAATAACAAACCAGTTTTAATCCGAAGTAAATGTTTTTGATTCTGATCTCAGCAGAAGCAGACGTCATAAATAACTGTTAAGTACCCACATGCCTATATGATATAGTATAGGCCTATTTGGTCGGTAAACATCTAAAGATAATGTATTGTGTAATGTGTATAGTTGATATACAACAGTCGATAAAAAAAGGTTCAAGGATCCGCGTGGAAGCATGGATGCCTAGTATAGTTTTATTATCGTATTATGTCTTCTTTGTTAGTTTACCAATAGTCATTGCAGTAAAGAGATAATTTAAGGCATCAATGTTTTAAATTCATAGAAATATAACTGATGTAGCAATAGCAACATCCAGGAATAGTTATACATAGTACGTCGTTTTAGAAGTTCTACAGTTAAAAAAAACTAAAACTTAAAATGAAAAAATGAAAAAATATTTTTAATGTATGTTATGTAAAGTACCTAAAATATAAAATGTACTTATTAATTCTTCTATACACCAGACCTGTTACCTAAAGGTAATGGACATAGGTTTACCCATGTGGCCATATATATCATATTTTATTACTTAAATTATTATTGTGCGGACAGGTATTTTAAGCGGTTGCCTATAATACGAAAACAATGTACACAGCCAGTGTACATGTCAAACGAGCGGCCATCGATTTTTGTGTTTACATTTTTGTCTATGTATACGATATGTGGTCGAAAAAATTCTTTTATTTTCAACTTCAGTATCTTATTTGGTGGGAAACTGATTCTATTAGGTGTATTTGGGAGGCCCGAATTACCAGTAGTTCTCAAAAGCGTCGGGAAAAACAAGAAATAATGGGAATTCTTATGCAATATCGGTGCTTCAAAACTATACTTCCGCCACTCCAATGATTGAAATCTTAATTTTATTTGAACAATTTTAAGTGAGACCAGGAAGTTCATTGTGATAAATGATAATGGAAAGTCAATATTCATTGTTTAAGATAAATTCCATTATGAACTGTATAGGTTATCCTTATTTATACATTTCTAGCGTTGAAGGAATATGTTGTAAGTAATCAAGCTTATAATATTTTCAAACTTGACAAAAATATAATCTTAGGAAAGAAACGCCTAGGTGACATAGGTGACAAAAACAAATATTGTAGAAACCATCTAGTCTATGAAAATATAAAGTACATTATATTTAATTTTGAATAGGTAAGAAGGGCAAGTTTAATTTAAAAAGTTTATCATTTAAAAGTTAATTTTAATCAATCGGTGTTCCTGCATATCATAAAATATATTTTGTTTATTGCCTTTTAGCTATTAACTATTTATTGAGTATGGTTGCGTTGGTATCGTTATAGAATGGTAGCCGTTTTGCAGTCGCACACCGATTAGTTTCAAATTAGCTATGACCTTCTTATACAGGTGGAAACTAAACTATTAAAGTAACACTTGTATGTACCTATATATTTTTCAAATTCCATAGCTATCCAAAAACGCAATAAATAAAAAAAATATTGTCATTAGACCTAATTACATGTCTACATAACTTAAATTTCAATGTTCTGCAAATGTAGGCACTAACTATCATGATATTAGCAAACAAATATATATTCTAAAATCATCAAACATATAGGTAGGCACTTTTCTAACCTACACATGTACGATACCTATGTCTCAAATTATCGTAAAATTAGAATGCATAGTCCCTTAAAAAATAAATAGGTACTTTCTATATTATTTTTTATTATCTGTTTATTGTATTTTTAACAACATAGATATATAAAAAAATACTTCGAGATTTTTTATTTTTATTTACTACTATGAACATTTTATAACATAAATGCTTATATTAAATTTGTTTATACTTATGTTTTTATAGTATTTTATACTTTAAACGTTTTGCGAGGGACATATTATAGGAAAAGGGTTAACGCAGCTCAACAATAATTGCAGACTTTAGTATAAATTAAATGTTTTGTTTTATAACATTATGTCACCTACTCATTACCATTACATTCTAGCTGTTATTTTATATATTTTCTTCCATTAATTGTATTTATATTTTACTTATACAGCTTAAATATGCTTTGTAGAATTTACCTTTATAATTAATAGACATGTACGATGCAACTACATGTTTTTAAATATTCTATTATATAGTTTGGATGAAAATCAAATTACATTTTAAAAAAGTGGGTCTATACCCATAGTAATAAATTATACTATACGTGCATTCCTGTTATATCTAGATTTAAAATTAAAAAACGTAGGTACAGTTGTGAATTGAGTTTAACAAGGTAATGAATCTCATAGTATTGTTTGATATTGATTCCAAATAATTAATAAACGTGTTTTTTCTACACATAAATTGTTTTTATTCAAAATAGGCAGGCTTATAAATATGTATGTATATATATATATAAATTATAAATACGTTTAAATGCATTGTAACTTATGATTTAAGTTATTTATGCTGTCTTATAGGTATATTGACAAACTTTACATTAATTTATTATAGTTTATTAGAAAAGCAGTAGATCATTTTAATTCGTATGAAGGCTTATTTTTAGTGTCGTTAAGCTGAAACAACAATTTGTACATTTTTTCACTATTAAATTATAACACTATTTTTTATTAGGAGTCTAAGTAGATCATCTAAAATTGCTTAATTAACTATTACGTTTTAAATGTTCAATAATTGTAGACAACAATGAAAAGTATGGTCGGAGAATCTGTTCGAAGATGTTTAACGCCAATGCCTCATAACGCCAAATAGTCTTGTATTAAAGTAGGTAAAATATATAATCGTGTTTAAGGCATTTGTTTCTTTTCTTGTGTTTGTGTGTGCGTATTCACACTATACTTGTCTGTGTGCACCTTCAATCATAGGCGTAGTGTAAAGACTTTGTAAATGGGGACTATAACCTGTTATGTATCTGGTTCAAAATATAAATTCTAAAAATATAACTAAAAAAAATGTACGGGACGGGGGCTAAATAACATTCCGGGGTGGCCATAGCCCCCTTAACCCTCCCCCCTCGCCACCCATTCTACGCCGATGTCTACATCTTACTATAGTGTGTGTTAAGACACTCCATGTGGTTTTTAAACTGTATAATTGTAGTAATGTACCTTCCTACGTTGCAAGTGAACTGTGAAGCAGACATATATATACGACAATGCATATATTTCCCATAACTTATTTAGTCATTTTTAAAATTTGAAGTGTTAACTTTTGTCAGACAGACACATATTAATATATTATTATATTTTGATAGATTTTGTGTAGCAAAATAATAAACTCGTCTGATGTCCTTAATTTTAACACATTATAATATCAAATCAGTCTGAAGTGATGTGGTTTCGTATTGTTCACAAACTGAAACATTTACAACTCCAAAAATGCATTTAAACGTAAATATATATAGTATATGTGTACGTAATAAACCATGTGGAAACATGGGTTTGTGCGCCTTCTTATTGTATATATTATATATACGTGGGGTCTGATTAATTAAATTTGAGGCCAAATGTATGATTTGATTCGAGGCCCTGGTCCATGTAAGTGCCTCGTACTTACATACTTTAGCTTTACTTAACTCTCTAAAAAAACCACCACTTTCTCATTTAAATTAATACAAACACACATAATTCATTGAATATTAAATCTGATGATTCTTAGTCTATTGATAGCTAATTTAGTGATAATTCAGTGGTCTGGAAGTTACTGTTTTTTGTATACCACTCAACATTTTTTCGCTAATTTTTTTTAAAATTATCTCATTCAAAATTGGTAGTTTGGAGTTTCTACTTAATTGACCTTTGCATACTAGGAAGGTTTTGGTTACGTGATTTAACCATGGATTAAACCAAAAATTTACTAATACACTCATCAGTATTATAATATAAATAAATAAATATAAAAGATATCATAATATTTTAACTATTAACAAATAATATGGTAGAATTAAAAATATTCCACAACACATGGAGAACAACTTTAACTGTGACGTGGAGTTTTTATTATTTGAATTTCATAAATACAATTAAAATTATCAGTTTGAAAACATTAGGTTTTTTTTGTTTTATATTTAATTATTAAAAATGATTGGTTAGTGGTATCCAAAAAATGAAGTCACAGATAAAGTTCTTCTTTATACGTTGTGGAACACTGTACATGCTACACTGTATCATCGTTACAATTAGCGCGTTTTTCTTGACCACATTGCAATATTCACCTTAACTATATTGATTAATATTTGAACGAAAAATATTGTTACCTACCTAGGTCCTGCCATTTATCTTTTTTTTGAACTGCTCGCCATACAAATGAACAATATATTATTATACTATGATTCCTAAACTGTTTTAAAATTGTTCTCTGTGGATTGTATATTGTTATTGAAACTTTAAGGAGGTGTAATTTACCTTAGTTTTTAGGACCGAACACATTTTTTTTCGTTTTTATTTTGTCTTTCCACTCAGTCTACTCAAATGTTGTCTAGACTAATGACATAGAAATGTTTTACTCGTATATCATATAACATTATTGATGGCCTTGTGAAGGAAATAAAAATAGTATAGGTTAGTTCAGAGAGTTCTGTTGACTGCGTTATTGTAATTTTACTCATAAAAAATAATTTTCAGTTCAACAATTATCGGGTATTGAATGAAAAATCACTGATGGAGATTAGAGATAGATATTGTGTACATCTACTATAATTAATGCCATCATTACTTTGCCTTATAATGTTTATAAGAAATATTTATTTTTTACAAAATACATATTTCCGTACATAATATGCATTGGTGAAACCAGAAATTAATGTTACTAGGACAGGCCAAATGATTATAGTTTGAAACAAATTCTGATTACAAAATAAGTTTTGTCTTCATATTTTAAATTTTTTTAAGTCAGTAGGTATATGTTATCCAATTAGGCCAGACCCGTAGTTTTATCTATGATAATATGTAATATATTATATTATGCGCACTCACACATCAATAAAACAAAATTAGGATTACGGAAAATAATGTCTTGGGTCATAGTACTCATAGCACTTATAGTACCATAAAGTATTGATATAAATTGAGATAAAAATAAACTCATCATCATCATCTTACAGACCGCAATCGATATATTCGAACTCATTCCTATATGTTATCATTATCAATAAGCGATTACTTTCGTTATTGACAAAAAGGTCCGATAGTATATCAAAAGATGTTTTTTGTCTTCTATGCTTAAATAATGGTTAAATAATTAATGTGGTCACATTAAATTATAAGCTCAAAATCGAAAATAATACTCTTAAACCGATAGTACTTAAATACTGATTTATTTTATTCGGATTATACCTAACACAGCGTATGTTTGAATATTCTTTGAAAATATGATTGGAAAAACTATTTGTATTGTGCTCATACAATACTCAAATATATTATACTCGGCTTATATGTGTGTGTTTACAAAAACTTGAATTGTTCGTACCGTCAAAAAAAAAAAAGAAAGAATTGAAGCGTTCTCGCGGCTATTCCTACATTCTCAATCCGTAAATAACGACGGGCGGTCGTTGGTAGTGTAGGGATGTCGGACAGCCCGGGTAGGTAATTTATTATACAGGAATATAATGTACCTATATTATTATATTATATATAGGTGCCTTTATAACGTGGGTCCCGCGCCGACGGGAACATCATGACCGCCGACCGCGTATTATTAATTTGTTTTTAACGAAACGTAGGCGCCCGTTTATATACCTATTGCGCGTGTAATATAAAGGTATATCCAAAAAAAAAAACCGGCAGTGATTTCCTTAGATCTAGACGCGATCGGCGGCATCATCCCTCGGTTCGATAATAACTTCGGTACACGGACGAGCGGGCGCGACGGCGATGGAACGGGGTGAGGTGGACGGGGGAAGAGAGATCGTCTTTATTTGCCGCAGCGGCACATCACGATATTATTATAACAAAAATATTTTTATATCGGGGCGGCATCACGGCGCCGATTACTCGAAACTCGAGGGGGTGATCACGGTTTTAAGATAAAAATTCGTCATGTTACACTGGTTGTTAGTATACGTACGTCCTTTATTCGAGTATATATGTATCGAACGAAAAATAAGTGAAAAGCATTATTGACTAATGGTCTGCGCGCAGTGTGGACATGTTGTCGACCGGTTCGCGGTACAAAAAATAATCGCCCCGTTTATATCTAACCATGTGCGATAGTATGCCACTGTGAGGGAGTATGCGAGAAGCCGACCTTATATACATATATCGAAGTACCACACCACACAGTAGTTGTCGGTCCCACACTCCCACGACGTTCCTCTAGATTATAACTGCAATATATTATACGACGTACTGAATGTATTCAAGCGCGGACCTCATATTTTATTGCAATGGGATCGACTGTAATATTATGTGTATAGGATACACAATTAAAATAGTAATAATAATAATAATAATATAATACACGCACATGTTGAGCCAGATTTATTTTCAAGTATATATAAAGGCGCCGTGGCTGGTGTTGCAGATGTTGCATGTGTCCGAAGACACGTTTCGCTGCAGGATTATCGATCCTGAAGTCTGCATGTGCATACTGTATATTATATTATATGCCTATATTACTAAAATGGGATTTCAATGGAACTGACCTTTTTTTTAAAAAATTAAAATTTATTGAATAGATGTCATCGTACATCCGTTGATTTGAATTTGAACTATACGCTGTGCTATACTAACCATAAGACAGCTGAAGTAATATATAAATTTCTAAATCTGTTTGCAATATGTGTAAGCGCATTAACGAGTATTTTTACCCTCCAAAATCTTTGATCAAACAAAAAATGGTCAGTATATCTTAAAATCATTCCCCCGAATGAATAGCCGGAATTGATCTTATTTTAAATCGAAATAGCCCCAAAAAGAACTTATTTTTTTTTAAAGGAATTTTTTATTTTACACTACATTGTCCAAAATATCAGCTTTGAAACTTTACAGTTTGACAAATGTAGAATGATACATCCCGTTATCCCATTTATTATTTAAATACTATTATGCCTATGTAAAGGGAACATGAGATTCTGCACTCTTTATTATTATTATATATGGTGTGGTGAGCGCTGTACAGGACACGGCGATCTATACCACTAAACACAACTTGTTGTTTTCACCTATGATCTATATTTAGGCTTTTAGGCCTATTACATAGTTATACCTACCTTTGTAATTTATAATTATAAGTAATATATTCTAATAGCCATTATGAAATAATAATGCGTAATATACTACTCTTTTTGGGTTTACTAGAATGGGTACCTAGACTATATAAATCGTTCATTAGCTTGCATCTCGTCTACACGAATACAAGTTTACTTGTATAAAACAAATAATACATTCATAAATAGATTTACTAAAATAACAAAATACTTAAATACAACAAACATAATAATTATTTGCAAGTGGATTCAATGTCTGTCAAATAGGAAGTGGTGAAGGGGTTCGACAGCCTCATGAACATATTTTCAATATTTATAGGAATTTAAATCTATATATATAATGTGTATACAACGGTTGAAAAATAATAAAACAATATTTGAGAAACAGTATATTAAAGGTGGTACCTCACAGGCTACTATAACTATGTGTTTTAGTGTGGAAGAAAATATTTTTATAATTAAAACGAGTATTAAACATAAAACACTCATATTTTAATCTATATTGAGTTTCGTTACTAGGATCTTTGGGCCCTTCGAATAAGATCTCCCGAGGCCCCCAAAGTAGATAAAAGCTAACTCTTCACTATTTTAAATTGAAACATAAACAAAAGTTAATTTTTTTACCAACCAATTGACTTTACATCATAATTAAATATTTAATTATAATTTTATAAGTCAATTATAATCATTGGTTAAATATATAAGTTTCAACATCTATCAAGAAACATTAATACCCATATTTATTTAAAAAGTAAAATATTAATAACTATTAACTTTTAAGTATTTAAGTCATATTTTGATAATAATATGGTGAAAAAACTAAATCAAAATGTACAAAAATAGAATATTTTAAATAGATAACAAATTGGTAGATGTCCTTCAATCGATATTAATGCTAAACCTAGAAGAAACTCTTGGCTCATAGTACTTCTCCATAGTTTCCTAATTATTTTCAGTTTTGATAACGATCATTCTGCAAAGTTCAAGCTATGCAAACTTTGGCGATACTTGATGACAATAAGTGGTTTTTTTTTATTATAATTAAATCTGCTAGTTTACAAATATTTACAATTTTGTATTTCATCTTTTAGAACTTTAATGTTTTAACGAATGTTATAAGAAATGAATACACAAACAAAATTATTGTAAGTAAGTACGAGTTATCGTCTCATTAATTCAAATTTTGAATTTTCGGGCCCCCGTGACATTGAGCCACTAAGGCCTTTACGCTACAGTTTAAATTGTGTAGTTATTATATTATTCTAGAGCTGTCTCAACAGCTTAGACATTATGGCTGTTCATGTGTGTGTGTGTGTGTGTGTGTGCGAGAAAGAGAGTGAGAGGAGGAAAGGGGTATAAATATACCTCAAATTAAGTAATGAACGAATTGGCAAAAAAAAAAAGATTTAATAATCTAATTGAAATAATATATAAGCTTGGTACTTTTTATGTTTGATTTTAAATAAATTGATCTTATAAAACCAAAAATACATTTTTAAATATCAAATAGTACATTTTGACCGTCACTGTGTGGCGACTATTGCCACATGTTGGTCTCTTCACCTAGAAAAACAAATTTACAAATTGCCTGTTTCAATTTTCATGGTACATTGATAGAAAATTGAAACAGTGCCTAAAAGTCACCCTACATATTACTTATTAATCTATTTTCAGTATCGGACCATCACCAGATATTGTTTGCTAGTGAAATATAATATGACTTCCAATTCTATATAGTTATTAGTTACAGGTAAGCGTAAACACATTTAGTATTCTTAAGATACAAGTGTTGCAGTTTTTAACGACTCCAGAATACATGCACCGTGTTCGCCGTTTATTTTAACGATCATATTAATGGAATTCCGATTAGTTGTGTCTTTTCCTATTAAATTATATTTCCCATCGATAATTTTATCAAATAGTTAGATTAACTTCTTTAGCCAATGTAATATTTTTGTCATTATATATTGTCTTGTGTACAGTTCTCGTTTAACACAACACATGTGCTTACTTTTTAGTGGTACGGTGGAGAATTTTTGTAAAAAATTAATACTTCTAAATTTTGTATTTATGTGCAACAGATTTATTTTTATTAAAAAGTGGGTACAGTGTTATTCAGAGCTGGATAAATTTTAAAAATCGTGATACTGTGCAAGTCATTAATAATTGAATGAGAACAACATACAAGTAGTGATGGTAATTAGTAGTGATCAAAGTTCATAACCATACGTCCATAGTACAATTATACTGTTGAAATAATGAATAATAAACTAACAAAAAAAAATTACATTAAAATGTATATAGTGTAAATTGTATAATTCTTTAGGTGTACAATTTGTTTATACATCATATAGATAGGATAATAATAATACACTTCAAAATTTTCGTCGAATCGTCGCAAACGTGTTACATATATTATACTTTATATTATACCTAATATATAATAATGTAATAATGCATATAAATTTAATGCAGTACCTATTGTATTATATTTTCGATGAGCTAATAAGGTGTATGTTATAGGTACCATCCTACCAATCGCAACTCACATCGCCCTCCACCACCCGACAATCGATACCCGCAGCGCCACTGTAGATATCCCGCCGTCGGTATAAGGCGCAGCAAACAGTATATTTCGGCTACTGCCGGCATAGTTCGGACAACCCCGCCGATCGGGGATAATCAAAATAGTGGTGGGAGTGACTACCTCTGGCCTGCTGGCAGGCCGACAACCACGCGACAGTCGTGGTTCCGAATTCGATATTAGTGGTTAGTGAACGTTCGTCATTTCGTCCTCGCCGCCGACCGTTCTATTCGTCGACAATTTCCATCGCCATGGATAATCGCGAGTCACCGCATTTTTCAAGTGATTCAGCATTCGAGGAATTGGAAAACATCGACATTTTCGGGACCGACTCCGACGATGCTCAATTCTATTATAGCGATTCCGAGCCTGAGACCTTATCGAGCACCACCTTCCCGGTACAGTACATGCTCCCGCGGCGGAACCACTCAATGGTCCACTCGCCAAATCGCACTTTAATGGGTCGCATGGCCAATTTCAACAAATCCGTTAGGATGAAACATGGCACAACCGCACTTGATATAATAGTCCCATTGAATCGCGATACAACTACACCGTTGAATAGTGGAACGCCCCGGCGCAACCTGACTATGCCGTTGAATAGCGGAACGGTCCCGCATGACACGACTATGCAGTTTAGAACTTCAGCACAAAACCTGTTACCAGCTTCGTCATCGCATGTGCCCGGACAGTGGATGTCTCCGTCTCCGTCTTCGTCATCATCACTCAATATGACTGCGTCCTATAGGCCTCAGGTATCAGCACTGCCCCTGAGTCTTAGGTCTTCTGGTCCACCATATAGATCTCCACCAACGTATAAAACAACATCCCACACTTCCCAAACTTCCACATTAGCTAAAAGCTCTCAGAGTTCCGCAGCATACTATTCCACAGTACCTAACAGGACACCGCCTTTCATGCCGATCTACACGCCCCAAACGACTTCGCTGTCCTACGATTCAAGGTCTTCCTCAATGTCCTACACTACTCAGTCTTCCACGATGCCTAACATATCTCAAACTCCCAAATATTATATAAGAAATCAATATCGCATACCGCCCTACACATCGCCACATTCCTGTCCACCCTACTCCACACAGTCTTCCATGCCGATAAACACGTCCCCGTCTTTTGTAACGTCCGATACGTCTAAAACGTCTACATATTATATAAGAAATCAATATCGCATACCGCCCTACACATCGCCACATTCCTGTCCACCCTACCCCACACAGTCTTCCATGCCGATCTATACGTCTCTGTCTTCCGTGACGTCCAACACGTCTCAAACTTCTACATGTTATACAAGATCTCATTCTTCTATGCCATCCTGTGGTATACCATTTTCCACGCCTCCTTTCAGCTCCGAACCTTCAGTCCCAATCTGCACGCCCCGGTCATCAACGTCAATTTACAATTTGACGCCTTCTTCGCATCGCATCAACCCGCGGTCGGCTCATTACAGCGCTTCCCCAACTTACTCGCATTACACGTTCCCGCGGTCCGCACATTACACTATGCCCGTTTTGCAAACATACTGCACGGAAATGCCGCAATCGTCCACTCAAAACTCGCACCCGTCTGGCAATGTTTGGCCCACTCAAATTGGTTCCGTAATGCAGGCTTCGATGCAAAATATCAGGTCGGTGTTATCAGACCAATCGCGGCCGTCCACCACCACACGTACTGATGAGAACGCTTCGAGGCCGTCCACCGAGCCACCGTCCACCGAGCCACCGTCCACACGAGCAAACAACAAACCGCAGAAGTTTATCGATCCAAAGGCGATCATTTACACCCTGTTAGCATACAGCTCTAGTGCAAGAGAACTGTTTGAAGAAAAAATGATGAAGTTATACAATGATGACGTTGAAAAACAACATAAAAATTTCATTATTAAGGAAGACGAGTTGAAAAAGGCGTGGGAATATTTTAGCAAGATGGAAGTCGTTGACATCAAGCCAAATGGTGAAATCAAATGCATTTGCCCAACAATGAAATACGAGGATTTGCTCAGGTCATCGATCAACGACAAGTTTATGCTTGTGAACCTATATCACCTGTATAAGGATAATAGTAAGCATAAAATACACTATACAATAGCATACAGTATACACCATACTATGCTCATAAAAAATTATATAATTACCTATACTTTGTACTTTTTGAAACTTTTTTATCTGTATTTTCCATTTGGTTACCTTCTCTATGTCCTATATGTATGAAGTCAGCTAAAATATGAGTGAGTATTGTGTGTTTGGTCAAATACGTGTGCTTATTTAAGTACCTACAGTTACATTGTTTTTTTTATGTATAAAGGTGCTTTGCCCCTAGTCTTAACTAGAAAATTAAAAACTTTTCTGCAATATGCTTATTCATTTTCTATCGTTATACCCCCATACCAGTGACTGATTTGTCATTGTTTAAAAAATATTGGCCTGCTCAGAATCTATATTGTTGATTAGCTTGAACTTTTTATACAAATACATTTAAATAAATTTTCTCAACTTTTTATTTTATTAATTTGTTAATTTTAATATTATTATTTACAATTTATGTGGAACCTCAATAACTCGAATCAGTTGGCAGCGAAAAAAAATTCGAGTTATCGAAAATATTTTTTTATTTAAAAAAACTCAAGACCTCATTTTATAATTGTATTTTTTTATGTATTTACTAATATATGTATAATGTATGGAGGTTGGAGTTGCCCGATTGCGGCCCGAATACAGGTAGTCGTATTTTATCCCAAATATATATGCCGATTGCGGCCCGTCCAAACACTCATTGATTCACAAAATAGCTTATAATTAATAAAATTAAGCATTTTGTATTAGACATATTTGTATATGCAACTCAAATACAATATCTCGTTTATGATTATTAAACGAATAATGAAATTATAAATTAAATTTATATTTAAATATTATTAATATTTGTTTATCTTTTTCGCCTACATTTCATAAATGTCCATCATTTACACTTTATAACGAAGAACGAAACAACACTAACCTAAATAGCATAATATGTTCCACCACTTGTAATCTTACATTTTATCTGATTTATCTTTAATGGACTGGAAATTAATACTCCGAGTATTGGGGATCGTGAATACAATAGGGGTATATACTAGTATTTATGTCAAAATACGTATCAGACGCAATCGGGTTATTTATTTAGTTTTGATAACCACTGTATGAGTAATTTTCTACCTAATGTGTACTGGCCGCAATTGGGATAGGTGAAAAGGTAAAAAGGTTACTTTGGGCCGCAATCGGGTGACACGCATGTTGGTAAAATTATACTAAAATTTTAAAAAAAGTATAAAGTAATAAACATGTTTATGTATTAATTGTATGTAATAAAAAAAAAACAAAGTAATAAATAATGTAAAATAACAATTTTTTAAAGAAATCAGATATTTTTTTATTGTTTGACCTATATCTGTTAAGTGTTCAATAGTATATACTTTTATTTGAATTCGAGTTATATGCCAAAATTTAACTAAAATTACTTCGACTAATCAAGCAATTCGAGTAAGTGAAATTCGAATTATAGAAAATAGTCATCACACATATCATATATTGTAAGTGAAAAGCCAGGGCATTTCTTCGAGTCGTCGAAAATTCGACTTATTGGGGTTTTATAGGAGTTATAGGAGTTATCGAAGTTCCATTGCATATGTTTCGAATGACACACATACACATGCTAATAAATAATTCTACAGCAATGTTAATACTAATAAATTTTATTTTTTTATAGATTTACTTTTTGAAACGAAATATGATTATAACAGCTCGCCGCAGACAACAATCGTTACTGAGAATATTGGAAACGACGTCCTTCAGTGGCTGAAGTCAAATAAAATGGAAAATTATATTTGGTTTTTCAACTCTCTCAATTTATTTGAAATAGAAAATATAAATCCGACAAACATCCAAAAATTTATCATGAGATCGAAAAGTACTAAAGTTATTTCATTAGAAGATCAACTGAAAATCTGTTGCATGGTCAAAAAAATTAAAGAACGGCCAGTATCGTTGTTGGCTATTTTAATGGTAATTTAAAATGTCATTTAATAAATTGTTTATCATTTTCAGTTAAAAACAGTTAAAAATTAATAAACATTTTTGTTTCGATTTCAGAATCTCCGAGAGGATAGAATTGACAAAGAACCATTTCAGAGCACTGTATTTCCCTACATTTTTGACATTTTACAATTCCCTATATCCGTTAAAAATTTCGTAGTCGAAGATGTGTCCATGAGAGAATCCGTTACCTCCATACTGAGAATATTGATAGTCGATATAATGAAGTTTCTTAACGAAGATTTGGTGCCTGATATAAATAACGTCATGGGATATTTGCCAGATATCGGAATGGTAAATTTTAAAGTTATTTGCATGAATCAAATAGTTATGAAATTATTTGACACTGAAGGAAACATTGGAACATGAGAAGTAAGATAATGAGAATTAGACTTAAAAATAAACTGCTCAAAATAGCATTTTCCTAAAATGTTTAATCAAATGGTTACTGTTGTTTTTTTTATTTTTTCATATAAAGATTAAGTTAATTTAATGAGTTTTAATGTGTATGCAAAGCTAACAAAGCTAACACTTTCCTAAATTTTTTATTCAGATGTTACTGTTTTTTTTTTCAAAATATTATAATTTTCCAATAATTATTATGTACTAAGTAAAAATTGATTATTATCATCATTATATTTTAAATTGTTAGATGATATGGTGTAGGTCTTAAAAAGTAGGTTCAACGCTCAACAAAGCAAAATTTTGCTGTGATTTTTATTTTAATTTACTATTTTAATATATATATTTTTTTTTTAGTTGTTAAGTTAAGTTAATTATTATTCTTATTTTTCATTATTACTTAATCATAATTATTATTATTTCAGTAATATCATTTTTTTTCTTTATTATTTATTTAAAAAAATGTTTTTAACGTATTTCCTTCAATTTAACAATTTTATTTATGTTTAAATTATTGAAGAAGGTAATTTTTATTTTAAAATACAGATTGTATACCCAATATAAGTTCGAGTTTTTTAAAAATGATTTTATGATGAATTTAATATGGTTATACTCATGTAGTAACTACTACCTATCATATAAATATCATACAATATATGTATTATAAATCTTTACTTTTGAGAAGAAAATAAAAAAATTGTATATAATATTATGGATGGTTAATTGTTTCAGAAATTAAGCTTTTGATTAATTTTTGTACGTGATTCAAATGTTCTGAGTTAATTGACGTTTATTGCCAATATATCTTTAAGATATATATATATATACATATGATATGATTATTGTAATTATGATTACTGATTTTATATTCTATTAAATGTAATACACTTATCGAAAAACTTGAAAAAATATATATTTGATCTTTTGTAGCTAATAATAATACTACTTATGAACGATAAAATGGCCTAATGGCCAAGTATGGAACATCCCAAAATATTATTCACGTGGTTGCAAAAAAGGTAGGTAACCTATAACCAGTGCGTATAATAGGTCTACGTGAACAATTTTATTATAATCCAATAGTCCATACACAATATATACCTAATAATGAACAATATATTGGCAATAGTAGATTTAAGGGGTTCAACGGGATGACAGAGGGGGGGGGGGGATTTTCAACAAATATTTTTGATAATAAACCTATCCAAGTCCTTAGAACAGGGGTCGGGAACCTTTTCGTTAGAAAGAGCCATTTTTTCAAAAAATTACAAAACCATGATGTCCAGAGAGCCTCATTGGTTTGGACAACCTTTTTTTTGGTTGTAGTTGTTAGTATAGACAATATATTATAGAATATTAGAATAAATATAGCATTAATATTTCATTGAAAA
Source organism: Myzus persicae (assembly GCF_001856785.1). NCBI lineage: Eukaryota > Metazoa > Arthropoda > Insecta > Hemiptera > Aphididae > Myzus > Myzus persicae. The sequence continues at coordinate 272,929 of NW_019100736.1, forward strand.
ATTGGTTGGCATTAAAAACATAATTATACGTGAACTTCCCCAATACTAGGGCTCCCGAAGGACCACTCAGTAATGCCCAAGAACACTGTTTAAAAAAATTATAATATGGTGGCCTTTATCAACCAGCTTACGACCACAGGAACTTGCGCCTTGTAGATTATGGATAGGCAATTTAATATGCACGTACGACGACAACGACCAGGACAGGAAAGACCTATCACGCGAATGAGGATGGTACAAGTTATTTATGGGGTGGGGTCTTTGAGATCGATCCGGCATGGTGCAATGATCACAGAGCTCACTAACAGTAGGGACAATACTTATAACTAACTTAAAACTACTAGTCTTGAGATGCCGATGGACTGGACGGAATTGGATGGCGGATCCAGTAAGCAGACGACGAACTGGACGACCTGGGAGGCCTCTCACACAACGTAATGAAAAACAAGTAAAGACTTACGACTCCAATGTTTGGTCAGATTGGATTTTATTTGCTTCATTTTATATACAAGAAGAACGATACAGTATAGGTGCTCGCTATATTAAAGGGTTGCACATATGTGATAAAAAGATCGCTTTAATAGCAAACCAAAAACAAGTTAAAGAAAAAACAACAGAACAGGGTGGACGCAGCTGATAGATAGTACGACGCCAATAATAATAAAAATAATAATGGGGTGTTGGCCGCATAAATGATTGTAGACAAAAACAATAACAGATAATTACAATAAGACAAAAATAGTATAAAATAATCGGCGACAAAGAACAATGATAATTATAATAATAACAATATTAGTATAATAAATCACACGACAATTAATGAGAGGTAACCGGGATAGAAATGAGATGATAAGGATGGTCCGCAGCCGTGCATAGAATTGCATAACGCGCTGTATTAAATATACGTTTACCTGATTATTCTCGGCGTGAACAGATACGTCTTATATTTAGAAAATATAGAAAAACTTCATTTCATTAATTCATTATTATTATTATTATTTTTTACAAATATAATTTTATTTAACTAAATACAATAACACACAAAACAACGTATCTACTTAATATTAGGGGGAATTTTCCAAAGAGCCGCAGGTTCCCGACCCCCGCCTTATAAGTTATAAAATAATGTTCAAGTTGCGCTTTTCAGTGGCCCGCTTACTGAGGCAAATTTAGTTCAAATTTTACTCATGAGCTCAAGCTAGCTCGTCATCGGAACTTACTTCTAAGACAGTGTGCAGCGGGTAGATATAGATTAGTGTTTCCTAACCTTTATACCACCACGGACCACTTAGACAATATTTTATAGGTCGTGGACCACCTCAATTTTACGAAAACTAGGAAGCCTTTTTGTTTTGCTCATTTACAAGAATTTATTTTTTTTTTTAAATAGTATTCTATAATAGAAATCGAAAAAATAATCTATGGTACAGCGGACCAACTATGACTGGCCCACGGATCACCGGTTGGGAATCACTGGTATAGATACTATGGTTGCACGACTGCCTACATTGGATCACAGCAATAAGAGGCTGCTAATGTTCTCATCAAATTCGGAGAAAATTCTCATCTTACCAGCGCCCTTTATAACTACTATGATACTGCAAGCCACTCGACTTTTTTTGTATGTATCTGTAAGACTGTATAGCTTGATAAGAATATTTGGCACCGTTAAAATATTGCTCGTTGTGCAACCATAGGTTTGTGGTGATTCCGAGTCCTATCACCAATTATTCCCCAATGTTTTCACTACGCGCACGGCGCGAGATTTATTTTGTATTCTAATTTTTCTTTCCATGTACTGTATACGCGATCTCTGCATTTATTTTTTATTTATGTTCCTTGCGTCCCGAACGAGCGCGCCCCTCTTCTCGCATTGTCGATGGTTCGCGCTACGACGACCTCGTCGCCGCCTTCAACACTACCTCCACACCTTTTTGCGTACCACGCTCCACCGACACGCACCGTTTCCTTCCTTGCTTCCGCCGAACGTTTCGTCTGCCGTTACTGCTACAGTGCTACCATTATTACTTTTTGTTTCAACACCAGACACCACGCTCGTTCACACACGCCCCAATATTATTATAATATTTTTGAATTTTTTGTATTTTTTGTATACTGCAATAAAGTTGCACCAACTCAAAATTGTGTTGAGTTTCTTTTTTTTTTATTGTCTTAACGGCATGACTACAACATCCTTCTGACAAGTAGTCAAAACAAAAATCTGCGTAAGTGTAGCAACAATGGGATAAACCCCCATGTCTACTACACTTACCAAAGTATCCACGATTAAATGCAGTACTATCTATCTATCTTTAATCGTGATAGTATCAATATCCATGTCGTATACGTCATATCTAATCTTCTATCAGTTATAAAATATTGTATTTATTTATGTTTGATCGTGTCATGTAAAATACTAAAATTCTATTGCTGTTAAGCGTTTCTAGATCAAATAATAAAATTGCAACCATATAAATTATAAACAACTATAGAGTATAATAATATTACGTAAAACAAATAAATGGCATAAGACCGTTTGGCCAACCATTTAAAAACAACGCGTCTAGTACTCCATTGCTTCGGAACGGTGCCAACGAACCACTACAACGACACGATTTTCCGCTGGGCTATCGACTTTAAATGCACAACAAACGAAGTTGGCAGTCAGCGTCATATCAAGTATCCTCTTTACTTGGTTTAGAATATTTTCTACTGTTCTACATGAATTAAATAGGATCTGAACACTGATGAGCGATAGGAACCTACCTACGGGCTACTACTGATCCTTTACATTAATGATTCTATAATATAGTTTTTTAGTCATATGAGACATTGATGGACAATAATGACTTATAAGACTGTCAAAATCATGTCAGCAAAATTGTTTAAGTCTTTCTGAAGTTTTATACCTGTGATTGATGCAGAATGATCGTTCATGGATGAGGACAGTTTATGTGAGTGTTTAACGAGGTATTTAATGCTTCAAATTTGTAATTTGTTAGATTTTGTTTCAAGTTGTATGATGAAACTGCAAAAAGATGCTGGTCGATGATGTTTATACATTTACAAATGTGTAGGTTACCTATATAGATATATATTCATCGGCTATTACATTGGTCTTGTGTAAGTGATGTCTGCATTTTTTGTTCCTTATGTCTTGAAGTTGTGTTGTTTGTGGTATCCAGAATCCCGATGAAAACATCTATTCTATAAGAAATACTGTATATTTTAAGAACTCCAGTTGCCCAGAACATCAGATTTTAGTTCTACCAATTACATATTAATTTATAGGTTTATAAATTATACAGGTACAAAAACAATAATAATAAAAGAGTAATATTAATTGAACATTTTATTTATAATTTCTAAAACATATGTGTTATGTATACATTAGAAATTGTTTTATCCTAAGTCATTAGGTTGTTAAAAAATATAGAGTTCAATAAAAAAACATCAGTCGTAGATATAATATATGACATTTATATACAAATAACACAACTATAAAATGGATAAATCAATTATTTAATAAGTCAAACAAAATAGGTAAAGGACAAAAAATTATTTTTATCTAACCTCACATTGATTCATTCTAAAAACTAGTGTTACAATTTAAAATCGTTTAAAAATAATATAAAAATATATAAATATAAATTACGACTTTGAAATTACAAACTTGTTTTGATACATGATATTATGTTTAGAACCACTTGTATATTTATTACCTGGCTATTAGAAGGTTATGAGTATACAATTTAGGGTACGTCGGGAGGCAACTAGTTTATAGTCGGAAGGCAATTCGTATAAAAATGATTGACATTTTTAACTTCGAGAGGCAACTAGTGTGCGCCCGAGTATACACGACAAGAACCTTAAGCAACCGAATCAGTAGTGTGATGAGTCAATACTCAAGTCATTATCGATAATCCTTGTATACTTACCAATTGAAAGTTTTGATAGTCTCGACAATCAATTGGTATTTTGTTAATAATCGACAATCATCTTTGAAACTCGTCGAAACAACAAGATTACGTCATAATTCAGCAGTTTATTAATAATAATAATTTAAAACATATGTATCTGATTATGATAGTAGGTACCTAGATTGTTTCAATATTACCAAAAACCGTTTCTGTATAACTATTAAACGATAGTCAAGTCAATTAATAAAAATTTCGTCTAACAATTAAAAGAAAAGACGATACAAAAGATTTCGGTAGGGGCTAGGTGGGGCGACCAAGAAATAAGAAAGTATTATAATTTGTTACTTAAGATGTGACCAAAACATTATATTATGTAAATTTGATTTGTAATGCCTACTCTATATCTATCCGGATTTAATGACATTAGCAGGTTAGTTTTAACAGTTGTATCTTGACACAAACTAAATATGAATTTGATAGTTGTTACATGTCGAAGAAAAATTAATTCATCAGTATTGTTAATCGGATCTTAACATCATGTGTTGTCTGATTATCGTAATCTATAGTTTGTAGATATGCTATTACTGTAGAGCGCGGATTATTATGCACTAAAAAGTATCAAAATATGCCATATAATATGCAGTAAAAATCATGAAAATATGCAAAAAATATGCAGTAAAAATCATGAAATTCGTTTTTTTTATTTATTTAAAATTTTACAAATTAAACTTCTTATAACAATTAATTACTTAAATACTAAAATATTAAATACTTATATAAATTTCTCTTTAAATTTTTTTAATTTTATTTACTGTTAAAATGAATGATCATATGCATTTCAAGTTTTTCTTCAGTGAAGCTATGACGTTTATCAGTTAACATATTTTTAAATACTGAAAACGAACGTTCGACGTCAACCGAAGTTGTTGGGGCATATTTGAAGCAACTTATTATTTTCGGGTCTTGATAAACATCTTCGAGCTGAACGTTTTCGCCTGATAGTACTGCATTTATTTTTCGTAGAATTTCTAGACCTTTATTTTTATTGGAAAGCTCATTTAATTTTGTAGTAAGTGTTGCACCTTTTGGCCCAGGAATAGAATTAATTTTTTCTTTGATTTCGTCAATTATTGAAAAGCTTTCATGTAAAGTCATATTTTGAGTTTCCAGTTTTTTATTAAGTTTACGTCGTGCCCATAAAATGTATTTTTAATTTTTCTACTTGATTATACTATATTATTTTATACATTTTTTTAAATTTTTGCTTCAATATGCAATAAATATGCAATACATTTTGAATTTTGCCTAAATATGCAAAATTATGCAATAACATTGAAATATGCAAAAATATGCAAAAAAAAATTTCACCATTTGCTTCAAATTATGATGATTCGTAGAGAATACTGACAAAAATCCAAAAATATTAAAAGGAAACAAATATGCAATTGCATAGAAATCCGCGCTCTGGCTATTAGCAATAAAATATACTACAATGAGGCGCAGAAAATATATTTAGTAGACAAATAATTTCCATTCGGTTTTTGAGTTTTTCCCATTGTTTTTATACCTATAAAGTCAAATGGAAATAGAAATTGTAATTTGTATAGTACTTTTATTATAAAATGAATAAAAACTATTAATATATATACACAACTTATTTTGTAATTTGGCGCCCCCGCCCGACCAAAACTTCCGGGGCAAGTTCCGCGGTTCGCCCCCCCCCCTAGAACCGGCCCTGCTTAATGTTGGCATTATTTTTGCTAAACATATAGGTAGGGAAAGTATCTAAACACGCTCGTAATCTTGTATTTCTTTGTCTTTTTTATCTTTTATGTAAATCAATTTTTTAAGTATTGTAATTTATTATTAATATGATGTCACACGCCAGTGGCGTACATAGGAATTATTTTTATTACCAGAAAATTTACCACCACCATAGCTACAACTAGAGGAATTTTAATTTATTAATATTTATTTATCATTACATTAGATACATTATAATAAATTAAGCATTTTTCAACACTAGACTTAAAAAGTTTTTTAGAAATCGACATAGAGAAGTTTTACTAATTTAATATTATATAAAATTAATTCAATTTTTTTAAATAAAAATGTAAATAATTTCTCTAACATTGAGACGTATACGGTTAGGTGAATCGTCATAGCTAAATTTAGCTCAAATTTAAATACTTTTTTTAATTCTCTCGCGACATTTTATCTTATCTCACTGATGACTTGTTGAACAACTTCCATACTTTCAACATTTATACATAAATCAATATTAAACTTCATTCCTAAAATTTATTGTTTAGTATTAAAATTAATAAAAAGAATAATTAAAAACTATAAAACTATAAAAAATATATTGTATAATGATACATTATTATTGTAAACCTATGTAGGTCTTACCTATTTTAAATTTAAATTTAAAAAATAAAAATACTTATCAAGTTATAAATAACACTCTTGCTCACACTCGCAGCAAATGGGTATGTTTTAGTTAATAATTGTATAATTATAAAATAGCCAAAAAGTAATTAATTGGTACAAACTTATTTTACTTGATTGATGGGGAACAGGCAAAAAAAATTTTAACTTTTCTTTGAAACTCATGCTGAAAATTGAAATAATTTGGGTTCTTGATGTAACGTGCTAAATGCTAAGCAGCTACTGCGAAACAACAATACTTAGTTTTTAATTTTAATGAAAAATAACAAGAACGATACAAGACGTGTACGAAAATCGACGAAACAATTTATAGGAACCTGTGATAAATTGATAACATTTTATAACAATGTAATTACAATAGAAAATAGAAATCCATTTCAAAAAATTGAACGCAATATCGGCGTACATGTAAACGTAAATACACAGCTTAATAATTAAGCTTAATTAAATTATTTGCTGTGTCCTTTCATAGTTTTATCGTATTTTTATTGGTCATTGCAATCATGGACCATGGTATCAGTAACTACCGTGAATTTTATATCTCAAAAACAACATACTAGGTGCGCTCGGTCCTGGTACGCTCATAGTTGACGGCTATATCTATCATATAATTTGTATATAAAGCAATATTTATGAAATATTTTAATTGAATCTGAAATTTCAAAATCCCCCCCCCCCCTATATACGCCACAGTCACACAGTCACACTCACATGTGTTGTATTACAACTCTATAAATATTATGTCTTGTTAAAATATAAGTTAGTCACCTATAATTATAACTAATATTCAACGGAAAACGATTATGAAATTTCAATTAACATTTGGTAGTTTCCAAAATCAAAAACACTGCGCATTATTACTTATTGTTACTTACTATTTGAGACAAAATTACGTGTAAGAATCGATAAATATAACACACCCATACCTAAATATTACATAATTATTATAGTGATCATATTGTACCTAATAATTTTTTTATTTTGTCTTATTAAATGTAGCTACTATTATTACTATGACTACCAACAATAACTGTCTATATTATCGTTATAATAAATTATTTAAATATGCAATGCTATTTTGTTAAATACTCTATAATTAATCTATATTCTATGTAAGGTAGTAATGCGTTTATCACTTATTGTTTTACTTCAATATATTATATGATTAGGGACACTGTTACAGTACAATTATTTTCATAATTAAAACCATAGTATAAGTTCATTCCTTAAACTATGATTGATGGATGCCAGTTAAAAAGTAGGTAAATTATAATTCATATATTCATATTAAATTAATACATGTGGACCATATGCAGGTGTACAGATCTAATCATAACACGAATTGATTTTATTTGATAAGTTTACGAAAATTGGGTATCATAGTTGATATTCTTATCGATTAACTAAGTGGTAATTTAATTTATTATAGGTAATATGACGATACCTGGTACGATAATTCTAAATATATGACTACAATATTCTTCTGAGTTTAATGTGCCAGCCATCAAGTCGTGTTTTCTTAGAGGTTATAGCGTATATAGATTTTCATTTCAAATTCAAACTTAAGGGGCCCTGCTTCTACCGTTAAGTTTAGCTCAAAAGACCCTTAGTTTTGACAAAATTAAAGTGAGCTTGCATGGTCCGATTTTAATTCTGAAAAAAATGAGCTTACGTATACGGAACATATTGTAAAAATTAAATCTTATATTACAGCAAACTGTAATTGAAAACTTGAAAATATGAACTTTTTCAAAGCATTCTTAAAATTAAAAAAGGAAAGTGTTTCGTACGATCTACAGACATTTTTCTGCTGAATTTAAATTTTTTTCAGAATCAAAATCATACAGCACTAACGAACTTTAATTTTGTGAAGACAATAAGTAAGTTGTCGTAAAATTCGAATAGTGAATTTTATATTGTTATCGAGTTATTGACCGAGTGATGTGAATAAATACTTTTAAAATAATGTATTTGGAATATCACCCGTATACAATTTTATACAGTAAATGAAATACTTAAATACTTTTTGAAAATATTTTAAATAATCATCAAATACAAAAAAAAAAATTCATTTGATTCTGAAATAATTTATTACAATCAAACATTTTTGTTTATTGCATTTTAATAACATGTGATTGTGTTTAAAATGTTTAAATAAATACACAACTAATAATGAATACATCGAAAAAACTTTTATAAAAATATAAACTACAAATTGTGTTACAGTACATTAAATTAAACCGTTCATAAGATTTTTATATTTTTCGTAGTATAAATACTTATTTTCGGTACGTATTATCTCATATTAACATACAAAATACCTAGGTTAATTCAAACATGTAAGTAAAAAAAACTAATTTAGGGTTAAAAATTAAAATCTAAAAAGTAGGTAAGCAAAATCACAAGGGCACTGTGTAAATTATCATAATATTATACTTATCATTAGGTGCATGTTCTGTAATATACTTAACTTGTAAAATTAATTGTAAAATCGGCCAAAATTAAAATACTAAAAATATAACTATGTGTATTTGTGTTTTTAAAACATGATATAATTTTTCTAGGCCATCATCAAGAACTAATTCAGTTTTAAGTTATACGTTACTTCTCTATTTTTTTTAACTTGTAAAAGAACAAGTTAACTAGAAAATAAAAGTAACTTAACTTAGTTAAAATCAGTTATTTCTTCTTCAAATAAAATTTAAAAATAAATCATATTTAAGGCTAACAAATAACAGTCATTTAATAGAGTTCTTACAGTTTTAAATAAATGTATGTAGGTACTTAAATTAATTGCTGTTCGTACGTATGTACTTTAATAGTTTAACCGATGACGAAATCCATGAAAATAATTATTTTTATGTAGTTGTTTACCTAATAGTCTACAACTACCAATACTAAATTATAATTATCATATTTATTATTAGAGTATAATTAATGAACTGCACAGCTACAGTGCTACACATATTATGATATCAAATAGTACTTGTAATTCTATGAATGAATAGAAAAAATATAATAATAAGTACTTAATAACTATGAATTATAAAAATTGACGAGTATGGAATACAGTGTAAATTGTACTATTTTACTTTTCTTAACAACCTGGTTACCCCTATCACGTTTCTGTTTAAAATATGCATAACATATTCTGCGGATAATATGCAATATTATACCATTATTGTATCAATGAAGAAAAAACTATACTTATAGTACTATCTAGAAGAAATTCAGACCAGTCAAATTTGAAAGTGAGAAGTATGAGTTTTGAAAAAGTGGATGATTTCAAGGTGAAACGTTAAAAAAATTGCATTGTGTTTAAATTAATAAACAATCAATAATGAATACCTCGAAAAAAATTTAAAAAAAATATAAACTACAAATTGCGTTACATTACAATAAATTAAACGATTCATGACTTCATGAAAGTTATAATTTTCGTAGCATTTTTCGGTACATGGTACGAGTTTTCTAAAGCTTTTTGTAGACTTATAGGTTGCAACTAACTAATGTTATGGTGAACTGCTCGCAGGGACATAACATATTTTATCATTGGTGATGTTTCTTATAAATTAACTATTGTCCATTCATGATTGTAAAGATAATGGCACTCGACGGACAAATATTTATTAAGCATATATTGTGTCATATATACTTAATAAATATTTTTTACACCGGCACAAATTGCCCATCGAGATATCTAAGTTGCATTTACTGTAGCTCATCATCGTGTTCGTGATACACCACAAGTGGATTGACAACGTAATATTGTCCTTGCATGTTGTTGGCGATCTGATGAAGTCGGGTTACCTACCTAAGTTACTAAGTTGTACATGAATCGATCATCATTAGGTTTACTTTCGCAAACACGGTTTTTGACTTTACATTTTTTTATATGCAAAAAACACTGGATGTGAGACAGCACAAAGCGGTGGCATTAAGAATTATTTAAAGCCATTACTTTGTGTCTGAAATTGGAGGGTGGGTGGTTGGATGGCCAGTTCCGGATGCGTAGATAATCGTAAGACCTAAACACGAATATCATGACAATAATTAATAGTTATTAATTGCCTCTATTGATTATTTTTTTTCAATGCAGGGGTGGTGGTATAAATATTTAAAATATACAAATTGTGCACGTCCGAGAACTGGACTGCACAGCCGAAAGACCACTTGATGATATTCAAGAACAATTATTCTCATATTTTCGCCTGAAAACCCGAAATCTGAAAAACGGCAAGCAAGTTGCATACCCCTTACTAATGCCGTAGGTCGGCAACCTAATGTGCACAAAGACGACTGCAACAATGACGGGAGGTGAAACACAAAGGATTCAATACATTACTAGTAAGTGTATGGAGTAGGGGACTCTGTAGTCGAATCGGTATCATGCAACGACCAGAGTGGAAAAAAAATAGGCACAAAATAGGACGAGTACTTATATTAACTTGAAAAGTAAAAAATACTAACATCTGGTGATGGTGGTCAGCAGGCAGAACTTAAAGACCTGTGCGGCTTCTCACACACCACGATGGATGCTGGCGGACTTACTTGGACGGTATTTGAGGCGATGACACGAGTGATGAACATTAAGGCAACCAGTATTCGACCAGCAACGTTAATTGTATCGGAGGTCATTTCGGTGCATTCAAAACGAAATAAAACTCACTTGACTTCTGGATCTACAGTTTGTACTTATTTATTTGCTGTTACTGATATGTACTTAGCATATCAAATAGCGCATGACAAATAATTTAATGTACAACGATAAAAGGGTGTTGGTAACGTACTGGTGACGAGGCACATATGAAAAAATAAAAAAGTATGTAAACAATAAGTGTACCTAAATTATGCGTAAGAATAATAATAATGATAATAATGGCATTGGCCGCACAAACAGACTAGGTACAAGAAATAAACAAAACGCAAAGATAATTAACAACCAAAAACAAAAACAATATATATGAAAATAGAATAATAACGATGATAAAAACACTCAAGGAACAACGGTAGGAGATTGTTGAGTGAAGAGTGGAACGGTAAGGCATTAAGCCACCTAATTAGCACATAGCTTTAGTCGACGGAAACACAAATGCTTCGAAGCCTCCACAATTTGATCCTGGCATTAAGTAAAAGTATTGAAATTACATGTTGTATATGCAATTTTCCAATGAAAGAAGTTTCAGTTATTTGAAATGATTTTATGATCAATTTAATTTTTTTTACTCACATAGTAATTACTAGGTACCTACCATATGAATATAAATTATATGTGTTATGAACTTATAAATCTTCACTTTTGAGAAGAAAATCAACAATTGTATATAATATTATGAATGGTTTATAATTTTCTATACACCATACAATTTTCAAAATATTTTTACTCATGTTGAATTATTTATAGGCAAATGAAATTTCCGATTACTATAATTTTTTTTTTATAAATCATTGTTGATAAAAAATATTTCGTTATTACAAAAAACTTAATAATTTAATACAAGTTTTCTTATAAGTTTTTGTTAGTGTGAAAATAAAAAAAAGTCAAGCGTAAGTCCACAATAATGTTTAGATTAAGAAATTTGATAAAATTAGTAAAAATCACCAAAATTTGATTATTATTTTGAGTTAGAAATTCATAAAAATTTATTTTTAAATCTAAGATTTCAAATTCAAAGTTCCTTATAAGTTTTTCTACTTTTTCAAAAAAAAAATGTTTACGGGGAAGTCAAATAAAATTTGTATGAGCGTTTATGGTTGAAATTTTTACAACGTAGGATATCTACTCGATTTTTCATATAGCAACTTTCTTATTTTGTTGTAATTCAAAAACAAATTACTGCATATACTTTAAATGTATATTTTGTATTTATTTTAAGTATAATATATACTTGTCAAAATATTTACACCTTCTGTTTATTTTATCTACACATATACTTGTCAAAATATTTTGACTAATTTTGAGCTGTGTACAGGCGTTTTCAATTTTCAATTTTCTTATTTTTTTTTCTCTGAATGTCAATAAAATTGTATTTGCTGGGTCAAAATGCTTGAAAATATCATCCAAGGCTCCTGATATATTGTTACGATATTAGTTGAAAAATATTAAAAATACGTACCTATATGCGATTTTATTTTATAAGCATTTAAAGTTCAAATTTGGGCAAAATTGATTGAATTGAAAATGTACAAATTATTTTGTAGTTGAACATTTATGAAATGTTAAGGATAGCTAAGGATCAAAAATGTAAAACAAAGTTGTACACAAGAAGTGAATTCTGTAACCAAAAAATCTAAAAGTTATATAAACACAGTTTTTTTATAGTTATTTTATGTTCAAATTTGGACGAAGTTTAAGTTTTATTATTTGCGGGTACTTACTACCTACTTGAAACTTTTGATTACATATTACATTTTATACACACAATGCGTTTTCAAATGTAATTTTTTTGGTAAAAATGAATTTAACCTACCAGAGTACTAATGCTTAGTAGTCAAATGAATTACTTTAATCTCAATAACGTCATCAAATATACCTAATTACCAAGTATTATTATTATTATTATTAGTATTATTATCTTCGCTCAGAATCATTCTTCGTACACAATAATTATTGATTATGTATCATTAAATTCAAATGTAACACTATATCCATTACAATGACCCATTTGTAACCTATTGTATAGTAGAAAAACACCCACTAACTTGCTTTTTATTTAAACATGTATAATAGTATTCAGTATTTTGTAGGTTTAGTTGAAAATAATTAGTGCACATGGGGCTAATTATTTCATGAGACCAGGTCTTGGAGAGGTATAATTATAATAACTTGATTATTTGTCAGTAGGATATTTTTTTGGTTTTTTCAAAAAAATGTGTTTGAGAGAATCACTTTTCTTTAGTAGTGTACTAGTGTCACAAGTCACCTTCCACCTATTCAGACGGTTTATTTGGAATCCTACACAAAATTTACTTGCGGTTTTTCATATTATTTTATTTTTCAAATCATTTTTTTTTCTACAGTAATACAACTTAAATCCTTTGAGAGTGAAATAAATTGAATGTAGGAACTTTATGTAAATTAAGAGTTTGATTAAAAAGTAAAACATACCTAGTACAAAGAGTGAGGACTGAGGAGTGTCATTTTAGCTAACCTAAAAAGCTATAAGTTGTAAAAGTACAAATAGACCAATCTAGTGTTTCTGCTGGGTAGCTACTCCCTTCAAGCATTCATTGCCAATATATCTTAAATCACATATTAAATCACATAATTATGATTACTGATTGTGTATATTCTAATACCTAAATGTTAGACAAATAATATATACCTACCTAATAAATTGTTCAATTCTGTTTTTTTACATTTAACTGAAATGGATATGCTTATTTTTACTTATTGAAAAATTTGGAAAAAATTATGTTTAATCTTGTGTTGCCATATTAGGTAGGAATGATATCCTAATAGCCTAATACCAAATTGTTTTATATCATGTACTAACTTTTTTTTTACATTTAATACCAACTATTTTTTGTTTGCTTCATCTTATACCTCAATGTATGTAATATGTAGGTTACATAAGAGTTAGGTTAGTAGGTAGTTAATATTTAAAGGATAGTTTTGAATTTAATTGATAAAACAAACATACAAAGATTTTCAAACTATGCAACAATTTGTATCTACAATAGGGTCATAGATTTGTTAAATTAATTAATATAATAACAATTCAATGATTAAAAAAAAAAACTGGGTATGATTAACCACAAAGATAGAACATTTGAATTCATTATTGATAATGATTAATGGCAGTAAATATGTATCGAAAATTGCCCAGAAAGAAGTTATGACATTGTGATCACTCATCAAATTTTTCATACGGATTACTAATATAAAAATTTTAATGTGCAATTTAACAATTCACTTCTGTATTTAAGATATACACAAGATTTAACGCCGTTGCCCTTTGGTGATTAGCTTTTGATTGGCAGCAGTCAGGCAACACCTGAATTCTTGCCGTTTAGCAATATCTTGTTCAGACTTGTGTTAGCCTCTAAGATTACATCTGATATTATGTAGAACAATTTAAAGTATGTCTTTGAAAAATGATATATTTCTAAAACAAAAATTGTGAAATTTATAATAATATAAATTTATCAAATCTATTTATTTGAACTATTTTAATATTAAATTATTATTCACAATAATTAAACAAAAAAATGTTATAAAATAATTTGATTTTAAAAACAAAAATTTATAGGTACTGAGTGAAATTGTCAATCTTCAACTGAATTGAATACCATAATGTTCATTCAAAAAACATTATGACATTTGATGTTGTTATCAATTTATCACCATCAAAAAAATTTGTTTCTATCCTCAAATCACCACTAGAAAAAAAATCATATATTCTTAAAAGATAGTTTGGTGTACAACATAATATTACAATTAAGTATATAAAAATATTGTGGAAGATTTAAAATGTTTTTCAATAAAATAGTAACTAATGACTGATTACCATTGATGATAATATCAATTTTAAAAATAATAGTAAAATTTAAGAATTTTTTTAACTGGGAGTAAGATAATACATTTTTGGAAAATCTCAAAAGAAATTAGGTAAGTTTAGTCGTGTGAGTCATATCCAATGACCACTTCTTCATACCTTTTTAAACTTTATCATAAAAAATATAAATGTTATTGAAGTAAGAAGACATTTAATTTTAATTTAATTAAAAAAGGTTTAGGTATTGTCTATTCAACGAGAGACATGCCTCAGACCAACGAAAATCAGCTCTTCTACTCTAGGCCGTATCTGTGAAGGGGGGGGGGTCTAAGGACTCATTTGAAATGTCTAGCCTCACCAGTTTTGCAGGCCACAGGACTCACAGAATCGGGGTGTTCTCTAACTGAACAGAGTATAGGTACCTTATAACATTTGCAAATGACGATGTAATTTCTTGTCTTCGTTCAAAAGTCGTTTCCCAGTTTACAACCAATCCGGCAAAAACAGTACCAAATTCATATTCAAACTCTTCAATGCAATCACCCTGTATGTATTTTTTTTAATTTAAAATTATTTTAGAAAAGAACTTTAGAGCTAATACATTTAGCTTATGTTGTAAAAATGAGTTGTATGTTAGTTGGTACCTGTAAAAATTCCTTGTGTTTCGCCTTAAAATGATTTATTCGATGCATAAAAGAGAAATTCGTGGTTCTGGTCACAGCTCTGCAATCCAGTATTTGTCTAGGTATGATGGCCTCATGTTCTATATCGGGCAGGGCACTAACACAATAATAATATATAGATATGTATTATTCATATATAAATAGTATGAACATTGTACATATATAGGTACATAAAATTTTAAAATCTAACCACCAATTTCAGTGGCGTACCCAGGATTTTCAATTAGAGGTTTAGGGGGCTAAAGAAAGTAAATTAAAATTTGATATCTGTTATCTTTTACTAGGTCGTTGTTACTATATCCCATTCCCATACTCGTATTCAACTTTACAAAAAATGTATGATGTGCAAAATGTTTCTACAAAACTATGTTCAAAAATAAAATGGATTATACTTTGCATTTTATTAAATACAATTTATACCAAATCAGAGCCAACTGAATACCCCAAGCTACACCACTGAGCAACTTGATTTTCTACGGGAAATATTCTAAAACGATCTTACTAATTTTCATTTGTATGCCACACTACTACTCCTGTATCGTTGTCGATTAGATCGATCCAGTTACTATAACAAACAGTATAGTAATAATAATAATAACGATAATGATAATGATAACTAAACATTAAAACCGACAGTATACTAGTATGGAGAACACTCTACGACTTACATACGGAATCCACTTGAATCGTGCTCAGATTTTTGTTGCATCACAGGTACCTGTCAATGATAAGCAGCAATAGTATGTAAATTAATTACAAAAAAAAAATTGAATATATTGTCAATATGGCTGTGGTTTTATGAAATACAATCACGGACTGTGTACCACGATTTAAGAAATACTGGTTGTCACAAGACGGCCATGAACTAGGGATGTGTAAAATATCAAATCACGTCAACTTTACTTTGTCACCGTGGCAAGTGTGTCACTACTTGTCACTGCGACACAATTTGTGCTTCATGGTGACAATGGTGACACACTTCGTAAGAAAAATATGTATTGGGTGGCCGCACTGGTCACTCTGTCACTATCAAGTCACTATCAAATATCACTAAGTAGTTGTAAAGTATAATATTCCATAACCTATTTGGTGACACGGGTAACTTAATCCTTTAGGTAAATATGGTATAATGTAAAATGAGTGGTGGTGACCAGTCACCATAAAAAAATCGGTGTGAAATTTAAATCGCTGTCGCCAGAGTCACCGAGACAATATTTTGTCCCTTCTTACCACATCTACCATGAACTGACTAGTAATATAACCAGTAGCGCTCCAATCTACAGTATCACATTGAACCGACTATAGGTATTTAGATATAAAATTAGTTCTAAATATCGACACTTCGTGCTGCATACACTCAATTTGTATGTGGCAGGGATGTCGACCAGAAGTGATGCAATGATAACTTGTGGTTAACGTTAAAATCACTACGAAGTAAAGATATTGGAGTTTATATAACAAGAACCGTAAGCACCCGAATCAGTAGTAATGAGTCACAATCGATAGTCTGTGTATACTTACCTGCAATCGAACGTTTCGATAGTCTCGACAATCAATAAATTGGTATTTTTATAATAATCGACAATCATCCTCGAAACTTGTCGAATGCTGAAACAACAAAATGTCTTCATAATTCAGCAGTATATTAAAAAATATATGTATTATTAAAATAGTAGGTACCTACATAGTTTCAATATAATTATTGAACGATAGTCAAAGTCAATGTAATTAATGAAAAATGTCGTCGAACAACATTGCAAAGAAGAGACGATGTAATACCTATCCTACATCCTTATCAGGACATATTGTTGTCATTTTGTTGTGTTATACACACTTTAGTAGTAGCAATATCTGAACAATCTTGTAACCGTATAGTTCTTTGACTTTTTCATCTTTAAGTAAATAAATTTAATAAATATTATAACATATTACCAAGATTATATCACACACACTCAAATGTGTTGTCTTACAGCAATATAAATGTATTATGTCATAAAACATGTTAGCTACCTATGATTATAATTAATATTCAACTATTATGAAATTTCAATCAACATTTGGTAGTTTAATAAATCAAAAATAGTGCACTAAAGCGTTATTACTTATTGGTATTATTTGCAACAAAAGTACCCATAAGGATTGAAATAAAACACCCATATTTAAATATTTCATAATTTTTATCGTGATCATATTGTACCTAATTATTTTGTTATTTTTTTTATTAAATATAGCTACTAGTAGCTAAACTAGACGGCTGACAATAACTGTCATTATTATTTAGTATTACAATAATTGCTACGTAGTATGTAATAACATTAAGTTAAATATTCCATAGTCTATGTTAATATTACTAGTAATACAGTTCTTATTTATTGTTTTACTATAACATAATATATGATGAGAAACACAGTGACAGGACGATTATTTAATAATTAATACTATACTATAAGTATCGTTCCTTAAACTATGATTAATGGGTAGTGTATGTACCCGACACAGAGGGCTGATCGAAAAAATAACACTCGGTGGAACCAAAACTAGTAATTATATGCACGGAGTGCTATTTAACGCCTACTAGTGTTTGGGTAGGCAATCTAACCAACGCGACTGACCAACGAAGAGTTGGCAAATTCTGTCACAACATCTGTTACATAGGAGCAGGAAGATGCAGTTTAAGTACAAGGGGGGGGGGATTTTCTCTACGACCCCATCGGTCTGGTGCAATGATCGTAGAGAGTGCACTTACAGGGGTGATAATTCTTAAAATTAACTTAGGTCTAAGGCAGTTGAATGATGAGCAGCTTGCCGGTGAAAGATAGAACTGGACGACTGTGGTGGCCTCTGGCCTCTCACACACCGCTACGGGTGCTGGCGAACTTTTACGGACCGGGCAAACGCTTTGAAGTGAAGGTTGACTAAATGGTTGCAAAGAGACCCAGAAAAACATACAAAACTAGTTCATATCATCAGTTGGGTTACAGAGCTGTTCCCAGACAAATTGGCAAATGGACCTATTTACCAGAAAACTGCCTTTGGTTGGGTAGTCACAAGAGCCATACAAATATATAATAGTACGTGCCTAATACCGAACATACGATACTGGTATCAGGCAATATTACTATAAACAAATCAAAAAACAAATTTCAAACTTTTGAAGTAGAAGTAGAATAGAATATAATATATTTTTATAATTTATTTTGTAATCCAAATTTTAAAAATACATTTTTCAATTATACTAATTATTGTAAATTTATTCACATTGAAATTTTGATGGCCGGGGAGGGCCGGGGCTGAGATCTGTACTTTAAACTTCTGGAGGGACTTAGTCCCCTCTAGCCCCCCCCCCTCGATTTCCACCTATGCTCGGCGGTGTACTTACACTCAAAGCAGCCGTTAAATTACATAACGCAATAGTGGTGATTACAAACTCGGCTGAATTTTATTTACGGAAATGGGTGTCAAACGATAATTAAACGTAATCCCAAATGAGGTCAAGGTGCTCAATTTAGACAGTAGCGCTGTTTAAACACTAGGCTTGAGTTGAGTTCCTGATAACGATACCTTTATATTCGATAACGTGAACAATAGCAACGTCATTGAGAACTCCCTGCATTATCTGCAATCGCAACAGTATATGATCCGCTGTCATTAATATAGTACCAGTTGAAGTCGAGGTGAAAATTGTTATGCAACAATTATAGACAAATAAAATCGGCTGGTGCTTAAAACTACCACCGCCGTTACACAATGCATGGAATGCGTATTACGAAAAGTTAACTGAAATAGAACAAATACGTATACCACGGTTCGTAGTGTGAGTCGACAAACCACACCATATACAAATACACAGTTTTGCGAGTTATACAAAATTATAAATTGCGGTAATTTATTAACAATCGACAGAAGAGTATCCACGGCAATCACATTACTCGCTTGATAGACGACAAATCACTAGTAGCCTCACTAAAGGTAATTTCTTTAGCCAAACTAAAATTATGTGCAACAGTTTTACTTGTATGCTTGGTAAATAAAATACTGCCTAATTTTCACGTTAATTGTATCCGACGCTATATCTGGCCCAACTCTACAATAGTTTGGCGTGGATAAGTTCACCAGAGTCCAAATGGAAAACCTTTGTAGAGCATAGAGTCGGTGAACTGCAACAATTGTCCACAATAACAGATTGGGCACATTTCAAGTCCAGGGACATTCCCGATGATGTACTTTCTAGAGGTTGTAATGCAAAACACTTACTTGAAAATAAACTGTGGCACCGTCTCCCACAGCAATTAAATGTGACATAAAAATATTAAAATATCTTAACCTACGCCATTGAGGCGATAAAAAATAATTGTAATCCGCTATGTACTTTCCATCCTTAATCCATTTTATATTTTTTGAAAACAAAATCTGAAAAACCTTTGTGCTAATAAGTATGACACTTACTTAGTTAAGACAAATAATTATAAATACTTCCATCTATTTAAAAGCATTATTAGAAATAATTATGGGTACACAAAGATAGGGACCTTAAGGGTTTAGCCCCCTAAATAACTTCAATGCCTCCGCTCCTCAATTCCTTAACATTGTCTAATTTTTTTTTAATCTTATTCAATATGACAATGTAAAAAATAAAAAATATAATGCTTCAGTCATCAGCATTCAGCCTCTCCCATCTTAAACACTATTTGTGCAAATGGAAACAATAAAAGCAATATATGACTAACTATAATATAATAATATAAGCCTTAAGTAGTTTGAAATATTATTATTATTATTTCAAAAACATTAGGAAATCACCTACAAACCTATTATAATTGCATTTTGCATCATTATACAATTTATACTAGTAATAAGTATCAAAAACGTGTTTTATTAAAAGATACTTTTATGTTAAAAATGTGCATTGAATTGTAATGAACAAGTTATAGTGAATAAAATCCTCAATTTACACTCAAACATAAATAGATAAAACATTTTTCTCTTTTTTATAACTTGAGATAATCTACAGAACTTATAAAATTAAATTAAGGTGCCCATGTGATGCATACCTGTTTAATCATAAATATGAAAACTGGGCTAGAAATGTAGTTCTAAAATAAAAATCTACTACCAAGATATGAATATACCCATATAAGTCTTTCCACATTAAATAGAAAAAAAATAAACAAAAGTATAGATAAATAATAAGTAGAAATAACAACAGAATAACATATTTCTATATAATAGCATAAAAGTTGCATTTTTTATAAATAGTTTTTATTTATTTTCTGATTCACAAAATGTATTTTAAAAATATAAATGTAAGCTCCGTGATGATTGCATACATTTTCAAATTGAAAAAATAAAACCATATTTTGTTAATTCATGTTGATGGGTACTAGTTCCAAAATTAAAATTACATTTTCCGTTATTAATTTTGCATTTATTTAATTAAACAGTAGATATAACTTGTACACATATTTTGTAAACAGAAGTAACTGATATTTAAATTGTATTTTTATCACATCATATATCATAATTTTTGTAAGACATTTAGTTTCTTTTTAACACAATGAAGAGATTGTATTATATCTTTTTGAATTTTTGAGTGCATTAATATTGTATGCATATTTAACAACAATTTTTGCATGAAGTCTGGGCTTTATCTATTAATTATTACTTATTAGTTATTAAATTATAATTTAAACAAAAGAACATAATAAGTTGTTTTTAAATAATGAGTGTTTTAAGCAAAAAGAGTGCTTTTCAGGTAGATGCGGACTGGGTCAGCGAAACACCAGGAGCTTTCCTGGTTAGGTCGCTGCTCAAAAATAATTTGTTATTAAATATTTATTATACAATCAGTATAAATAAAAATTATAAATTTTGTGAAAAATTGCTAATAATTATTTATATAATAATAATTAGATTTTTAGATTTTGGTTTGGCTGATTGTCCACCTCCTTTGGCATCAATGCATTATAAGAAATTATTATTCATAACTGGGGAGTGGATTAAAATACAAATTTTTTTTTAATTTTCTTAGACATTGACTTACAAGCAAAAAATTTAGTTTATTCATCATTGAATTGAAAATTGAAACTTTTGATTAGTATTTTTTTTAACTTTTTTAACTTTTTTTTAAGGTTTTTGAACATTTGTTCGGCGTTTTTGAGACATTTTTATGGTTTGAAGTCATTTTTTTAATGATGGTGTTCTATTTTCCTTGAGCAAACGTAGTTTAGTAAATTCAATATAATAGTATATACTCAACATCAAGACCGTTTGTCTGTTATGTTATATACTAAACCACTACTTGTGGTATTTAATTTATTACAATACGTGAAAAAAATTTTAATTTATTAATTGTTAGTAGGCAATTAATTGTATTATTTGAGTCTAATAGTAAATAGAAACAATATAGTAACCCTAGTACAGTGGCATAATTACGGGGTTGCACGGCGATGCACTTACAGCACCTGGTATTATAATATAGCAGGTGCAAAAATATACTTTTGCACCTGCAGACACTGAACTTTATACCTACCTATTGAAATAAAATATATTTCATTGATTTCTCGAATTTTTTACTAACTTATTTTAAAAAATTGCTATCACTAATTCATTTCTTACTAATATTATATTTTTTTATATGTATTATATACTATGTACAGATACACAACATACAGAGTTTAAAATATACAGATTTTGATATTTCAATATTTGTTTATGTTAATTGTTATCAAATATAAAAAGATACCTATAGTACACCCGATCAAAGTGATTAGTTTTAAATATGACTTAATTTTTCTTTACGGTTATTGGACCAATAAAAGTTTTGCGCCTCTTGAAATTTAATGGAATTAAATGAACCCTACAAATTATAACAAATTTAATAGTTACTCGTGGTTACCTGTTTGACGTTGCTGACTGCAAAATACTCAAACATTAAATTAATTTACGGGAAGGTTATGATAATAACGTCATAGATAAAGAAGTACTGAAGGTTATGATAAAGGTTACGGAATATTATGGAGGAAAATTTTACACCAGAATCAGTGTTTATTATATTATACTCTGTTCTCCAAGATACCAGAACCGTTTCGCGCATACGACTCACGGGAATACGAACCCTCCCTTCAATATCCCCTTTCTACGAATACAACTATTTTGTATACGTACTAACGTACTACGTAGTGAGTTCAAATAAACGTGTCAGCAGTTATCATAATATGCTACGTATTATATATTTATATCAATGATAATAATATAGTAATATTCTACTATAAAGTACATATAACATATTTTTTAAATTAATTATTTAAAAAATAACACGAAACGCTCTAGAACATATGAATTGAAGTCATAATACAAAAAAACAGGGCCCGAATTCTGAGCAGCTGGCGGTCGCCTCAAGAGTGAAAGTGGTGGAGATCGACGAGTTTTCGTCCTCCGCGCAGTTCAGGTCTCTTGGCCGATAGAGTCTACTTATATCCGCTTTTGCCCTTTTGGAATATTATGGCGACTTCCTTTAACCTAAATAATACTAATACATTTGAATTCCTTCCAACTCCATAAATAATATTTAAACAACATTTTGGTTTTGCTTAAAAAATGTATTATTTTTGGGCTTAGATTTTAGAATAAGCCATAAGACCCATGATTTTGTACCTACTCATATGTACAATCGTATTAAGTAATACACAATACATCGTTCATTAAGTTTGGCGACACTGGTTGTGGGCCATATCTCGGTGTTGTTGGCATCTTGATTGTATATAAACCTTCAAAGAAATTGTACATCACACATGATAAAATGGACACGCATTCCTGTTGTATTGTCATCGTCCATAGTAAATGTGAAGACAGAATAACGCCCGGAGCGCTATCGTACTGATGGTAAGCCGGTTGGCAAACCTACATCGTACCTGGATACTATTATCAACTCGTCAAAAAAGTACTGATTTAATCATTTTTAATAACCAATTCGGTGTATCTTGTGCAGTTTTCTTTACCTTATTAAAAACAGTTGTATTGAACAAAAGAAACTATTTACAATATTCATTTTTTTTACATCTACTTCTTTGATATACACGCAAATAAAAATATGGAGTTGAATCATTTGCAATTGGCTTTAAATACCGTCCAGACATTAAGATTGGAGCTAACACAGTTTTTCATTGATATTTGTGAAGGAGTAAAAGATGATGGTTCACAAACAGGCTCAAATCAAAACCGTTACTTGTATACTCTGAATGAAATGATTGGAAAAATTGGAATTCGTATGAGGTTTAGTTTGATTTATAGTACATTTTAATGTATAAATAATTGATAAAATTAAACTTTCCTAAATTTTATGACTGAGTGTAAATTTTAATTTTTAGGGATCTTCAGCAAGTTGTTGGGTCTTTATCTAATCCTCCAGGTGCTATGTCATTGCAAAACACATCATTCTTAACGCAAGAAAGTACACCCGATCGACAAGCATTGTATCCTGCACTTCTGTCTTCTCATAAATGGCTTGATAATGTATTATAAATCATAGTTAATTATATTTTGATTATAATTAAATATACATTATTTTGTTTTTAACTAATAAAGTTATATGATTTTAGGTACATGAATCTAGTTCAAACGCTGTACAAATTTTAAGACAAAATTCATCAAAAAAATTGTATTCAAATTCCAGTTTGAGTAAGAAGAAACAACAACAGTCAAGTTTGCATAATATATCACATAATATATCATCACAGTAAATATCTAGATACATTCTAATGATTTATAAAAATTAATGTTTAATTTAATGAGGTGTCTAATAATTATTTTTAGAGCTGTTGATGTTTTATTGATTAATATTAGTCGGATGTTTCCTGAAATGAGTATTAAAATATCAAGGCGCTCTGCATCGACTGTTGTTCTATTGGTAATATTGTTTTAATATTTATTTTCTACTTCACAATTTAAGTAAAACACAAAAATATAATATATTATTTATTTTCATTTTAACTGTTGATAATATTATGGGAAAAAGCTTTGTACTTCTACTAATTTTTGTTTTTTCTAAGTTTTTTAATTTAGTCTTAGTGATTGTTGCTCTCTTTTCTATGGAAGTAACTCCAAAAAAAAAAACATTGTAACTTTTATAAAAATATGTAAAACCAATTTTTTCTATTATTCATCATGTAATATGTTTAAGTGAAAAAATCCTTAGAAGGAAGATAAGATAAATAAAAATGATCCTCTGTTGTAATGCCAATTTTAACTTTAAAAAAAATTTTTATGTGGGTAAAAATATTATTTATTTTTTGACAAACAAACTTAATATTATTAAGTTTTTTTTTGACATTATATAACCATCAATAACAATAATGATTTACAATGATGAGGGCAACTTAAAACTAATACCAACGCTTAGATATTGATTACAATTGATATAATGATATGTAGGTAACCCTACTTGATTAGTAAATATGATGGTCAAAATCTGATTTTTATCCATCATATTTAGTGTAAAAATATACAACTAATTTTTTTTAATTTTTATTGAAACCATTACAGTTTTGGTATAACTTCCAATGTATTCAAGAGCGACAACTGTTTAAAGCACTTTCAAATTAGCTGTTTCAAACATATTACATTTTTATGTATAATTACTAAATAATTGGGTTTATTCCATATTAAGTATTAATTACTAAATTGATAATATATATAAAACAACTTAGATAGGTAATATGCAATATGGTGGATAAAATATATACAATATAATATATAATGTATGCAATATTGTCTTATCGAAAGTATTTTTCTCAAAAAGTAAAATATATCAAAAATTAATTAAAATATTGTTTTCATTTAGGTTACCTTAAGTAAACTTTTACATGCCATTATATCATTTAAAGGAGTTATGATGGAATCGGTTGTTGTAAAAGGATTTGATGAGCCTATTAATCTTAATGATTTACAACAGGAGTTTTGGCAAGAATCAAGATATTTTGTGTTTCGTAAGATAACTGAACATGCTAATATAGCTATGGCACATTTTTTATCACCAACATTGCCAGATCTTTCAGTTCGGTCATTCTTGGTAGTTTTAAATGAAAACTTTTTTGTTTTAATTAAAAATATGAAAATAATTGTTCATTTTTTTGTTTTATTTACAGACTTGGCTCAATAGTTATTTGGTATTATTCAAACAACCATGCAAGTTTTGTGGAAAAATAGAGAGTGAAGGATGCCCAGCAACTTGGAAAGATCTAAGGACATTAGATCCATTCCATTATAAATGTGCATTTTAATGTTAATGTTAAAAAGTTAAAATTAATTAATTAATTTTAATTTTTAATTTTTAAAGTTTATTATTATTATTTTATATTTACAATAATCATTCAAAACCTTTGTAAAATTTATTTCATGATTAAGAATTAGTATTAATTATACCTTAATTAAGTTATAATTTTAAAAGTGAAATAAATATAATTAATTATATTTAATATGAATAATTTTCTACACTATTTTATCAACAATTAAATGATGAAAATTTTTTTTTTGCAATTTAGCATTACATTAAATCTCCTACTACTCTTTTTAAATGATTCTTATCATTGATTTTCCTCATAATTCACCATTCTATGTTTCCATTTTATTATTTCTTTTAACTTCAGTTCTTAAATATTGATGTTGTTATGTGTCAATTTGCATTGAAATGACCTCTAATAGTTTTCATATTGTATGTTATGTAATTGTTACTAGTATAGTAGTATATAAGTATATACTAAATAGGAAATAGTAGTCAAATTACCTTGACTTGGTCAAGCTACTTCTATGCAGGTGGCTAGGAGACGATCACTTAACCTAACCAACCAGTATTTTATTTAATTTATTTAAATCAATTATTAAATAAATAAAAATAAAATGATAGTTTATGAAAGTGAAGATAAATTACCGAAAAAACCCAGATTGTAATAAATTATTGATATATAATAAATCATATAATACGAGTATATTATTTATTATATTTAAATACCTATGTGTATATATAATATATATTGTAACTATTGCTAACATATTACATTCAAATGTTTAAGATTTTTTTAATATACAAAAGTAAGTAAAAAAAAGTTTAAACAAGTATTTTTGAGAGGCCCTTTGAAAAATTTGCTTTCTTGAACCTTTAAATCCCATACTGACGATGCATGTGAACTGTGAAGGTACACTTTGAAAGAAACACTTCAGTTATTCTTATCATTTATCATACTTTAGAACCCAATTGACTACCAATAGTAAACAAAATTCTGTTTTTGTATTCAGAATTATTTAGAATTTATTTTAGCATCAATTTGTTATTTTTGAGCATATAATAATATGGTGGATAATGGTTATAAGTGGTTTTTAATAATAATAAATAAATTATTGTTACTTATTAGTAATTATACACTAATGATATTTTTTGGTTTTGTAAAATAATGAATTATAGGTAAAAATGTATGTAACAAAGTAATTTATTATTCTGTTGAATATATCAAGGTAATATTTTTGTTTTACTGATGCTAAAGAAATTCTTATGTATGCATTTACCATTCCGCACATAAATTAAAACCCATTAGTAAATACGGCCTTCTTATTGGTTTAGATTTGGCACAATAATAAATTCAAAAAAATGTCTTATTATTATATCATCTAATATTTAAATAAAATTAATTTGACCATTGATTGTAATGATTTTAACAACATTAAGGTAAAAAAAGAATATGAAATCAAATTTATTATTATAATATCTTATCATAGGTCTTTCAATTAACTTTCATAGTGTCATGTAAGTACCTACTTATTAAGCTTTACCTTTTTTAAATTTGAACAGAATGTAATAGTTTAATTTTTATTAAATCCATGCTCAATAAGCATTCATGATAGTGTAATGTGATGAAAAAAATAATTTAATAGATCTAACATTAAGCATGATAAAATATTTAAATTATTTATTATTATTATAAAAAAAGTGCACAAATTGTTATATCTTTAAGCAAATGTATCAGTAATAATTACTAATTACCATTCTGTTATTCAATTAATTACAAATTTTATAGTTACCTACTGTCATAGGTACCAACTCAAATAAAATAACAAATAACTACAACAATAATAATGATAAACTGGGCTAGTAAGTTCATGCCCTAAAACCGCCTAAATAAGCATGCATTTATGTGCACTAAAAAATGACACTATTTACTATAGTAGATCAACATAAATTGTACTTTAAATCTGTCATAATACTGTTATCAACCATAATGCATCTGATATTGTCATCTCGTCATACAAACACTCTTTAAAAGTTTATACATGAATTGAAATAACATAATGCTTCAGCAGTATTAATATTATGATGATGAATATTTGAGATATTATCATACTTAAGTACTTATTCTATAAACTTAACATATTAAATGTAAATAGTTATTACTAATAAGAATAACTACTAATATAATGTCAAAATGTCCACCAGTCACAAATAATTCTTATGTACATTATTAATTTATTAACAACATCAGATGTATTTTATTTTTGGAATTCAGAATAATATTTTGCATATTTAACATTATTAATGCTTATTTTGCATTTTTTAGCTCATACAACTTCTGAGCCTTACTTAATAGTATTTAATTTAAAATTTCAATTTTTCAGTAAATTAAAGATTGTTTGATGTGCCTACTACTAATAAGTAAAAACACTAATCAATAGTACCTAATTGTATGTTTTTCAGTTGATTATTTTACTATTTTTAAATTCAGTATTTCAATGTTTTAATTTTTTGTATGTAGTTATTAATATTTTATTTTGTGTTTTACTCACCTTCACAAAAGTCACTTTTGCTAGTAGCTACAGTGTCTATTTTCATAGATGCTTTACAAGTCTTTTTTGTTGAATGTTCTGTCTACTTTATAATAAAAACTATGGTGGCAAACATAATTTTTTCTGTAAAGCAGTATCATAGTATCATTTAAATTACATTTCTAGTATAATAATTTATTTAGATCACAACAGGGGTAGAGTGGGAACCAAATCCAGGCCGTTAGACCTAACTACTATTTCTTTTAACTTCTGTCTTCTAACGCATTATACAAATATAACATTAATACATGAAAGTCTGAAAAATAAAATTAGTAGGTATAGTTTTATAATTGAAAGTTTCAAAGTTTCAAAGTTTCTAGTTGTATGTACGATATAGGTATAATTATATAGATGGATCATTATTTGTACCTAATCATCTAACACTATCCTATCTAATATCTTTAATGAGATATCTAGGTACAATAATACGATTTTTGTCTCAACATGGACCACTCTCCCCTATTAGCTAAGCTCGGCCATGCTCTGTTGTAGCTCAGCCTGAAATACAATTAATGCGAAAGTAAATAAACCTAATCTTGATTTATTTGGAATATGAGTGTCTAAAAAGTCAATGATCACATGTGTAAGGAATTATCCTTAAGTGCTTTGTGGCTTTGTGTCGTTGCACATCCAGTGTTTTTTTTATACCTATGTAAAAAAGTGTAAGATAGTAAACCTTGATTGTGAAAGCAAGTCAGTCATCTCAAATGAAAATCGATTCACGTACAACTTAATCACTTAGGCAGGCAGTCCGACTGCATCAGATCGTCAACAACATGCAACCACAATATTATGATGTCGACCATTTACTTGTGGTATATCGCCGACACGATGATGAGCTACAGTAAATGCCAGTGGCGCACAGTCCATGTTTTAAAAACCCTTCTACATTTCTCATCAACAACCAAAATAGTAAAGTTTGAAAGTATAAAATAAAATTTAAGATGGTATGAACATTTTGTTTGTTACCTACCAAGAACAATATTTCAACAAATCACAACTGTTATAATCAACTAACAGTATAATAACGGACAGTAGGATGATGAGTGATGACAATTACAAATAAGGCGTAGGTGGTATAATAGATAAATAATAATTAACCAATATGATCTGGTTTGACTTTAAGGCTAAAGGTTTTTTTACAATACCTAATTTATACAATCATTTTTACGATTTATCTATTAATATAAAACTATAAAAGTTCACATAAACATAATATTATTCATTATGTGTTGAACAACTTATAATGAAGTTTTTCCTACATCGTGTAACTTGTAAAAAATATTTCAAATATTAATCGGAGTATTAACAAATTAACTTAGTATCTACTAAATATATGGAAATAAATAATTAATCTACATTAAATGAATTATCTACATCTACACGATTTGAATAATTTGATTGCTTTAAAAAGATACTTCGGTGTTAGACATTGAAACACTATATATACCTAATTATATTATTATACGTCATATTGTATTACTTGTTGAATTCGGATAAAATTGTGAGTGAAGAGATTTTAAAAAAAACGGTTGATAATTATTTTATTGTTTGTAAGTATAATGAGTTAACAAAACATCAATCCCATCAAACTGTCCGATGAACATCATAGAGGTCTGCCACTCAACCTAGTAGGTTATACCTTCTTAATTGAAAAATAGGTGTCGCTTAAATATACCTAAAACTCACTAAATGTAATATTTATAAACATACAAAATAAACGCAAATTTTAATATTTAGTTGCCTATGCATGCAATCGAAGGCGTTAGATACTTACGAGTTCTAGTTATTTAATTCGCGATGATACATAATATTATACAACTATTATTGAGAGTTTTCACATTATTTGAAAAGAAAAATTGTTTCATTGAATTAAATTATAATATGTTATGACTAATAATATAATATACGTTTCAAAAATACTTTATTGTTGTACCTCATACCTGTGGCCTGTCACCTGTTGTAGAGAAATTATTCTCAAATTTTGAGTGAGCAAATAATAATAATAATATTATTTAGATAATTTTTGAAATATTTACGCGTTTTTCGAAGGTCAAAAATCGATATTAATATTTATATCGCATTCAAATAGGTAGGTAAAAAGTGGGCAATCTCAAAAATAATAGAAGTTGATAATTAATGTTCAATACCCATAATTATTTAAAATTGATTTGTGTTGGCTAAAACTTATATAATTGGATCAATCTATTTATGTTATTGTTTTCCATTAAGGGTTTTATGAGCAATTTATAAATCGATATTTATTTGCTTATCATTAGACCAGGTCCTCGGTGAGACGTTCTCGAGCGACGAGCACTAACATTCAAAGCTAGTCATACCGATAGATTTTGTTAAACCACATGAGTGCGCCACGGGTACCTACATATTTTATTCGCATCTGTTATTGTTATAATTTTTTTTATTCGTTTGAGAATTACGTGAACTCATAATATAATATTTTGTTAAATTGGCGTACACAGATTGTGGCGATGAAACATCCAGTCACCAGGACAGCAATCCTTTTTTTATGATTAATTAAAATCGTTGATATAGGTTGCAGAAACTGCAAAGTTGTCCGTCTGCAATAATATTATTCGATTAATTTTTCTGGTTTTCAATTTTAAAATCAAAACAGCTGTAGTTATCGTAATCATATCAATCATATAGGTAGATAACACATCGAGCTGTTACAGTCTGTTACATTTATTTCGTTCTACTAACGGTAGGTATATAATATGGATGTCGGGGAGTGAAGATCGAGATCAACAGATGAATTCAATTTTTAAGACGTATCAATTTAGGTACCAACACTTATGAAAGCATGGAAATTGGAAAATGCACAGATTACTCACTCGGTGAGGAGACATAAAAAATCGGAAAATAATGTCTCTGGCAGTATTTAAGCCGACAAATATTTAAATCGAATAGTACTTTACCCGAAAATTTTTTTACTGAAAAACATTTCAGCTGAATAATAAATTATATTGGGCGGCAGTATAAGATTTAAAAATATTTCAGTCTAAAACAATTTAGTCTTAAATAATTTAGCCGACAGTTATTCATGAGATAAATTTTTCTGCCGAAATGCGGTATACGGACCCATTTTGATATTTTGCACAATAGTATGATTTTTTTTGAGAAAGTTTTTCAAAATTTGTCATTATTACTTATTTGTATAATACATTTGAATATTGAATAGACTACCTGTTATCCTTAAAAATAATCACCATCTTCAAATATATAATTAGGATGTACTCGTTTGAAAAACAGATTATTTTACTTTCACACAATTGCCCTTAAAAATACCGTATTAAAAAATCTAACTGATTGAAAAATATATAGTTATATCTTATAGGTAATTTGTCTTTTGTTTACATTTCCAAATATCAGGTAAGTTTCAATAAATGCACCTGATTTAATCATATAATAGCTGAGCATAGCTAAAAATCACACTGTTTGTTTATTTTTAATTAATTATTTGGAGTAGTAGGAATGAGTATTTTTAGTTGTCTCATCGTGGAAACTAAGTTAGTTGAATTATGGTACCTACTATTATAATGTTGACAGAACAGCTTGACATATCTACCTACTGTATTAAATAAGTTTAATTTCTATATCAAAATAATATTATTTATATTTCAGATTATGGTATAAATTCTACACAATTTGACTTTTGTTAAGGATTAATTTTCTTACACTAATTAAAAACACAGGGTGCCGTATGCTTCCTCCGCCTAAGTCAACTAATTTTTTTTATATATATTATGTACTCATGTACAATTGAACAACAATACGGTGTGTTGCTTCAACCCTGCACCAAGTATTAATTATATATACATTGGATATATGGTATATTATTTAGTTTATATATTTTTAAAGCTCATCTCCTATAGGCCATGGCTACATTTTTATTCTTACGAATAATGTAATAGTGGTTTTTTACGCTGAGCTAAGGCGAAGAGTTTTAAAAAATATATATATACGACGATGAGTCTTGAGTTCACTGTATTATATTATGTCGCAGCCTCGTCGACGAGCCACCACTACCCACACGTCGCCAACGCCTACTATTACACCTTACGGACGACATATTATGTACCTACGCAAGTAGACAGCGATCGCGACGATAACGCCGACATCTTGAGTGCAATAATCTCGCGCAGTGTGTCGAACAAGAAAATCTCGGTTAACCTGGCTGTTGGCTCTATCTAAAAATCTTGTACACTCATTATACGTCGCGCTTCACGAGTACATAATGATAAAATAGTATGTTATATATACATATATCTGTTTTAATAAGCACAGCGCACGCGCAAACATTAAACGTATTAATTGCTTTTGATAACATCATCGCAACGAGCAGAAAAAATAACGTTTCGGGCATCCGCTTAACGCAATCACATTTCTTTGAAGTTATGTTTTTCCGGGAAAACTACGGTCGTGGGTCGACACATTTATTGGGTTTTTATGAAATTTACTTTCTTCAAGTGTTCATAAAAAATTTCATTTATGTGAAAAAAAATCTTAAATTTGAAAAAAAATGTTGTTCTAACATCAATAATAATGTACTTATACATTTAGATTGTATTTGAAAATATTTATATTTATTGTATGAAACAAAGATAATCTGTTAGCTTGCATTGTAGAAGTTGCTTTATAAACAATTTAATCATATAGCTACATAACCTCCATAAGGCACATTTTAAATCAAAAATAAAATACTTTTTATCTGTCGTATACTTACACATGCATTATGATTTATGTTAGTACTTAGTATAATATTAAATATATCCCTTATATTGATAGAAGCCTTATAATAATTTCTACTATTTTTTTATTTTTATTTTCGTTCAAATCGTACACTTATAGTATAACAATGTGCCTTTTGGTTTTTTCGCCAGGACAATGTGCACAGCGCAGCGCACAATTAAAATAATATAATGGCTCAATACTGAGCAGCAGATTAGGTAAGTTTATGCTTAAAGTATAACAGGGTTGGATACAGTAACGTATTGACATATTTTAATGGTCACTCTAGTTACTTAGCTAACGACCGTAAGTGCAATTTGGCTTAAATTCCTATTATAATATAGGTACGTAGTTTAAAGTTATTGATTACGGGGAAGGGAACACTTTTTTTTGGAGAATTAGTCATCTGAAATGATTTAATTGATTATACAATTGATGTTCCATATATTATTTTATTTTAAATTCCTAAATTCTACTATTCTTGAACGAACAAATAGGAAGTTATTCTATAGATACCTACTACAATATAATATTGTATAATATTACTGTACTATTAGTCAATACGAGATATTATTGAACACATTTTAAAGCCTTTTCTAAAAGAAATGCATCATTCATACCCGTTTAAATATAGAACTTCAGTTTATAACTGATTTACTTTAAATCTTAGTACATATACCTATTACTGTTATATCATTGTACCGGCTTCGTCGTATGAACAATAGCGCATACTCAGCTTAGCGTGTGTCATCTTCGGGTAGAAACTATTAGGTTGCACTAAGAAAATAATTTGGTCGGCAAACTCAAACGAAATTATACACACGCACACATATTCATAATATGTACACGCTCGAGTATACAGGTAGTACTGCACGTGTACCAAAATGTCCCTTAAAGATTCAAATCGCCGTAAGCACAGGTAAATCAGTGATTAAAAAGGATATAAAAGTGACGTTTTTATGTTATGATAAATATTAGCTAGGTATATCATGTAAGTATAATGCAAAATCATTTCAACTGTGTCGTAACGACAAATGCCTATTATGACAATAAAATAAAAATATGTGACATTTTTATCGTACAAATTATACCATTATAATTACAATAAGCTGTAGTGCTGTACCTACCTATACGTCGTATTATATACGCGGCTTAGGTGGACGATCGACGCACAGCATGTCGTAATAACAATAACGCTATAAACAAATAGTCTAACACATAGTATTGCCTACCCATATTCAGCAGCAAGGATCACACTCATTATATTTGGGTAGGTACTGCGCTTTGTGTCAGCACTCGTAAATCGTCTAGATAATCATTTATTGGTCATTAAATAAGTTAAAACGGCGCACACGTTGACAACATCAATGTTTTGCCGAAACCCGTACCCCGTAATAACGTGGGTAATATAATGATGATGTTTAATAGGATCTTCAGAGATGGCGAATGGAGGGCGGCGCCGCATTATATGAATTTATGTGTCACGATGTAAAAAAAAACCGTACATAATATAATATATATATATATTTATATATATATACACCATGATATTACGTGCATGTATATAATAATATACAGGTATATATGTACAGAATAATATGATGTGTATACAATGTGCATATTATTATATACATACGAACATATTATGTATAATATAATAAATATATATATATGTACATACTTATCTCAGATGCTGAAATGTATAGGAACGCAATTACGGTATAATATAGCGGTTCCAAAATAAAAAAAAACCTGTATTAAAATCGATTAGTTGAAGTCGTTATTTTGAATATGTTTTCACCGAAAACTTCGTTAAACGTTGGTTCGTCTTTGCGGCATAATACCGTCGTCTCGTCGTTTAGATGGGTACCTAATACCTATATTAGGTAGGTACATGCGATAGTACCTAAATAAGTTTTATAGTATAGTTTACTGCCGACTGTATCGTTAACTCGGACTCTGATAGAACTTGATAAGTGTCGATAACCTAGTGTAAACAAAATTAAAACCACTTAAAGTCTTGACGATAGCAATTATAATTTGTTTTAATTACTTTTTAACTTGAACTTTAAGAGGACGTCCCACACACACAATTTTTGGTAAGTTCGCTCACACAGATCAGCTATTTTAGTGATAAGCTACA
The DNA here is from genome assembly GCF_001856785.1 of Myzus persicae. Taxonomy (NCBI): domain Eukaryota; kingdom Metazoa; phylum Arthropoda; class Insecta; order Hemiptera; family Aphididae; genus Myzus; species Myzus persicae. Next base: position 308,237 of record NW_019100736.1, read on the forward strand.
CGTCTACATCTATCATGAACATAGGAGATAACATCATTTCGGAAGGCATCTATAGTGTTAAATTAAGACTTTAAAAAAAAAAATTATTTTAACAAAAAGTTACAATTTATTGTTTAAAAAAAAAAATTATAAACCTAGAATCTTAAATATCATGAAATATAAATAAAGCTAGTTTAGGTACTCACTACTCAATGTATAATAACAATTTGAGTTGACCTCAAAAATGTTGTAATCATTTGTGTTCAAAATAAGGTTCTAAACTTTAAAGTCTCAGTAGTACTTAAAAGAGCAGTTATAGAATTAATTTGTTTGTAAGTTACACAACGACCTGTGAGTTGTTTTTAAATGGTATTGAAATATAATATTTAAAATTGTATAAAGATTTCCTAAATTAAATATCCCGAAAAACTCCAATTTAGAGACGACATTACGATTTTTTAGATGTTGCCTAGGTTTTTGGTTCTTTGAAATGCATAATTGAGGTTTTTGTTAAATAATACCCGTTATCAAACTTACCTTTTTAAAGTTCGACAAAAAAGGAAATATTATTTTTGTGACAAACTCGTTTGTGGTATTAAACCGTTTTCTTTTTTGATTTAAAATATAAATGATGACACGTGTATTTGGTGAAATGTTGCGGTCACTTACAACTAGCTTTCAATATAATGATAATAATGTAAGTAGATGACAAAGACTACGCACATCGTATAATTAACTTACATAGAAATAAAAATATATTTATATGATGTAATATTATACAGAGAGAGAGTCTACAGGTAAAATACGTACACCGTATCACGACTATTCAGCAATTTAGCATTAAAATGTCTATAGACTAATCAATAATTCTGAAAATACGTCAAACGTTTGCCTCGCAGTGCACCCGGTTGTATTTATTTTCATACATAGACATGTATTATAATACACTAATATAGTATACTATTAAAATACTATGTTAAAATACGAAATCACGGTGGTAAAATACGCGTGCGAAGCAAAAAATAACAAACAATTACCTAAATAATATATACTACAACCGTTATAGAGTATGAAACGCCAGAAGAAAAATGAATAAGCCGTCGCATTTGATCAACTTTACTATACACGGCAATATTGTTTTTGCGAAAGTCCGTATTCACGTCATACATACACACACACGCTCGCCGTTGACGTATACAAAATATAAACATATTATTATAATATAGCATTCACGCGATTCCTTCGCGAGACAAATCTAACGAAATCTTTTCACACAGCCTGCCAATTTTTTTTTCTGTTTATGATATTACATATTATACAACACACGATCGTCGAAATATTCGCGTGTGTAATAAAATAATAATATATTAGTTTGACCCTATGCGATTTGTGTGTAACACGCGTCCAGCTGTAGACGCACGCATATACAGACAAATTTTTATATAAAAAAAGGTACTACAACTAAGTGTAGGGCTGCCTGCGATGTCCTTTTCAATTATCAAAGGGCAACCCTATACCTTCAGCAGCTAACATCTGCACAGCGTGCAATTCAATAACGTATTTAAACACAATTATAATAATATATGTTTCATATAAGATTACGAAGTACGAATTATATTTTTTCTTTTTTTTTTCTTACGATATAGGTAATAATCTGCAAACTCATCAACACAATTTGTGAACAATCTGCAATTGGATGGAACTATGAAAATCAAAGTAATATAACTCAATCAAAATAAATAGTAATACATGTCCAAAGAAGAGATGTTCATATTATTAGTTATCAGTTATCACATTTAACATTATAATTATGGTCGTTTTTCAGTATTGATATTATTACTTATTAGTCAACTCATCATTTGATTCGACAACAGTTGATTTTACTATTTTATAGTAACTCCCGTGAAAATATATAGGTAATATTAGGTATATTAAGTAGTAGGTTCCTATGTCACCCATCATAGACAATAAACTACCTAAAATTCATCGAAAATATGTGATTACAATAATCTTAGATTCTAAGTGGATCGCAGAATGTATTACCTTCTTTTATCAATGCTGCAATATTAACATATTAATATTGAGGGTGATTTCTGAAACTACTTTTGAAAAAATATTCAATTCCTAGTTCCAGTAGGTATTTTTCATAATGTAATTAGAAATGCCTAACATCAAACAGCAGAGAACCTCACAACTCATGTTTCATGTTTGTAACAAGATTTGTTTCGTTTTTTGCTGTACCTAATTCGGAAAGGTTCGCAGATACTTGACATTTTCACCTAATACTTATTATAATTTCCCACACTCTCTATAATCTTAAAAATATTTAGGTTTAATTATTTAAAATGTTGGATTTGGATTTCAATCATTAAATGTTTGTCGATTTATATTAAAAAAAAATTATTTTTGTATCTTAAAAAGTTTGACATATTATTACAATGTTCCTTGTTTTAAGAACAAATCTTCAGTTCCAAAATGTGACAATTGACAGTTAAAAAAATGTAATCATTGTAAAACCAATATATTTTTTACTCCGATCAGAATTTAAAATCTTATAACTCATAAGTGTACTCATATGAAAAAATATGCACTATTAATATATTATTTTATACATTCAGTCATTCGCAGTTTACATAGCATTAAAACTGATAATAATAAAAAAAAAAAATAATAATATGCAACAAAACTATAACAAAGTTTGATGCTTACAGCAATAAGTTAAAGCTTTGAAATTTGATGAAGTAATATTTTTTGCATCTTAGATGATACTTTCTTATCTACAAATTTGTCAAATAAAATATGAATCTAAATAACTTATTTTAGTTTTGCTTTTTTTGACATTTTTAATGTCATACTATATTTATCACTAGCGAGAGAAAAATCACGATTTTATAAAATATCTTGGCATTCTAAATGTATATAAATGGAACTACCTTGCAGAACTATGGATAAAAAACGTTTCGTCTCTTAAACTTTACTGATGTAGAAACTGCTATTTATAAAAATGTAACTATTTAAGATTTTTTTCTTTGATTATAATATTATTAGATTTGTATATTAATTGCAATGGTTAGTTTTAAAAGTAAATAATAAGTGATTAAGTACATTTAACAGTTGTAGGGGCAATTTTTGTGATAACATTTTATTAGAGCACCTAATTACTCAATGTTTTTTGAGGTCGTCAACTTCCAAGCCATATATCAGTACCTAATGACTAATGATGTCTAAACTTAGGAGGGAAAATCGATGTACGTTTTGTGTTGAAACTGTATAATTGTTTTAATCAGACGTTTATAATATTATTTTCCAGTAGAAATAATAAATATAGAAATATTACGTACAATATTATACTACAAATACGTATCTACGACTTAATCTAGTTCTCACCTTCTTCGTCCGACGTATGAGACAGCAGTGCTACACTATTGAAATACGGGCCTTGCTTAAACCACAACCTTCGTTATTATAATATTTCGATCTTAGACGTACGGTTGGCCAACATGATATGGTACACAGGTATCTTAGGTGTCTATAATATTAGCATATAACGTGTACTGTTTTCCTCACATTCTGAATTTCATTCATGAATTCTATTTTGGCGACGGTGCTTTTCGTCCGTCTCCGGTTATCCTTGTCAATAATATATTATGTATAAGCAATGTTATATACGTCCATATTTTTATTTGTACATGCGTGCAGCTTGTCAATATTATGCCAATTATGAACGCGGGTGTCATTGAGTTCTTCACCTGAGGTCGTGACTATATTATGTTTTTAACGAATATCGTTGGAATTTTTTGAAATATAACCATAATAATATCATAATATGTGCCTACAAGTTAGTTATACAATACATATATTATGTATACTCTATATGAGGTACTCAGGTACCTATAATATAATATAGGTACGTATTTTAATCACTCACGCATATCCGATGAACACTAAAGTATAACAATAGACATGCATTATACATTTGGCGAAATACCGTGAAAAATGTTGTATACCTGATTATACATTTTAATAAATAGATACCTGCGGAATAATATATTATATGAAATGCGATATAAGTGTCTGAATATTGCATTAACAGTTGTTTCGCTACACGGCGATGACGTCCACAACAGTATATATTATAGGTATATATTATTATAGTTCGGTAGTAGGTATAATGTAGTACCTATAGCTGCTGGACTTGAAAAATGAGTCTAGTGAAAAAAATAATAATTCTAATAAAATATCATGAAGAAAATTGTTGATCTATGTTTATATTTAAAAAAGTTAGTACAGTTTTTATATCTGAATTTTACATACATTTATGTTGTGGAAAACTGTATTAGAGCAGGGATTTCGAGTTACCGCACATTCTTTATTTTAAACTTCTCGACGAAATACATGTAACATGCCACATGCGTTTAACCAATAAAATCGACAGCATCTTCATATACTTTCTCTACCCAGAATCGATAATGATTACCTCCTTACATCACATGTACAATATAAGCATATAATAAGCAATACAAGTCATAAGCATAACAATATTATGTCGTATACCTATATACTTAAACAATGAGCCTGTAGCCAGCGCGTTGTATATTATATGCATAACCTTGGTTCTGCTGCAAAATTTCTTAATCTTCTGCAAGTGCAAAATAAAAAAATATTTTGTAATGCACCAAAAAAAGAATAAGGACACGTTGTTTGTGATTAAAAATAAGACGTTCTATATATTATATTAATGTACGACACTGCTGCAGTATTCACTCGGAAGTGAAAGATAGGTTGTGGTGCGGGTGAAAACTTTAAACCTTATACACTCACTACGGACCATATTACTATAGAAAATCCTGATCTTACTATACTATTGTAACTATATAGTATATACAATATATACATAATAACATAATACCATAAAACCATAAAACACATTACACATCTCTAAATTAGGCTTTAAAATATACGAGATAGGTGAATATCATACATAATATGCAAGATATATTTTAATATTTAGGTATACAAACTCAATGAAAAAACCTCCACCGAGACCAAGTCCAAGTTTGGACGACATATTATCGTCGATGCAATAAGCATACTTAATATTATTGATATGGTTTATTATAATATATTATGATTTCATAAAACAGAATACTTCGACTACAAATCTATTTACGATAATCTTGTACAAAACGCCCTAATACTATATTCGTTTACAAAATATTATGATATATTTATTTGATGATTGGAAAATTATACGTTATATTGGCCAGGAAATGTTGTCAATGCCAAAGAGGTGATCAAATATTATGACAAAAATATAGAATAGTGTTATAGAATGATACAGAATTGTTAATTCATGACCACAATTTCAGTCTAAAAACTGTGGGTGCCAAAGCCCTATATTTTCCAATTAGTCATATTATCATGGATTATACAATGATTAACTTCACCCTCCACACCCTCATTTAATAATTACAATATTTAAAAATAACTTTATATGCTGTACATAGGTACTAATTAATTAATATAAAATATAAGACCTACAATTAATCATATTTGTAATAAATTATGAGGGCGTAAGTTTAAAAACTGGGAGTTCTAAGCACTCTCAAGCTCAAAAATGCAGTTTTGGTTGTACCATACTGACAGAGAAAAGAATTCTTGTTCTTATATTAATAAATAAATTGTCCAATAAAAACATGCATATATAGTGTTATGTAAATCACGATTTAGGTATAATTCTTATTTTTTTTGCATTTCTACAACATATTTATATAGAGTATAGGTACTGCTGGTGCATGTGAAATTATTGGCAAGATGTTTAATAGCAGGTACTATAATTATTATACTTTGTGGTTTGATATAAATATATGGTGAATACAAATAGGTAAACGTATTGTAGCCGGAAGTCCAAAACCGTTATTTAATGTTTCTAAAAACTGAAACCGCAAGATCGGAGTCACTCTTTGTCATGAAATAATTCTTAAATTAAACGATTACAATTAAATATGCTAACGAAAAATAAAAATACATATTACATATCTGTATTATACATCCATTAAATTGTATGCGTAAATTATGATTTTGATTTGGAAAATTATATAATATTACTTTAATAGGTCATAATAAATCAGAGAAATATTGTTACTTCTTTCAATATGGTGAATTAATATCGTTAATATAAAAAGATCTTTTTAATTGCCCAGTTGATAAACGCTTGTAATAAAGTTGTTGTAACCTCTTATTGCAGACTCTTATTTTAACATACAATATGAAACTTCAAATGCAGATAAATATCGTTAAAAGCTATTATTAATTAGACAATTCCAAAAAAAATATGTTACTTATAAGTACATCACAAATTTTAAAATTAAAATAAAAAAGTTTGGTCTTTTAAGTTTTTAATAAAAGTGTAATAGTCACTATATACAATTCGGTCACAATTTGGTAATGTACCTTCCAGGTAGAAGTATAAAAAAATATCAAAGTAATAACTGCAATCTACATAGGTATTAAAAAATAAACTTATATTTAGAGATGATTTTCATATTCCATACACAACAATATTAGAAAAAATCCAACCGCAGTTTTTACTGACTGAACGTCTGAGCGTGATGCACATGGTCACGACGACATTCGTAAAGTTATTATTTGTGTGTTACTTCCAATGAATCTAATGTCAAATAATCAAATTTGATAAGAGTAAATCTGAATGCTTTAAACAGCACTCGCAACTGTAAAATGAACCATGGTTCATTTGAAGGATTAAGAAATCCATTGAAAGCTCAGAAGAATCCTTGACATTATTCGTTTATTCGAAGAAATAATACTTCAAAGTTCAAATACTTAAAGGAAAGTTATATATATTATATATACCTAAGTAATACAGCATTTAAGAAATCTAAATGATTACTTATTAGCTATATATTTTGAAAGTATTTGTTAATACAAAAACTAAAAATATCTCTATTATTTTACAAACAATTAGCTGCGAGAGGACGACGAGATGATTTACCATAGTTATATACGATGATAAATCAAAAATCACACGGAGTTTCGCGAAATAGAACTCGCGGTTTGCTTAGACCTGGTGGTGATGTTGGATTTGGGACGAATGCCCACGCGTTATTATGGTCACGTGGGTCGTATATATTCTTAAGAATATATATTTTTTTATAAAAAGCAAATTAGAAAATAGGGTTGTGTGTTCTACATCAGACTACGAGAGCGTCGGTCGTCATCGACGCGGCGTCTATGTGTAGGTATATACCCACCGCCACCGCCGCCGCCGCCGCCGCCGCCGTATCTCATCTGGATAAGTATACACCGCGTGTCTTTCCCGTCTCCGTTTTGGCGGCACACACACACACACACACACTCTGAGGATATATTTATATGTTATACATTATATAGGTATATGTTTAAGGGTTCAATAAAGCCGACCGAATGGTAATTATTACATATATACGGGTTTTTTTCTTTCCTTTTTACCTTTTTTTCACCTCCGCTTTTCTCCGAGTGAACGTGTGCGTGCACGACTTCGACGACGACGACGACGAGACGTGTGCGCTTGCGTGCGTGCGCGTCTGTGTGACTGTACGTGTAGCCGGTTTCCGTTCGTCGCCGACTTCTTCTCCCATACGAAAATAATATTTCTACATACATTTTTCTATCATTTTAAACTCACGGATACATATTGTGTACAACGTGTGTGTGTGTGTGTGTGGTATAAAATATAATATTTATTCACATATAGGTATTGCGACGGGATTAGCGTCAGCAGCAGCAGCAGCAGCAATAATATACGCATGTAAAATATATACATTTATATTATATGCTTATTTTGTACGTGAGTGAGTGTGTGTGTGTGTGTGTGTGTGTGTGTGTGTGTTGTTGCCGCGGCTCGTCTCGTCGTGTATCGTCGGCGGCGGCGGCAGTTGCATCACACCCGTCGGCGGCCCACAGAGACGCACGCCCGTCTATGTGTGCGTGTGCGTGTGTGTGTGTGTGCGTGTGTGTGTGTGCGTGTACTACGGCGGCGGCGGCGGAAAGGCGTGTTCCGAGCGAGAGAGACCCCAAGGCGAAAAAGTCTCGACCCGACCGGGGCACGCACACACGCACACACTAATACGAATACACACACAAACGCGACGCCGGCGGCGGGGCAGTTCCTCCCATAGGCGGCGTAGTGGTATATAAAATATTATATACATATACAGTTGTGGTAGTACTACACATCATGTGTAGGTATATAATATGTATGAAGTCTGTCGGTGCCGGTCCGGCGGCGGACGAAACGTTTTGTGTGTGTGTGTGTGTGTGTGTGAGCTGCGGGCTAACTCTGCGTGCACACACACACACACACACACACACATACATACATACATACGTACACGCACGTCGTCTCGTTCTCTGCTTATAAATGTGTGCGAGTGTGTGTGTGTGTGTGTGTGTGTGTGCGTTTGGAGGTACACGCGGCGGCGCTATAACCTGTAATCAGTGGGCACAGGGACCGTGTGTTCGCAGGCTGCGGCGGCGGCTGCATCTAACGTTGTTATTATTATCGTTATTATTATTATTATTATTATTATTATTATTATTATCACCGTCGTCTTCGTATTCGTCGTCTTCGTCGTCTTCGTCGTAGTCGTAGTCGTCGTCATTACTAATACTATGTACAACATAATATATATATATATATATATATATATATACGTGCATGTGTGTATTACAAACATAGACGTATAATATTGTGATACAACTATCGCGTATATCTGAAGAAAAAAACCCGTATCCGTCTATCTGTGTGTGTGCGCGTGTGTATGTGTGTGTGTGCGTGTCCGCAGCACAACGGGGCCGTATCCGCCGAGAATGTAATATACAGCCGCCGCAGAGGTGCAGTCAGCATCGGCGTGCAGCGTCGAGTCGTGTGGCTGCAGAGCGGGTCGTGGCCGGCGCCCAAGTCGCCGTAATATTCTGTGAGCGAGAGACGGCGGCGGCGGCGGCGGCGGCGGCGGCGGCGGCGGCGACGGGGCAGTGGGGAACGAGCGCGCGAGCGGGGGGATCCGGCAAATTACACGGCCAACACGGACGGACGGACATCAGAAAAATCACGACCACTATAATGTATATACATAATATATATGATATTATTATATCACGTAGAAGGTATAATATGTCATGCGCACGTGTGCGGTACGCCGAGTTTTTTAGGCGAATCTTTTCACAAAATATCTTTTTACGCCGGCTTTTGGACGAAAAAACCTGGTTAATTTTCTTCTTATTTTCCTTTAGATTTCGATATTTTACTTCTCTATTCTACCGTCCGCATTGTAATTTTATGTTTTATATATTTTACAGCAAGAGGAGACGTCGCAAACCCCGCCTACAACGTGTAGTGCAGTATTTGCAATTTTTGTTATACATAAATTCTGCCTGCCTTATTTTTTGATAGTAAAATATAATATGTTATATAGTATAGATTATGGTTACATGGTTGCTATTAATGATTATATTAAGATCAATGCATAGATAAATAAATAAATATATATATGCATATTACATTAAAGTACAATTATCATCCAGTTCGTATTTGGATATTGACACAGATTTAAATTCATTTTTATAAACTAAAGATATTGTAGATTTTTGATTTTACGTGTATGGCTACAATATAATTTCATTGACTAAAATTGAACTTTGATTTTTTGATTTCATGTGTCTACCGTAAGTGCTGTAAATACATAAGAATAGTACTTAGCCACTTTGGTATAATATATTACATACATATATAGCATATGCGAATGAGATATTAACTGTATTAGAGTTAGAAGGTAACCTTTATTTTATTTATTTTACAGGATAAACTATTAAATTATTCTTTATTTTTATTAAAAAGTGCTGTCTATGGAACTTAACATAATATTATAATATTACCTATATTCTATGCTAACTATATTATAGAAGTTAGAACTATTTAATCTGTTAGTTTTTAAAATAATGACGTTTATTTCAAGTTATATACACGCATGAACTATTTGCCCGTATAATATACTTATAATATGTTAAATATAAATATTATACAAGTAAAATAGGCACTTATTACATAAGTGTAATTAAAATAATTAATAAGTAATATTAAAACTATAAAGAGTATAAATACACGAGTTCAAATAGATCTAAAAAGTAAAAATGTTTAAGTAGGCAATAAAATATAAAATGGTAAAAAGTAGTATGACCTATCAAAATGTGTAAACGAACTTAAAATGGCTATAAGATAAAAGTAAAGTACAAAGCACACAATGAAATACAGTATATTAATATTACTTACCAATAACTAATAAGTACAAATAGCTTATGTTATATAGCAGTCAATACAAAAAAATGTTAAAATGACCACAATACAATAATTATTTTACATTTAATCTTCAAATTTGTTCTTTGGATACAATATTACATATTAATGGTTAGTACTTCGCAAATCACAAGTGATACTAGTGTACTGTCAGGAACGTTAAGACAAAATGTATAGCTAAAAAAAACTATATTTTTAAGTTAATTATTATTATATTATTGTTACTATATACTGATAGTGAGTTAGTGAGATACTGTGATGTGTACTTTTGGTTACCTACACTTGAAATCTATATGATTCCTTGAGATCATCCATATGTATATATATATACGTCTTGGTATGATATAATAGGTGGGTACCACTAATATAGTAATACCACGCGGTGTTCTAAACACTGGTAGCAACTAGAAATTCAAATTTCTGGACATAATGAGTATTATAGTATATACACTCGAATGTCCTCATGTAATAATAATAAATCGTCCAGTAATGGTTGTGTAAAAAAAAATATATTACGTGAGCATAACCTATACTTAGAATCTGATCATTATGATATTACAAGGTGTTCACGATCTATACATTCATAAAATGTCCGAAATTCTTCAATAGAAAACCCTGTACAGCTTATTATAATGGCTGTAGGCTAATTTATGCGAGTTTAATACATAGATAACATTATTAATATTGTATACCATAAATTATTCGAACTACGATAATGATCTTTCATTAAAATATTAAATACCCAGCAGCGCGACTCGCGTTCAGATCGATTTAAATAATATTATTTAATTCTTATACTATAGTAACTACCTACCTATAATGTTCTAGATTTAAGCCATGTATTTTTAATTCATAAATAATGCAACAACAATAATAAACAGCCATTGAAAAAATGCATATATCTATAAACTTAGATATAAACGTGTATAGTTTATTTATACTTTAATATTATATTAATTTATGATTACTATTAAGATATTATTATTTAATCTTCAGAATTCAGTTGGTTAATACGCTTTTAAACTTTTGTGCATCAAAATTCTCTACATTTCAAAATGAGAACGAATACGATAAAATTATAAGAATGTATAGGTAAGTATGATATTATGATATATATGATAGGAATGAATTTGAATATGAATGTTCATATTTAATAATGGTTTTAAAATTACCTTATTTTGATGTATAAATTTACGTTTTTCTTGTGAAAACTTTCTAGTATGGAAAGAGTGCTTACAAAACATTAATGTAATATACTAGCTTTTAAATAAATCAAAAGTTGAATCTGATATTTACTAGTAATAAATTGTTGGTTTTTAGTTGACCTGTGATTGAAAAAAAAGATGTTCTCCAAGCAATGATTTGTAAAATTGAAATTAATCGTCAGTCGTACACTAATACTTAGAATTTAGATACCTTTTGTTCCGACTTGCAGATAAGTGTGGTCAGAATTTATAAAGTGACTGGACGTCTTCCACAGTAGGCAGCAGCCCTGCAGGGCTTATAATCTTAATATGCATTGCTATTGATAATTGATGAATCGAAAGTATAAAACGAGCATTTAGGTGTTATCTCAGATGAACACCGTATAGAAAGTAGTAGGATCGTAAATCAGAATAATGGACGTATGAAATTAATTCATTACTTCATTCAAATAAAGTGTTCTTTCATCAGTCACTACCATTATAATATTATAATTTATAATATATACCTGCCTATATATTTAATAGACGCACGTATATAATATAGGAGCCCGCATCAAATACATTGTACTAGGTCTTGTTGATTGGTAAATAAATAATTACGGTGTAATAGTGACGTTGTACGTGTGGGAGCTCCTATATAATTATTATTGTATACGTTTTATTAATTTGAGTAATTGATTTTTGTTTAAAAAATAATAATTACGAGAGTAGTTGGACCGCACCCGTTCCACCGAACAAACTCGTAAATAATAGCAACTTTAGTATTTAGGTAGGTATACGTTGAGCAGTTTACGTTTTACTTAATTAGTTAATCACGGTTATCTACATCCCTGGTTTTAACAATAGAGTGAATTGATATACTACCAAATTTAAAGGTTCTATAATATGTTTTGTTAAGCGAATGTTAGCGCAATATTTGTTTTCTCTCTCAGATCCCATGCGCAGCACAGATAAAACGCTTTCACCTAAAATCGTTTTTTATGATTTTGAGTAACCTAAGAGTAAAATTAACTATAACAAACATTATAGAGGATATATTTTTGAGGGTATTATGACAAATCGGTTTTATACTTTATTATTATTTGACTTCGTATTCAACTTTGAAAAAAACAAATTTTAGTTTTAGATGATGCCTAAATATTTTTTGAGACAATATTTAGATAAATTGATATGTTATTCCCTCAAAAATATTATTGTCTATCGATTTTTTAATGGGTAATTCTACTGTAAGTTAATTCAAAACATGAAAAAAACAAGACTAGAGGGAAAAAAACAAACAGTGCGCTGCATCCTCTTAAATGTGATTTTTCGATATTTTAATTTTGAAGCGATAATTTTATTGTTTGCATTTTCAATTGTAATATTTTACTCATATAATATAACTCGCCTATACATGCAATATACAAGAGATTAGAATCCGCAATGGCTGAATAAATACCTATATAATTTATATTTTGTATGCAAATTGTATTTTTAAATGGATTTTCTAGTGCAATAATTATAAACTAGTGATGATAACTAACATTATAAATTTATAATTATACCTATGTACTTGTAACAATCAAATTTTTTCTTTGGTAAGTATAATACTTCAATACACGGGTATGTAAATTTCCCATCTTGCAGTTGATTACGAATCTTATACATGTATGTTCGATAATATAGAGGTTCTAATGACTAATTGTATATGGAACTAAAATATGAATATTTTATTATATATTATATACGTGTGTAAAGATTTGATAATTGGTATTTTTTGAGAAAACCGATTAGCGCAATTAATATAGGTACCGCTGCAACAGGTAGTACCTATAATATTATCTCATCTGAGTCTTCGCTTGGTTCGGAAGCGGAATACGTCACAATTATAATAACACAGACACTAATTACCCATAGAACTACAAAAAGACGTGTACGGCTCCTTCTATTATTTAACTAGATGTTTGTTTGATGTGTGTAGTGGAGTACAGTGTGCATTTAAAGCGTCTGGTGTTTGTCGGAAGCATACATAATCACAATAGAGATGTCAGGTGCATATAATATAATATATAAATATAATATAATACTTGTTATCGCTGTGGTAGATTTATATATGTATATATTTTTGTAAGACGCCAATCAAACATCGCGGTAATTACCGAGGCGGGGGAGTACTCTGCAGACTGCAGGTAGTAATGAAGAATGACGAGACAGGTTCAGTGCTTATGGAAATTGATTCTATATATGTATAGGTACATAAAAAATATAATAATAAGGAATAACGCTTGTAGAGGTAGTTGGTAAATATATATATGCATCATACATGAAAAGTATTATATACATAGTCGTATACTCGTATTATATTATGTTATGACCTGCAATAACAGCGGCGAGCTCGTTAAAGTCTCTATGGGCAAAAAAATATAGGTAGTTAAACAAAGTATTACATATTATGCACTGGAAGAGCCACTGTGCTAAGGATAACACGTTGGTTATAAATTGATGTATTGTGTTTATAGTTTTGTACGTTTTATAGTGATATAATCAGCGTGCGCCTGTACTCTCGAGGGTGTATTAAATGGAAAGGGATGACAGAAAAGTCACCTGTGTATTTTCTTTTTCACATACCATACAGTATATAATTTAATATATTTTAATATCATGATTAATAACTTGACTTTTCAAGAAATAGTAATAACCCAGTTAACAATAACAACAAATTACAGGCAAAACTATTTTTTTTACTTTTATTTTTGTTCTTCAAGCTCGACCTCTCTTTGGGAGTTAAATAATATGTAATGTTTTTACAATTTAGTGGAAAACTTAGGTATCAAACAAAAAATAACATGCGATATAGACCAGTTTGGAGTCATATACTTTCCAAATCAATGTACCTTTAATATAACAACATGTCAATATACATATACATTTTATACTTTTACTGAAAAAAAAACATATTCAATTTAATATATGTTATTTTTTAATAATACTATATACTATACTATAAATTATTATGATAATATAAATATTAAATATAGGTAAACCACATATAGTATATTGTATTTACTATGTACATACCAATTACTAGTAACGCTTTAATAAGCATAATATAATACACAATATGTAACATATAATTATTGGGGCTACCTATATATATCCATTATTAAAGTATTTAACTTCTATTAGAAAATACGATATAAATGACATGTATAAGTACAATGTGTTATATTGTTATTTACAATATTGTACACAATTATAAAATAATATAATATGCACACCTCAAATTTTAACTTATACTATAGGTATAACGGATTATATTAACTAAATATATACGTATGTGGAACAAAAACAAAATTGTACTAGGTATTATCACTAATTGTAAATAGTATTTATGGGCCTGGTGTGCCTCAGTCACAAACGTGTTAGCTTATGGAAGGGAACACTAACATTTTGCGAATCAACCCTGTGCGGCTGTGCCACTCCAATCAGTATGATAACAGCAATAACAGCTGCATTACTGAGTAGAATATACAATGCTAAAGAATCGTCATAATATACCATAATATATATTTATATTGTTATGCCATATATATATATATATATATATTATAATATCATATATTATTCATGTTCGTTGCCCCGTGCGTTCCTCGTTAATGCATTTACACATATTATATACTATTATTATGTATATTCGTATGTGTATAGCATGGAAATACGTTTCACGTGCGCCATACTTCATGTATATAATATAATACGTCTTGTCCACACGAAATTGTATATTATATTCAATGGGTTTTATATACGAATTAATTGATTTCGCCAGAGGGCGTGATCACCTCCATATAGGTACGTCGGACCCGGAGACAATAAGTGATGAAAGTGCTTGGCCTATAATTATAATGCCCGTAATTGCTTATAATTATAACTCCTGTAATTTTTCGATATAGATAATAAAAATGTAATGCCCAGTAGCATCTATATACCGCCGTGCGTAACACATAAACATCATCTTCAACCCCGGCTGACGCCTCCGTATTTCGTCTACCCGCGGGTCAATTTGTAGAAGATAATACTGCGTGATATGCAAATTTCCACATGTATACAAAATACAAATAAACGTAACTATATATATATATATATATATATATATATATATATAGGTAGTAGGATTTTAGGAAACGTAGTACTGTGTGTAGTACGCGTACCTACATTATATTATTATAATAGTGCGTTTGATTAGAATTAGTCACCTAGTACCTGTATACGGATTTTTTTACATGGATTTACCATGTGTGCATGTATAAAACCGCACCTACCTGCGATTAATTGCACGATTAAAAAAACCGCTGACAGCCGTGACTTCTGTTTTGCGGATTTCGCTTTTTTTATGATGCCCCCCGTACGGTTTGCGTTCGAAGATTTTTTAAAATCATCATTATAATTCGCGAGTATAAAAACGATCAATAGTAATTATAATTATACCTATAGACACGTGCCATTTGTGTATGTTTAAAGATAAATGCTAGTTACGTTAAATCCGAAAAAAAATATTATTTATCATTTATATATATTCTATACCACATTATGGAAACCTATATAATCCGGGTACAGTATGCCAGAGTTTAGAAGTCCAAATAAAAGCTATTAGTCCATAAAAAAATGTAATTAATTCTACCGTGTAAATGTTGAATCTAATTTTCCTAATCATCCGAAACAACTATCACTTTCGGCGGCTACATGTTGCGGTCCTAGCTGGCTGGCAGCACTTGATCTGTTTTAACACTTAACATACTTTGTTTAATTAATTATAATTGTCGGGACTCAGGAATTGGAAATAATTGTCAGTTTTTCGTACAGTCGAACACCGTTAAGTTTATTTTTGTGCACAGTGGTACATGAAAAGTCCATTATTTTCAATGTTCAACCAATAATAATTATAGCCAATGTGATTATCAAGTTATCGTCGATGTCGATTTGAATGCCACTTTATCCCCCCTCATCCGTCTACGTTATGAACGACCAAAATAAAATATTTCAATTGCAATGGTACAAATTCAAGTATTTTGAAGTTCATCAACAATACAAATGGTAACATTTGATGTCGAACAAAGCATAGAATTTAAAATAAATATAAGGTGTACCCGCTATGAAAGAAAACATCTTATTATTGTTTTTTGATATTCTAGTAGCATTCCTTGCATTTTCAAAAACTATATTACATTTATCATCATATGTCACAATATTATCGAGATTTTAAAAATAATTAAATTACTGTTAATGTTAAGATAAATGTTGAACATATAAGTTTCCATGTTATACAGTAATCAGTTTTAATTTCTATTTTTTTTTTTAATTTCGTTGCAACAACTAAAAAGTAACGATGTAAAATAAATAACCTGTAAGTAAGGCTAAATATGGAGATGAATTATGAGGTATACAAATTATAATTCAATTTTAAAATTAATTTTATTATTTCAATAAAAACAATTTTTTTTTAATTGGGTCTTAATTGAGTAATGAGTTAATATTATTGCATTTTGGAACAAAACACTGATATCCGTGATGTCCTCTGTCCTCAATTTGTATAATATATATTTAAAATTATTTTTAGTCCTGTAGTGTCGCTGTTTACTAACTACAGTTACAAGAGCACTAAAAAAAAGCTGAAAATCAAATGTATGCATATTATATTTTACGATGTTAAGTGATAATATAATATAAACTTAAGTTATATTGATCTATACATTATTTTATTGTACATGATATTATGTGTATGTAGTACAGTCGTTTAGAATCTTCTCGCCGTTAAATGCGCATATTATAATAAAAAGTTGGCTGTAAAGATTACGACCAGCCGATACATGTACAACGATAAACTATGACCCGGCATGGTGATACTTTATGTACTTATTATTATATCGGAGTATCAATTAATGCAGTGTCCTATATTACATATACCTAGTAAAATACAGATAACGAGCATTCGAGTATGTGCCGTTACAGATAATCAGAACATTATATTCTTTCGAATTATCTCGGGAGTGGAGAAAAAGGTCTCTGTCGGGATCAATGTTTTAAACTCCAATTCGTTTAAGCCATCATCGATATATATACATCATTAAAGTATTATATTATATATTTATATGCTGCAGATGATGTAAATCGACAGCGTTATATTGCCATATCGCCGTGTGTGGATATAGTAATATAATGCGTTGAAATACTCAATACCATTTCTCAAATCGAAACTACGCCGACCTCGGTGCTTAGTCTAATCTAAAATCTAAATCGTATATTTTAAAAAGTCAGAGTAAAATATGACAATTAGATCAAGTATCGATTCTTTTTTATTCATATTATGTACTGTCATAAAACGCGTAGACAATATTTTCAGGCCCATAGTCCATGTAAATAAATTTTCCAATATACGTATGTATATAGTTCTATATAATATACCTATATACTTATATATTTCACTACTGTGTTACATACTGCCGAAGTGGCTCCAAACCACTTTTTTTTATAAATATGTTGCCGGGATTCGCAATTCACCCTAGTACAGTTGATGTCTATTTAAGACAATTTGCATCTAATCACAAAATATATAGTCACTTCAAGAGATACTTATATAATAATACCCACATAATTTAAATTACTTGTAATATAAATAACGGAGCGCATATAGGTGGTCATCGATACTTCCTTTCCTTTCAGAGTAAAACAAATTATATTTTTCCTAATACAGTAGAAAATATATAATATACACTTGTGGTCTCAAGCAAAGCTTAGGGCCTTGATGGTTGTATTTTAATTTGTTCTTAGTTAATTTTCTAAATAATTTGATTTAAATAAAAGCAATAATACAACTAATCGGTATAGATTAATGTAACTAATAAATTATGTGACTGTAGTAGTTTAACACTGGCGCAAGATATTTATAATAATTTAAAATACGATAATTATATATTATACAATATTATACTCCTTAATGTTTTCAAAATAATGGAGGGTTAGGATTATATTTCTGCTATGTTTGTGATAACAAAAAAAGAGAAGTGAAAATCATATGATATTTTTTAAAAATATGTAGAGGCTGCAAATTTTATATTGCCCAGGGTGTCTATCCCCGTCAATCTGGCTTAATGCGGCACTGGCTATAAATATATATAGTATAAATATATATATTATGTACCTATGTCCTATATATTGTATGTTGTTGATACACTGCAGACGATCAGATGAAAAGTATATATATATATCTATATATATATATAATATATATATTAAGAAATAACACTTTTAAATTGTACCCACATATAATTTTTGAAACTGTTACGTGGAGAAAAGTGCGTGTTATTATTATACACACTGTACTCATATATATACAATGTATATATATGAGTACACCCACAAGAAATTTCACTTGACGGGTCGTACACGCAATTTATCGTTCTTAAAATACGATTTAAATTTTTTTTCTGTTCCTCAAGTGTCTGAGATATATAGCTATAGGTAACAGAAATAAAAACCTTAACTAAACTCGTGATTATAGATGTATTATAGACGTGTGTATTATACATAATAATATTAGGTAAGTATATATTATATTAATATTATGTGAATATAACTATTTGTGTATATATAGTAGAATATATTATTAAATATGTAGACGATTTATAATCGTTATAAATCACATTGAACGTATACGTATATTATTATATTTGTTGTACGTATTATTAAGAGCACGAAGCACCGAGTTTAATACTATAATAGTACCTATCTGCAGATGATAGTTATATTAAAAATAAAATAAACCAGCAGCTACTGTATTGTTGCATACTGATATTGTAAATAGTAAATTATTAAAATATTGTACCTATATATAATATATACACATTGGTACAGACGTAAAACGCTAAATTCGATAATATTATAATATTTTATTCACATTCAATATTTATTCGTATTTTCAGTTTAAACATGTATAGTAACTATATAATTACTGCTCGAAGGCCGATGGGCGTATAAAAACGAAAAAAAAACAGCAAACTATTGATCGACACATATGCATAAATCGCAAAAAGATCATTATTTTATATGAATAGTTATGGTAGATATAAATATATATATATATATACACCAAAGCAAATACTTGGAATATTATTTTCACTAAAAAACAAAGCTTATAATTTTCGAAAAAGTATCGCACTGATTTTTATTAGCTGTGCACTTCCGTCCATAACAGACTTGTGAGATCAAACGAATCAGCACCTTTCTATACATTACAACAAACGTATTGAAATAAATATATTTTAATTTTATTATGAAGAGCAGAATATAATATTATTACAAAGGGACTATTACTTATGTATATTTAAGTGCCGGCAATTCTAGAAAATTACTTAGAATTTATTTTTCTCTCCTTCGGCAGCACCTGCACATAAAAAAAGTGATTTGTACAATATTATTATACAGGTAACTACTATTATGATAGTGACGTGTACTAAATATTAATAGCCTTATTTATATTATTGCGTATCCAGACTGCAAAACTCGTCATCTTTAGGTGGTTCTTCACCCCCTGCAGATGTCATCCACCATTATGTTGGATGGTCGGGTCGCTCGACAGGAGACCCGACAAACGAAACGAATAAAAAATATTTTATCGGTGGAAAACGATGCGCAGTCGACGATAATCGTTATTAATAATTGTTATCGTCGTCAATTATTATCTGCATATATCGATACGCATATAAGTAACATATGGGAGTGTATTATATACCCTGAGAAGTAGGCAAGCAGTGTTCGTATATTATCCAAGTTTAAATCTGCAACAGCCTTAAACCTAACGCAGGGGTTATCATTATTTACATCGTCTCAATTAAAAAAGAATAATAATAATAATAAAAAATAAAAATAAAATAAAAAATATAATTGAATTTTCCTCGGCACACAGAACAGAACGGTGCACACATCCGCTGTACATGTTACGTAATCGACACTGTATGTATATTATATTAAATTATATATAGAAAATATATACGCGAGAAGATTTCAGGCGATAATACATATATAATATATATATAAAAGTATACAACATAATGACGTATTTCTTTATAAAGTACTTTATTATACAATATGCATAATTTTCCAGAAATATACGTATATATATATAGTTGTTGTCTGTGCGTCATTATTCTATGTATATATATATGTATATACTTTATTACATTATATGTTTAAAAAATATATATATATAATATTATACCTACAATGTGTGTGCACTGCAGCGTCTGAGTGTACGTATTATAATACTTTGCATATCCAATTTGTATGGTTACGTATTATTTTACATAAATATGTAATTAAAACTGTGTTAAATATTATATTACGTTTTTCTTTTTTTAATCAAAAAGCAAAACATTTAATTTCATATTGACTCGAGAGACCACCATTGTATATACCTTAACCTACACGGTGGTGTAAAATGCAAATTGTTACCCACGTTTTTTTTTTATAACTTTATTTCGTATACGCTTACATCCCAACATGAACATTTTTACAGAGTACGTACATAAACACATATAACATTATTCATACGACAATAATATCGACGTCGACGTTTTAACATAGGCACCTACTTGAAAATGAAAATGTTTCAGTTTTTGTAATAAAAATGTATGAGCGTATATAAGGATATTATATAAGTACTACTAATGTATTTTTTTTTCGTTTCAGTTAATTGCATTATTCATTTATTTTGTTAAATTTATTTAGTTAGGTAGGTATGTTTCCAGATACCATAAATTTCTTAGTGGACAAATAATTCCTTCCCATAACAATGAATAAGGTAAATACAAACATGGTTAATACCAACTTTAATATACAATATATCATATATTATGTATGGCCTATAGGTACTACAAGTCTACAACAGTAATCTATAAGTGCAGTGTCTACAATTATTATAGACTTCTCGGTACATTTGAACCTCGATAAAGACCTGTTTCTGACCTAACTTGTTTTTAGTTGACGTTAAACATCAAACGGTAGCTAATTAGACCACGAGAACTAAATTTCTATAATTTCTTATTTTCGTTTCTCATATTATCTCCTACACCTGCGTATTATAATAGCCCAACGATGGTTTTTAGTTGTTTTTTTCTAATACTCCCATTGCAATATTTTGCTTTAATCACGTGTTAGCTGGTTTCATCAGTTATTATCTGAACAATTATTTATTGATTCATTTTTTTTATTGTTCATAATAATTATCATTACTTTTGAAACTGTGAGGATATATTTTGAGAAAAGATCATTAGTGGTACTATACGTCGTCGAAATGCTCATACGCGTAGTAATAGAGAGAACGCAATTACATATTTTAATCAAATACATTATTACAGATAAGTAGTGTCAATACACAAATTAATTTTTATGTCAGTGATAATTATATATAATGACAAATTAAATATAACAGTTTAAGAAAAGTTGTGAAAAAATAAATATAACAATATGTTATACGTTCTCAAATTCATTAGTAGTCAAATAAACTAAAACCTCAATATTGTTTACGAAATCTAAATTGCTGTTATTAATTGTTTTTTAAATGCTTGTAATTTAAAATCCATATAAATATGTATGCATCCTATATGTGTATATTGTATATTTTTACGTTGCCACTTAGTGTAATCGTTCATTTTATGAAATGAAAACCACTTTTTTACATTTTGTCAAATATGTGACACGATAATTTGACGTGGTGTAATTTTTTTATGATTTAACCATTCATTTTGTGTAGTAAAATACGAAAATATATATACCTATTAGGCATGTTTCATACATTTTAAGTTTATCATATTTTGTATTTATTAAATATTGTTATTACCAATGGTCGAAATCAGATTATGATTATAATTTATAAACTATAAATAATTATAATAAGATTATTATATTACTGTTTGTTTGGACACAATGACTATACGACGATTATGTACCTAGTTAATGCTTCGCTATTAAGTGGTTACCCCCTTTTCAGTTTTCTCAACTTTACAAGAGAGTTAATGAAAAACCAGTTTTTCTTCGATGGAATTATTCTCACTAATAAGTTTATGTTTTATTAATGATGATAACGTCAATTCGTATCGAGTTATTTATATATTTGAGGCAGTTATAATGGATTTTTCCGAGACATTTTGAAGAAAACAGTATTGTTAAAATAATTTTACTAAAATATGAATAGCTGTGTTGTATTTAACACTTGTTTCATAAATACCTAAGATGGCAAACACTTTGGTTATTAGCAAGTGATTGATATAAGTCAAAGTTAAGTTGAATTAAATTTAATTAATTAAATATTCTTCAGTAAGTACAAATTTAAACTTTTTACAATCTAAACTTTTTTTCAGTCAACTTGAAAGTAACTCAATAATTGTTTGAAATATAAAGTAAGTTGTAAGATCATATAAATACATAATGTATACAAGAAATCAATACATAGAATACTTAACAAATAAATAATTATTACCTATTACCATCAAGTCTCAATTAATTTTATTTTTAACTTTATTTTTACTTTTCAAATATTCAACACATTTTTATTAGTTGTAATGGTAAACCACTATTGGCTACACAATGGTGACTCTACCAATAAATTTAAAAATATCATAAAATCTTCCAGTACAGGCAATATTTGTAATATTTGTACATGGTTTTTACTTTTAAGAGTATTTCATTCAAAACATAAGTAGAGCACATTATTATATTAGCGCTTTATTCAACTAGAATATTGCTTTAATTAGGTGCGATATATGAGTAACAAAAACGCAACATTAAATTAATTAAATTAAATTTATCAATTATAAATATTTTTTTCTTGATAAGAAATAAACTAACAGTAATTTTATATTATTATGAGTATAATTCGTTTATAATGTACGATGAAATAGCAATATAATATATTATGCAATGTTAGAGTATAACATTTTAAACTTAATATTGTCTAATGTCTATATTATGAAGCTAGTTAGGTATCATTTAGCTACATTTACTTAAACATTTTAGCAAAATTATTATTAAACAACTATTCCAATTAGAAAAGTCATATTATATATTATAATATTTAGTTAATTCAATCGATTAAACATAATTAACTATTTAATATAAGAAACGTAGTGATGCATAATTATTATACTAGTTATTACTTATAAGTTTATTACCTATACCTAAATACTAGTATTTTAGATTACATATTTTATATTTAAATATATCTATAATCAAAATAATTTAATATTGTTATAACATTAAATCATTTTGAGCCTGTTTATCTAATCAGCTTCTCTGG
Source organism: Myzus persicae (assembly GCF_001856785.1). Lineage (NCBI taxonomy): Eukaryota > Metazoa > Arthropoda > Insecta > Hemiptera > Aphididae > Myzus > Myzus persicae. The sequence goes on from NW_019100736.1 coordinate 332,097, forward strand.
TTTCTCTTAAAATGCCATTCCGTCAAGTATTCCAATATTTTTTCTGTTAGTTTCTTAAAAGTAATGACGGTAGAAATGGTAATCATAAATAATAGATAAAAAGTTTATATCAAAAGGTATTCATCCAGTTTTTGAACAGAAAAAAATTGTTAATTTCGCTTGGCTTTCATCACGGGCATCACTGTCCACTGACCACTTATATTATAAATATAGGTACATAATATTGGTCAATGGAAAAAACAGAAGATAGTAATTGTCATTCTAGCAAGTGGTAATTTAGAGACTGTGTTCAATTCTCAACTATGTGTCAAAATGAGAGAAATATTGCTTTCATCATGTAGTGCTCTCAGCCTGGTACAGGATTCAATGTTCATGCCCGCGTGATAAACTCTTATGACCTATCCATTATTTTATTATCTATGTCTCTACCCTGCAGTTGCAATAAATGCCAAGTCAATCAAACTATACAGCTATACAGTACACAATCTAAGAATGCTCCAAGTACGAATTAATCTAACCACAATGATTACTGAAGAATCCTATAAGTTCTGAAAATCAATTGTACCTATTTATTTTATTAAAAATGTTAAGTACTTAATGTACCTATTGTACATTTTTAAATAACAGAGAAATGTTAATGTTAATGTATATAATTTGGCTGATAATCTTGAGTAAATGAAGTAGTTCGTTAAAAAGACGAATACCAAAATATATTCTCGATGCGAATCGAAAACTGCAGTGTAACAGATTACTTTTTTCGGTAATAATTTTTGTAATGTCAGCTTTAAACTTTATGTATACCAGGAAATTAAACATTTTTAGGTAGGTATTAAATCTTTTTTTTATTCATACATTTTACATAGCAATTGCCAATTAGACTAGACATTAAAAATATTAAATATACTTTTACATTTAATTTACTTTAAAGTGTATTTGAAAAATATAAATTGTATACAAATCAAAGGTAGGTGATACAAATTTATTATACAGACTAGCCTTCTGTCATAAATATTATAACCGATTGTTATAGAAGGTTCATCGCTTAAGCAGTCATTAGTGTAATAATTACAATACTTTTTTAATTACGATAAATATTTAAAAAAATATGTTGGGATACACCAAACTATTGGTGGCTAGTCGTAACACATTTTTATCATAGTATCTATTTTAACTAATTTTAAGGCATGTAATATATGATACACGTGACTCAATTGTTTTATTTTGAAATATTTTATTTTGTTTTTAAGAATATAAAAATTAAACAATATATTCGTGCATGTTTAAGTATACCCAGCTAGTACTAGGGCAAAATGTAAAAAAAAATCATGATGTTAAACTTTACTATAATACGTATTAAAAAACTAGAAAACATTTTTTATTTATTGGTACGAGAAAAAACCGTCGGTGAAAATTATTTGATATGATACATGCGTAAAAAGTGTTACAACTGTGCCCGGCGTCCCTCCCGATTTCAGTGAAAATATTGATACCTATCGAACACTCATATTTCGACCTGTACAGAGGTACACAAACAAAACACCGTCCGTGTATATACAGGCGCTTAATTAAACAATTTGGTCCTGACTAATTGGTCGTCTATAGTCTATAACACACGCGTTGATAAAGGGGCGCCGAGCCGCCAAACCCCAAAGCGGCGCCATCTCGTCCGAACTTATGTAGGTACCTACATAATTTACTTGTAACATCTTATCCACGGCGCATGTACATAACGTAACATTATATACCTATGCACATGTTTTACCCGAGCCTCGTCTAAGCATGACCGTAATATATGTTATGCATGTGTGTGTATACCTATATAATGTATATATGTTGTATATACCGTATAATCTATATGCTTTAAATATAATACGATGTATATAGCTACTATAAATGCGTTCGTATATTATAAACGCAACAACGTTTACCTATTCGTCGCGATCGTCCGCTTCGATAGTGGACGATACACCTTAAATTGTTGTACATAATATTGTGTTGTTGCGTTCGGTAGACGGAAAAAAAAACCGACAAAAAGGGTTTGTTTCTGTAACACGCGCGCGGTATAATATACCTAGGTATATAATAGGTATAGAGGTATAAGACATTATATACGCGACGATAGTATCGCGTACTACGCATTACGCTCATCCATCTTTGACGTGTTTCGTGTATAAAACACACGTTTATCTACACAGACAGGTATGATACTTGGCTATTATCGTTTACCCTCCCCCCTCTCAATTTTTGTGTTATATTCGCTTATTGACGTATGCCTATATAAATATCTACGTTATATAATGTGCACGTTCAGGTGTTATCGGCACTCGTGCCACAGTGTATAATGATAAAAAAAAAATAGTAATTAATATTCGTCTGCAGTCGTCAGCTGTATCTATAAAGGGCAGTGGGCGAGTGAGTTACGTTGCTCCGGGCTTGGCTCGTGTGAGGGTGCCTGGACATTTTTTTTTCAGAAATAAAATTTAAAAAGATCACAAGCTTCCAAACAAAATATACGATGAAAAAATGAAAATAATATTAGGTTTAGGTACATACTACTACAGATCACCGTTCAGTTGTACTTAATATCTAAATGATGAATCGTGTTGAATGTTTTGTACCATCCTATATTCAATGTCTTTATCGCAATATTAAGTATTATAATTATTATTAATTTACTTGACTTACTGCAGACATGGCTGCCGGAGTATGGTTACACTATTTAGACTGTTATTATACGAGTATCTTTACCTATAACAGTAGTCAGCCATTCTTATACAAAAATGACCAAAAACAATATAAATTATCAATTTTTTTATTTGTATATATATAGTAAACTAGTGTATATAAACTGTAATAAGCTAATAATAAACGGAATATTACCAAAGTCGTTAGAACTATAGTCGAGAGGTATTCAAACTTTTTCATCCCACGGCTCCTTTAAGTCTTCACAAAATGTTGACTGCTCGAAAATTATAAACGATAAAAAAAAAAACAATGTTTATATGAATGTAATTTATATTTTATAATTTATACTTATTATTTATTTACCATATTACACATATATAAAAAAAATTAAAACTAATTTGGCGAATGATTGTTGTAGACAATTCAACGTTTCCCAACCGGTGTGCCACAACGATAATAGCAAACGTTTTTCGTAAAAATATTTATTGGTTTTCAATTATAATACGAGGCTCTCTTCGACAACTCCCGCGACGTCCCTGGAAGCCGCAAAGCACAGTTTGAATACCTCTGCTATAGTCAATATAATCCGTTTATAGATACAGTATAATCTCGTAGAACTGATGTGCCTCCGGTTAGTCGTTGGCCCACCTCTAATTATTGATCCAGACTAGGTCGTGGTTACTAGAGAGGGTGGCCTCTGGCATCTGCTGCGTTTGTCATTATATAGGACGTTTTCACCTCCGGATTTGCACATTTTTCTTAGAGAAAATCGTCTCTGGTCTCTCGATATGGCCATCTATTCAAATATACCTTTAGTGATTAGCGATGAAGGTAAAGCTCATGTCATTATTTACTACAAAATATATAAAAATATTTACTGGCCATCTGACGCATTTCCCCTTCGTGTTCGGCGTTTCCGCTTTACTATTGTTGTTTTCTTTCCAGAGACCAACGCACACCCACAAATAAATATATATAATTGTAAATGTAAAATATACGCAAAACATCTGTTTTCCACTTCTGCAATCTCACTTGCGCACATTCTAGTGAATATAACTGCACCCCGACCGCAACACGTCATATGTAGTCTAAACTTGTATTCTTGTGTTTGTATAATATGTATTTGTGTCTGCAAAGTTAACAATAAAGTAATTCAAGAGTGTAACGGTGATGCCTGCAGTGATGTCATTTGCGACTTTTTAACGAAATTTGATCTACGTATAGTTTAAGGGTCTTAAAAGTTTCTACATTTTATAATTTTTGGTTTTTTTATTTTAATTTCCAACTGCATTAGACATGTATAACGATAAAACAACTATTATTTTATTCAATCAACTACTTATAAATTTTGTTTTAGTTCTATTGAAAATGCCGACCCACCTCAATATATTTATTTAACTAATATTATGTGTTGATAGAAATTGTAAATCAACAGTTGAGTCAATATATTATAACTCATAATAGACAAATCAGAGTCTAATTTCTAATACCTTCACACATCGTCCGTGCTAACAAGTTAGTACCTTTGTCACAGGGACGTACTCAAAAAGTGTATGACCACGACGACGCAACATAATAGATTTATTGGAAAACGTGAGTCGTTTTTTCAATGTTCTGTTCAACGCTGCAACCCTTCTCACTCTCCCTATATAATAATGTGTATATACATGATTTTATCATTTACCTATTATACCAATACACACATGATGCGTGTATACATTCATTTCTACTCACATATGTGTACTCTGAATCTCCAATCTTTTGGCTGCAGCAGACAGAAGCGTAGTTTAGCTCACGGTTTTATTTTCTCATTTTCCTTATACTTATCTGGAGTATAATATATTGATAATATGATATAATATATTTCTCAACACGTTCGTTGCGAAGTAGGTACTCGCACTTCCCACCAGTTCTACAATATTGCTTATTCTTTTTTTTTATCCCTTATTATTCCTCAAACTTTTTAAGACATACTACTTTTCCATCCGTTAAATGTGACGATTATGTGACAGTAAAATATTCTGACATTTCTTGCTCCAATGGACTATGTAAGCTAATTTTGCAGTAAAATGACTTAATTGTTTATTTAAAAAAGTTATGTTTTAATTAACGCGCATTCATTTACCGAATGAATACCGATAATTGATAATCGCATATGAGATTACTATAGTGCAGTATACATTGCGCCATGAAAAGTCATGATTATTATAAAACCTCAAGAGAAATTAAAATTTTTTTCTGCAACGTCATTGCGACGTTTCTACACATTCGTTATGGAAGAAAACTCAGCATCAATTTCGCCTCAACCTTGTTGTACATTTAATTTAATACCTGAAAGATTGTCACTGCACGATGTGGACTAAAAACGTTACTAGAATAAAACCAGAATGCATTTATTATTTTTTACACACGCAAACACGTTCAACTTTAATCATGTACTGCAAATGCAATACGTATAATATATTATCTGACAACCTACAACTATATATATATATATTATACTAAATATATTAAGGAATTTAATGAGCTCAATAACGAGTCGGTTTTCAGGTAAAACATTTTTTAACGTAGGTATACCTACGCAAACGGGTTTTGACAAGTCGTACGATGGCAGTGTAACCCTATAGTGTCGTAATAATTTTTCTTTTGATCAATTATGAATAAAAAAATTACTATCATCACCGTTTCTACAATATTCGCACTCCGTAATATACTAATATTATTAGGTATATTGTATATTGTGCTCGACAATATTGTACGGCCGTCGGTCAATCAGCCTTTTATCCTTATTTGATCGATGTGTGTAGTGATATACGCCTGTCGTCTACAGTTTAATATAATTGTAATTCAATAAGTTTATGGCTGTTGGAAAATGCCAAATATTTTACAATAATTCAAGCGAGAACTATAATATAATATTGTGTACGGTGTACCCACATCGTACGATAGTCCGCCCAGGGGTTGACGTTATTAAAGTCCGAACGACAGGTTTTTTTCATGTACATTATATTCGTATTATGTAGGTCACAAGTCACGACTATTTACAATTCTATTGCCAAATATACGTATTTTTATTATTGCCGTGTGCAAACCGAAACACTAAATAATACAAAAATAATATTCTGAAATAATTGCATACCCGGCATGCGTTATATGTGTTACGGTCAAGGTGGACGATTTGGACAATGAGTACCTACGTCATAATATACACAACATACCGTATCGTTTTCCAGCAGATCACTCGTATAGTTTTGTACCCGCCCGTGTCTTATTTGTTGACTTTGGACTGATATATAATCTATACACTTGAGGATTTGGCGAATAATACACGAAATAACTATGAATTAGACTATTTTATTGCATACTCGCGACGTAATATAACGTGTAAACATGTCTATTATTATAGGATTGCATGCATAAAATAACGAGCGAAATATAATTAATATAAAACATGAAACCGTATATAAAGCCGTTTGAAATAATTTGAAACAGTCCAACTTCTATACCTACCTAATTTACCATGACGGTTTATTATATTTTACTGCAAGAAAGAATCGAAAAAAATACATTTACAGGTATTTTAAATTATGTTCAAATAATTACTTAGTATATTACTACTGTAACTTGGTAATAATGATAATAATATTACCTAATATAATATAGTTAATTATTTCGTCTGTAAACTCTTGTTTTTGAAGATTTGTTGAAGGTAAGGATAATATACTCTAATAGGCATTAATTATACAGCTAAACATTGTTATAATGTTATTATACAATTTAAAGGAAATAATCTTAAATTGTACCTGGAAGTTTTTTATTGATACTTAAATTTTAAAGCGAGTTATAACTATGTCCTTTTTTTAAAAAATTTAAAAATGCTCATAATTGTAATATTTTACACAAATAGTATAGTTTAAAATTAAAATATCATTAAAAGCCATATGGATGCACTAGGCAATATTGTGACCTTTAAATTTGCAGATAATATATTTCAATTATAATGTTTAAATTAACAACGCAAAATGTTTTCTTCTAAACATAAATTTGTTATGTCGTACGTTTGTATGACTGAGACAATAAATGAGGGTGACGAGTATAGCATCTTCTTAACAAATTAATATTGAAGACGATCATCCACCCCATACATTTTCATTTTTTTGTATACAATTTATTGCTTCCGAGTGTAATTATAATGTACACATTATAATATAATACTTAACATATAAACCATTATAGGTTAGCAACCACCGACATCGGAAACACGTACCTATAGGGTCATACGTATGAACTGTTCACATATCTACCTAGACATTATAAATTATAATAATTATCATAATTATGTTTATTGCAGTACCACACATCAGTGTAATATTCTGCAGACTGTAATAAAATGTGATATTTTACACAAGAAATTAATTAGTACGAAATAAAGTGAGCTGTTCACGGCTCATGAGGCATTAACATTTAGAACCAGTAAAAGTATTGAGTACGACATTTATGACGATTTTGATTAGCTGTCGAGGTTATCGGTAGATAAAGAATAAAACTGGTAAAATTGATAATATTGATGTAGTAGAGTACTTTTTTTAAAAATTTAAATCTGTTAGAAGAAAGAGTCGGTACTAATAGTGAGCGATGGAAGGTTGAATATTTGTCGCTATAGTTTGGAAGATAGTACAAGAAAAATGTGTTGGGGGACTTATTGGAAAGTGTGTTTGGGTAGTAAATCATGACTCAGACCTACAGTGGAGTATCTGTAAGAATTATTTTCACCAAGCGCCAATTACATTTGTTGAGGGACTGGGATTATAATTATGACGTATATACATAAATTATGACATATGTTTTAATTGAACCCAACATTTTAGTATGGGCCATGGCACAGGTGCCTTTCCTATATATACGCCACTGCGACTCAGCTAGCCATTGTTTGGTGTATTGTATATTTCATATGGACTGACAACTGTATGTGACTTGAAATCATGGCTGAAAAGAATAATGTGTTAAGTTTGTTTGAATAAATAGAAGTATGACAACAAGATATTATACCATTACAGACCCCCCATCTTATGGCTGTTAGTGATATATAACTTATTATAACGTCGACAGTTTTGACAGTTAAATATTTGAACATCATCACCACTCTGCACTTTAAAATTATCATAATACATTAAAAGGTGTATACCGCATTTTTATGCCAAGACGATTATAATATTTTATCTTGTGACCTTCTGACCACTGTCTAGAATTTAGATAAGATATGTATATTATAATGTTTTTTTTTGCTTCTAAAACTTGACATTTAAATATCCAATAATTGATTACTATTCTAATACTTCGAATATCTATGACAAACACGATCAGTTTGACCTTCTACAGTCATTACCCATTAGTCATAAAATATATGATAAGTTATTGTATTGTTGACCGTTGTCGCGAAATAAGTTATTACCAACGCAAAACAAGATCGCAAATGTGAATAAAAGTCAAATTAAAAAATATTTATTTTACGAAATTTGTAAGCTTGGAGGTATATGCAATTGTCGAAAATTCTAACATATCTACCAAGTGAATCTGTTACAAATAAATAATTAATACTCAATGTTTATATATTTTGTTTATGTATAAGCATTAAATCGTTATTAAATACTTATATCCGATAGGCAATAATGAAATTATAAATTAATAATATTGAACAACCTATAGATTGGTTAATTAATCAATAATCATTAATATATTCTACAATACCTCGAATAATATTATGAATATTGTTAAATATGCATTTATGGTAAAATTATTATTTCTTTCTTATGAGTTTGTTGTGACATGGGTGTTGTTATCTATATCAGTGTCATGACGTATCATTTAATTACATTGTGTTAATAAAAGTGTGAAATAATAGTACTGTTATAATTTTGTACATCACTATTATATGATATGGAGTTTGCAGAATTTTAGTTAGGTATATAATATTATTATTGTTATAAATTATATATATTTGTATTAGTTATGGGCACACAATTATAAAAATTGGCCATACGTGATTTTAGTACGATATTATATACATATATTAATGTATTATGACAGTTGTATTGGTACATTAGAAATATGTTTGATAAAATATTTAGTTGTATCATAAAATAATATTTGCCTACTGAAATAATATTCTTAGTAAAAATACTTGACCCCTCCAATGAGCATAGCTTGTGTTTGGTGTAGTTGAGTTCAAATATAGAAGTTATATAGGTAATACATTTTTATAATAAATCTATTTTAAAATAAGAACATAAAACTTCGTATATAAATAACTGTTTTTTTGGTAAGACATTGACTTCTTAAGTATTATTTTAATGAATGTGAATATTGTAACCTTCAAGTTAGACAAATTTATATTGAACATTTCGCCTAGATTGTTATACCATATGTAACCATAGATTAAACTAGAGATAAGTACACAGTTTTTAAACTCTGTAAGTTTAGCATATATTACATCTTAAAGTTTTAAAAATATAAAATATCTTCTGTGTTGATGTTGACATATTATGTCCAACGTGATCAGACCACTTAAACTTTTCATCAACAATAATTAACTATTTAATTACTTTCATATTATGAATGTTTGTGCAAAGTGACAGCTATAATACAATCACCAGTTAAAAGTATGAATTATGAATGATGAAGTGAGGCATTTGCAGCATTTGACATACGGAAACGATTATAATTATATTTGTCAAGATTTTAAGTTACAGCATATTATTGTCTAGATAATCTTTAACCTTTTTTAAACAAAGTTCCGCAGAATTATAGATTTCAGTTAAATTACTCCCTTTAATTACAATTATTGTGCCATCAACATATGTATGATATAAGTTCACCATTTATTTTTAAATTTAAAATATAATTAACATATGCTATGAATAGAATTGGTCGAAGTACCTACTTTATTCTACCCCATTCATTGCCAATAGTTTTGTTAAATCATTATTCATTACTAACTAATAACTGTGACCTATTAAGATTAAATGTCAGTATGCATACCATTAGAAAAGGCATCGGTTGTTGACTTTCCAGAACTAAAACCAAATTGTTTATCCGAAAAGTAATAAAATTAAATGTATTAAGTCCAATAATTTTTTCTTCAAACATTATTCAAACATTTTTAAAATAGAAAGTCAATGCGATAATTATAGCATTGTTTGTTATCTCCAGTTTTATGTAGTGGAACAATAGGTAATTGATGTCTTAAAAAATGAAGAAAACACTAGTCGAAATATCGATTTGGAAACTTCGGGTATTGCGATAGCGTGGACTGTGGGTGGATAAGAAGACATAATATTACCTATCTTCATCAAAAATGTGTTTAACATAAATTATTATTAGTACTGCCAGTACCCATCTAGAGTTGTCTAACTTTCTTGTGAGCTAATGCGTCCCCAATAATAGGCAAGTACCGATAGTAACTATTTGTATACAATAGTATGTGATACTTTTCAATCATCAATATTTATAGGTACCTATATAGTAAAATGATGTTTTTTTTTACAGTCTAAAATATATATACTATAATATATACCTATAATTAAACCTACATAGTGAGTTAAAATATGAAAAGTATTAAAAATATAAAATAAATATAAAATATATTAGGTACCTATATATATGCCGCCGATCCGTATTACCTATTATTTATTGTATAGAATAATAATTAAACTCAACATTTTTTACCGGTTGTCTGCACAGAGAGGTTCAAGGTGTATGTGTGTGTATGTGTGTGTTGAAGTGTGATGGTATATATTTATATATAACATAGTGCGTGCAAGTCTGAATACGGAAATACGTAACAAAAAACGTATTTGAAAACAAAATTATACGTCGTTCGAAAATCGTATATATATTTTTTCCATTTTGGTCACGCCCTTTTACCCTGAAAAAAAACAACGCAAACACACTAGCACAAAGACGTTGGTATTATTCATTGTCATACACTGCAGCAACAGCAGATATATAGGAAACATAAGGAAACCGAAGCAATAGCACGATAAGCGAATACTTATATACTCTCTCACACACACACACACACACACACACACACACACACACACACACACACATATATAAATGTGTACATACACATTAAATGTATAACCAGATCTGCACACAATCGTGTATTATGCATACCTGCCAGCTATATAATATTATAATATATTCGAGCGCCGCCAATAGTTGTTACACGTTTATTTGCAGTACACTATATTATATGCACAATAATAATAATAATAATATAATATGTGACGTACGAGCATGACGTATATTTTTTTGCATTCGTGTGAAAACCGCTTGTCTCTCATATCTATTTACGTATCGTGTAGGTAATAGGTATATAGTATATACTATATGTATGCACAGAAGTACGAGATTTTGGTATTGTTGGAGCCTAAGTCTTGAGATTCCTACCTTACATAAGCCCTATCTCGTATATTAACAAAACATATACTCCGCATGTATAAACCGAAATGTTTTAAACATAACACTATTGTTTAATGTATGTATATACATCGAATATATCATGGGTAAATATATCGGCGGCTGGCCTAACCTACCTCTAAACAGAAGGGAAAAGATAATCGTGAACAGACTCCGCATCGGCCACACCCGTCTTACTCATGGATATCTCATGGCGAGAAGAAACCAACGTGCAATTATTGTAGAACTGAACTCTCAGTCCACCACATAACCACCGGATGCCTCCAATACATTGACGAAACCGGCATCCTCTGCATTCCTAACACCTTAGACGCAGCACTCGGGCCCGACACAGACACCACTACAGAAATCTTCAAATTTTTAAAAATAACAGAACTGTAAACCCAGTAAATATACCTGGACATATATAATATGAGATAGGTACAGCTATTGTATCACTTTTATAATAGTGATACAATAAAAAAATTAATATAATGTGTATCCACTTCTTGCAATATTTTCAGTTGGTTATTCTGAAAGAGGAAAACCCATCCATTTTGCAACATATTTTTTTAAACTTTATCTTTACAAAAGGAACATGAACCTACGGTATCTTGGTCGTTCGTTTCATTGAAAACATATAATTGCCCTGATGCCCTGCAACAACTTTGTTCACCTAGATAAAATAATATAAAATAATATTAAGTTACACTACACATATAGCCTATATATAGGCTATAATAAGGCTATTATAGGCTAATAATAATAATAATTTATAGGTTCCTACCTATACTAAATACGCTCACTTAATATATCGTATTGACTATTGCTATGTTATAAGCTGAATACAAAACCTAAATAATACCTTATCATTTAAAATTGTGTTAGTATCGATCAAAAATTTGATGATGGCGTCCTCATTTAAGTCATGGTCAACATAAATTCAACTATTATTATTAATATTCATGATGAATTTATAACGATGTACACAAATAAAATTCGCTTTAATAAAATTTTTCATGAGATAAACGACGTATAAAATGTGACAGATTTGTTTAGGAATATTAAAAAAGAAATTTTTCAGCGCGCAGCCTAGCTGTTTTGTCTCTTTAACCACCTCAATTTTCCGCCATGAGTTTCTTCCACATGAGTTTATTTTCCTTCAATTGTCTATTTAGCAATTACAAGCCGTAAATAACAGTAAAGCGACGTTTGACAAATTATGACATACCTATAATTATTCGTATCGAAATTGGTAAACATAGGTACCTATAAGTGTCTAAAATATAAATAATATATCCACACGTAGTTGTTATACGAAAACATCAAACATATTTTGTATTTTATATTGTCAACGCATTGGAAATCATCAGGATTGACTCAAACAGCAATAACAATTGCTCACGCCTGCGCCCTACAGTCTAATCAATGATCATCAATATGATCTACCTAAACGTAATATAATAATAATGTATACACAACAGTTTAAACGAGACTATATATTAATTCACTTTCTGCTTGATAATGATTTAGCGATATATGACTAACGTGATTATACGATCATTACATAGCACGCGTTCTATATTATTTAGTTTAAGTATATACCACTGGAGGAAACCTATATATATATATGTATACAATATACATGTGTGTGTGTGTTGTATACATTTTAATTTTCGACAATTTATTCTTTGTGTATATAATCTAAGCTGTTCTCTTTCTGCCGCTGTTTTTCCTATTAACTATAACCGCGAATAATATGGGTGCGTAACAATATTATTCAAATAGCATCATTATAGTTATATAAAGCATAGGTATATTAAAAGAATTAAGTCTCAAAAATAATGATTATTTTACGTGACATGACCATCACTATATATACTTATATACCTACCAACAAGGCGATTTTTTCATCGCACGAAGCAGTCATTTTCTCAGTGAAAATGTACAGAGAAATTTACTTGAACGAGTGTTTTTGAAAACATAATATGTTTTACAAAATCTCAAGTCTTAAAAATTCTACAATTTTCTTGAAGTTATGAGTACCGCTATGTATGCATTAAGTACTATTTTTTTACTTTTTAATCAATTGAGAAAATTACCGATTTGTGATACAAAGATCAACTTTTTTATAATTTAAACGTTATAATGCTTATTCTAAGTATACTGCAGAACATGAATAGGTATGTTTAGAATTCAAATAAAATTCAATTAATTTACCGGAACTGTTATACCTAACCTCACTGGTATGCCTCTCCATAAGCGGGGTCTGCTATTAGGAATAGTTTATCCTTAACCCCGTGTGCGTGTGTGTGTGTATATATATATATATATATATAT